>NC_035446.2:150630201-150987458 GCF_002127325.2 Helianthus annuus | reverse complement strand
TCTTAAGGGCATCTTCAGGATGGCCGAAATCCTCATGGTATGCACACCATTTTGGAACTTGCTCTTTTAGTCCCGGCATGGGTTTTTTATCTTTTCTTTTTTTTTCCCTTGGGGAGCCAACCCTAGCCTTTTCAACCTAGATTCTGCATTGCAAAGGATTAGTTCATGATTATCCAACGGAAAAACAATATTCTGAGTTGGAGGATATTCTTCCATCATCCTCCTCTTGGTCGACAGCATTGCACATTCTTGTTCTCGGTTCTATGGTAGGATTTGAACTTGTTGCTTTTGAAGGAGGATCCTTGCTTATCTTTGTTTTGAGAGATCCTTCTTTCTCTCCTGGATCCTCTTGTCCATCCTCTAGCCGGATAACCTGAGTGCTCGAGTCTTACTTCATCTAAATTTCCTGCAAGGTGTCATAACAAGATCATCCCATAGAATAAATGAATCCCTTAAGAAGTCCCATTTTGAAGGCTTCAACAGCCGTAGCCCATCCAAGTTGGGAATATCCAAGGATTCTTTTACTAATTTAGTTATATAATCCCTTAATGATTCGTTATTATTTTGGTATCCTTGTACATAATACACAGTTATAATTTTTCAAATTTTCTACTACAAGAGAATTGGTTATTGAATAAATTAACTAAATATTAGCAAATGAAGTAATAGAGTAAGGGGGAAGACTTAGCAGCCATTTAAGGGCTGATCCAGTAGAGTAGATCCAAATCCTTTGCATAGGCATGCTTCCTTCAATTTTTCTGGGATAGGATTGATCTCCATCCTTTCCCTGTATTGTGCTATATGTTCCTCTGGATCCGTTGTGCCGTCATACAACTTCATGGTAGGGATATGGAACCTTTTGGGTACCTCTGCATCACAGATTGGTGGTGCAAAGCGAGATACCTTGTGGCTCCCATCTGCAATCTCTGGGATAGGCTTGACTACCCCTGGAACACTTGAGATCATGTCCTTTAGTTTCTGTAGTTCCCTGGCCATAACATGATTGGTACCTGTATCCTGCATGAATCCATGGTTAGTGGTAGGATAATTATTTAAAGTGTTACCTCCCATTGGGTTCAAGTTAGGGAATCCGTATTGCTGGGATTCTGGAATAACGGAGGGACCAGTGGAAGCAATGGTCTGCATTGGAATGAAGTCCCCTTGATGGACATCTAGATTCCCTGCTCGCAAACTTTTTAGGGATCCTGGCATCTGTAAGGATCCTGGTATCTGGGATGATCCTGGAACGAAGGAGGATCCTTGATCCTGGGATGATCTTGGAACAAAGGAGGATCCTTGGCCCTGGAACGATCCTGGAATAAAGTAGGATCCTTGAAACTGCTGTGCCCCCGGATAGGCTCCCGGATTCATGAAGGATCCCATATACTGAGGATAGGATCCTGCTGGCTGAAAATACGAGCCCGATGTCTGAGTCATTGCTGCTGACTTGAGATGTAATCCTCTCGTCTCCCCTGTGATCTGTACGTCTGGGATCCCTGATGGCTGAGAGGTGACCATTGGAGTCTCAAAACTCAAGGATTTTGGCATCAGTGGGGAATGATCCTCTGCCGCTTTCTTTTGTCTTTTGAGATCTCCAATCTCCCTGAGGATCCTGTCATTAGTTTCATCCTGCCGCTGCATACGATCCTTCATCTGCAAAATTAAAGCAAACACATCACTAGTACTGGGAATAGAAGAATTCATAGCAGAAGAAGATGGAGGTTTAGAGAAAGAAGGGGTTGGTCTCTTCTCAGCATTTCTCTGGGATCCTGCCGGTGGAGGAGGTAGAGTGGTTTGTGCTGAGGTGACTGCAGACATCGCCGTGGAAGTGTTCTTCAATGATGAAGCCATGTAACTCTTTGAAATGATTTTGAACAAAGGATTTTCTTTATGAATGAAGCACCAATTGCCCCACGGTGGGCGCCAAACTGTTTTGGTCAAAAATCACACAAGGATAATGTAACCAAACTTTATGTAAACGGGGTATGATGCTTGGTTAGCTATGAAAGTAAAGGATCACTTCCGTGATAAAGATACAAAGACACAGTGATTTATACGAGGAAAAAGCCCTTGATCAATGTATGATCTCCGGCATAAAAAACCTCGGGTGATGGCAACTACCGATCACCAACTTCAATATAATAAAAATGTAGTTACAACTTCGGATGATAATGAGCTGAGTACAAGGATCACTGAGTGTCTAAGTGTTGAGAGTTGTGTCGTATGTTGTGTGTGTTCTTCCGAATGAGGAAGATGGGTATTTATACATGTGTAGGTAACTTATTTTAGGTAGATAGACCACTAATCAGCTCATTACCCCTTTAGAAATAAAGATAATCTAGCCTAAATTGCTGCCCTAAGATCAAGCCATGTTTCCATATCCGGCACAACGTTCATCTTCAATTCAGCTCTTGCCATATTTGTAAAAGCGCGTCCCTGGATCATGATATGTAGGGCATATCCTGCTAGATATTCCTGCAAAATAATATTGTAGTAATCGAAAATGACCGTTAGTACTAGGATCACCTCAACGTCCCGTGATCCTGATCCTGAGGTCCGGCTGAGGATCACTGCCTGCCAAAGAAATAAGGATCACTGGTTAGGATCACGTATAAGGATCATTCATAGTAAAAATCCAGCCCTAACAGGATCCATTAAAGTGATTGGTGATCAATAATGAGTCTACATATACTTCGAGATATTTTACCCCCATATCCTTAGCAATTTGTAAGCCAGCAATTAAGGCTTCATATTCAGCCTCATTGTTAGTTGCTTGGAACTCACAGGCTATGGAGTGGGGTATTATGTCCCCCTGTGGCGATTTTAGTAGGATCCCTAGCCCTGTGCCTTTGATATTTGAGGATCCGTCAGTGTGTAGTATCCAAGGATCCTTGGTCTCATCCAGCTGCTGGACCTCCAATTCCGCTTCTTTTTGTAGATCACTACTGAAATCAGCCACAAAGTCAGCTAGTGCTTGAGATTTAATGGCTGTTCTTGGTTCGTATCTTATATCATGGGCACTAAGCTTCACTGCCCACTTAGCCATTCTCCCTGACATCTCCGGTTTCCTGAGGACATTCTTAATTGGAAGATTAGTTTTAACAACAATAGTATGGGTTTCAAAATAATGCCTTAACTTAGTGGATGCCATGATTAATGCAAGAATAAGTTTTTCGAGGTGTGAGTACCTGGATTCGGCATCAAGTAGACTTTTACTTACGTAGTAGATAGGATATTGTGTACCTTCGTGATCCTTGACGAGGACAGCACTTACAGCGGTTGAGGATACCGCCAGGTATAAGGATAACACATCTCCTTTTTCCGGTTTTGCTAATGCTGGTGCTGAGGACATATATTCTTTAAGGGCTTGTAAAGCGTTCTCATGCTTCTCAGTCCATTCAAACTTCT
Organism: Helianthus annuus; assembly: GCF_002127325.2. Lineage (NCBI taxonomy): Eukaryota > Viridiplantae > Streptophyta > Magnoliopsida > Asterales > Asteraceae > Helianthus > Helianthus annuus. The sequence continues at coordinate 150,984,050 of NC_035446.2, read as the reverse complement.
TATTCTTCCTTAGGATATCGTAGAATTCTTTGCATTTTTCTGAGGATTTCGATATGAACCTGTTCAAAGCTGGTATCCTGCCTGTTAGTCTTTGAACATCCTTGGCATTGGCAGGAGATTTGATATTTATTAATGCTTTGATTTGTTCCGGGCTTGCTTCAATGCCCCTCTGGGTTACCATGTATCCTAAGAACTTTCCTGCCTTAACACCAAAATGGCATTTTGAAGGATTAAGTTTCATGTTGTAATTGTCAAGGATATCGAATGCTTCTTCCAAGTCCCTTAGGTGATCCTCAGCTTTCTTTGATTTGACTACCATATCATCTATGTATACTTCCATAGTTTGTCCAATTTGATCTTTGAACATCATATTCACCAGCCTTTGGTATGTTGCACCTGCATTTCTCAATCCAAAAGGCATGGCAATATAACAATACAAACCTGTTGGGGTCATAAAGGCTGTATCCTCTTGGTCCGATGGTTCCATCTGAATTTGTTGGAATCCAGATGATGCATCCATAAAGGTTAACAGTTCATGCCCCGCCGTTGCATCCACCATGGAGTCAATGTGGGGTAATGGGAAAGGATCCTTGGGACATGCCTTATTCAAATCAGTGAAATCGACACATACCCTCCACTTTCCGTTTTTCTTTTGGACAACAACCACATTGGCTAACCATTTTGGATACTTTACCTCTCTGATCATACCTGCTCGAAGTAGTCTCTCTACTTCTTCTTGGATAATGGCATTCCTTTCTGGTGCAAACTTCCTCCTTTTTTGATGGATTGGTTTGATAGACCTGTCAATGCCAAGTTTGTGAGTAATAATATCCTTAGATATACCTGTCATATCTTCATGTTTCCAAGCAAAGGTAGATTTTCTTCTTTTGAGGAAGGATATCATGTCTTCTTTCATCTTGCCAAGGATCCCTGATCCAATATAGATTTTTGATTCAGGATCACTAGGATCCAAGAGGATTTCGTCCACATCTTGTTCCCTTGCCTCCAAGACATTCCTCGGAGGATACTGTAATTGCTATTGCTCCCTTGGCTTCGAGGTTGGCTTCATGGATGAGGTATAACAATCCTTAGCCTCCTGCTGATCACTGTCGATCTTGATTATCCCCCATGGGCTAGGGAGCTTCACACATTGATGGTAGGTAGATGGAACTGCTTTCATGTCATGTATCCAAGGCCTGCCAAGGATAACGTTGCAACAAGACAAACAGTCAATAACACAAAATTTTTGGTAATTATGTAATCCTTCCACGTAGATTGGGAGTTTGATGTCCCCCAGAGTTTTCTTCGTTTCTCCACTGAATCCTACAAGTACGGAGGATCTCGGTGTGATGTCTGATTCTGGGATACCCATTTTCTTCAGAACATCAAGCTGGATGATGTTCACTGAGCTCCCTCCATCAATAAGGATCCTGCGGACAAAATGGTTAGAGATAAAGAGAGTGATAACTAAACTATCATGGTGAGGATCCTGAATGTTGATGCGATCATCCTCATCAAATGTTATCATCTTCCCTTCTGAGACACTTGATGTTCTAATAGGCCTTTCTCCATTATCCATTTTTGATTCTTTTGCATGTCTTTTGGCCGCCGAGAAGGATGTACCACAGATGTCTGATCCTCCGGATATAAAGTTGATCACTTGTGCGTTTGCCGGAGGTGCTGGAGCCTTTTCAGGGATCCTTTCAGGATCCTGGGTCCTTTGCTTTTTTCTCCCTAACAATTCTTTTAGATGCCCCTTGCTTAGCAGGTATCCAATTTCTTTTCTTAAGGCTATGCAATCTTCAGTTAGATGCCCGAAATCCTCATGGTATGCACACCATTTGGACTTGTCTTTAGTCCCGGATGGTTTATCATTCTTCCTGGGCCACCTAGCTTTTTCACCTAGATTCTGCATTGCAAGGATTAATTCATGATTATCAACGGAAAAACAATATTCTGAGATTGGAGGATATTCTTCATCATCCTCTTCTTGGTCAACAGCATGCACATTCTTGTTCTCATTTCTATGGTAGGATTTGAACTTGTTGCTCTTGAAGGAGGATCCTTGCTTATCTTGTTTTGAGGATCCTACTTGTCTCTCCTGGATCCTCTTGTCATCCTCTAGCCGGATGAACCTGAGTGCTCGAGTTCTTACTTCATCTAGATTCCTGCACGGTGTCATAACAAGATCATCATAGAATAATGAATCCTTAAGCAGTCCCATTTTGAAGGCTTCAACAGCCGTAGCCATATCCAAGTTGGGAATGTCCAAGGATTCTTTACTAAATTTAGTTATATAATCCCTTAATGATTCATTATGATTTTGAGTTATCCTGTACAAATCACTAGTTAATTTTTCAAATTTTCTGCTACAAGAGAATTGGTTATTGAATAAATTAACTAAATTAGCAAATGAAGTAATAGAGTAGGGGGGAAGACTTAGCAGCCATTTAAGAGCTGATCCTGTAAGAGTGGATCCAAATCCTTTACATAGGCATGCTTCCTTCAATTTTTCTGGGATAGGATTGATCTCCATCCTCTCCCTGTATTGTGCTATATGCTCCTCTGGATCCGTTGTACCATCATACAGCTTCATGGTAGGGATATGGAACCTTTTGGGTACCTCTGCATCACAAATTGGTGGTGCAAAGCGAGATACCTTGTGGCTTCCATCTGCAATCTCTGGGATAGGCTTGACTACCCCTGGAACACTTGAGATCATGTCCTTTAGTTTCTGTAATTCCCTGGCCATAGCTTGATTGGTACCTGTATTCTGCATGAATCCATGGTTAGTGGTAGGATAATTATTTAAAGTGTTACCTCCCATTGGGTTCAAGTTAGGGAATCCATATTGCCGGGATTCCGGAACAACGGAGGGACCAGTGGAAGCAATGGTCTGCATTGGAATGAAGTCCCCTTGATGGACATCTAGACTTCCTGTTTGCAAACTCTTTAGGGATCCTGGCATCTGTAAGGATCCTGGTATCTGGGATGATCCTGGAACGAAGGAAGATCCTTGAACCTGGGATGATCCTGGAACAAAGGAGGGTCCTTGAACCTGGGATGATCCTGGAACAAAGGAGGATCCTTGGCCCTGAAATGATCCTGGAACAAAGTAGGATCCTTGAAGCTGCTGTGCCCCCGGATAGGCTCCCGGATTCATGAAGGATCCCATGTATTGAGGATAGGATCCTATTGGCTGAAAATGTGAATCTGATGTCTGAGTCATTGCTGCCGAGTTGAGACGTGATCCTCTTGACTCCCCTATGATTTGCACGTCCGGGATCCCTGATGGCTGGGAAGTGATCATTGGAGTATCGAAGCTCAAGGATTTGGGCATCAGTGGGGAGTGATCCTCTGCCGCTTTCTTTTGTCTTTTGAGGTCTCCAATTTCCCTGAGGATCCTGTCATTAGTCTCATCCTGCCGCTGCATACGATCCTTCATCTGCAAAATTAAAGCAAATATATCACTAGTACTGGGAATAGAAGAATTCATAGCAGAAGAAGATAAAGGTTTAGAGAAAGTGGGAGTTGATCTTTTCTCAGTATTTTTCTGAGATCCTGCAGGTGGAGGAGGCAAAGTGATCTGTGATGAGGTGACTGCAGACATCGCCGTGGACGTGTTCTTCAATGATGAAGCCATGTAACTCTTTGAAATGATTTCGAACAAAAAGATTTTCTTATGAATGAAGCACCAATTGCCCCACGGTGGGCGCCAAACTGTTTTGGTCAAAAATCACACAAGGATAATGTAACCAAACTTTATGAAAACGGGGTATGATGCTTGGTTAATTATGAAAGTAAAGGATCACTTCTGTGATAAAGATGCAAAGACACAATGATTTATACGAGGAAAAAGCCCTTGATCAATGAATGATCTCCGGCATAAAAAACCTCGGGTGATGGCAACTACCGATCACCAACTTCAATATAACAAAAATATGATTACAACTTTGGATGATAATGAGCTGAGTACAAGGATCACTATTGCTTTTGGTGTCTAAGTGTGTGAGAGTTGCGTTGTATGTCGTGTGTCCTTCCGAATGAGGAAGAGTGGTATTTATACATGTGTTGGTGACCTATTTTAGGTAGCTAAACTATTATTCAGCTCATTACCCCTTTAGAAATGAGATACAATCTAGCCTAAATAGCCGCCCATAAATCAAGCCTAGTTTCCATATCCTGTGCAACGTCTTTCTTCGACTGAGCTCTTGCGATATTTGTGAAGACGCGTCCCTGGATCATGATGTCTAGAGCATATCCTGCTAGATGTTCCTGCAAAACAATATTGTATTGAGCGGAAGTAGCCGTTAATATAAGGATCACTATAATGTCCCATGATCCTGATTCTGAAGTCCTCCTGAGGATCACTGTCTGCCAAAGGAACAAGGATCACTGGTTAGGATCACTTATAAGGATCACGTATAATAAAAATCCAGCCCTAACAGCTCCCACTAGATTTCTTATAAACACATGGTTCATCTTCGTTTTTGGTAAAACCAAACTCTTTGATTTTCTGCTTAAAACAGAGATTCCAGCTGCGAGATGCTAGCGTTAATCCATAGATGAATTTATTTAGCTTGACATCCATTTGCCATATCCTGTAGTCATAATACGCAGCAATGGCAAGTAGAATTCTAATAGACTTAAGCATGGCTACTGGCGAGAAAGTTTCCTCATAATCAATTCCTTGTATCTGAGAGAACCTTTTCGCTACAAGCCATGCTTTGTAAGTTTGCACATTTCCATCTATGTCAGTCTTCTTCTTGAAGATCCATTTGTTTCCTACAGTCCGACATTCGGTAGGAAGATCAACCAAATCCCAGACTTGGTTATCATACATGGATTGCATCTCTGCATTCATGGCTTCTTGCCATTTCTTGGATTCTGAATCCATGATTGCATCTTTGTAAGTAGCAGGTTCAGCTTCATCAATCATGAAAATATCATCATACCTTTCAGGTGCACTACGATCCCTAATACTTCTTAAAACACTTGGTGTTTCTGTTGTTTCTTGAGTCCTCTCAGGCTCAACTTCAACAGTTGGATCAGTTACTTCTGGTTCTGTCTGAACAATTGGTTCAGTTACTTGTGATTCTCGAATTTCTTCAAGTTCCACATGATTTTCTCCAATCCCTCGCGCCAAAATCTCTTCCTCCAACAAAGTGCCTCGCGTTTAGTGAAAATCTTATTTTCAATGGGATGGTAGAAAAGCAAACCGATCTTTTTAGCATATCCGATGAAAACCACTTTTCCGCCTCTGGGTCCAGTTTATCCGAAGATTCTAGAATGACATAAACGTTACATCCCCAGACCTTAAGATAGGATACTTTAGGTTTCTTTTCATGCCATATCTCATAAGGCGTTTTGTCAACCTTCTTCGTTGGAGCTATATTCACAAGTCTTGCGGCAGTTTCCAGAGCATAACTCCAAAAGGAGCGTGGAATGGTTGTTCGAAACATCATTGATTGAACCTTATCTAATAGAGTTTGATTTCTCCGCTTAGACACACCATTGTGTTATGGTGTTCCTGGTGGAGTGAGTTGTGAAACCATTCCACAATCCTTTAGATGGTCGATGAATTCCGGACTAAGATATTCACCGCCTCGATATGATCGAAGCATCTTAATAGTTCTACTTAGCTGATTCACTACTTCATTTTGGTATTCAATTTTCCAAGGGTTTCATGTTTATGCTTCATAAGATAAACATAACCATATCTACTGAAATCATAAGTAAATGTAACAAAGTATCTTTTTCCATGTTTTAACATTGTTCTGAATGGACCACATACATCTGTATGCACAAGTCCCAACAGATCATTAGCTCTCTCTCCAACATTTGAGGAAGGTTCTTTTGTTAACTTTCCACATAAGAATGATTCACATTTGCCAAACGTTTCAGAACCCTTGGAATCTAGGATTCCTGTGGTTTTTGTAAGACCCTAGCTTAATTAATTTAAATTCTATAGAAACTTTTATCATTTAAATGTAATAAATGAAAATAGACATCCATACACAAATTTGAGTTTCATAAAACTTAATAAAAGTTAAAACATTTCAACGTGTTCGGTTCTTTGTATGCTTGACCAATCATCCGTGACATCATAACGATCACCTAAATATCAAATTTCATCAATCACATTAGTTATTTAATGCTTAAAAATGAATTTGATAACCCAAATATACTAAACAAACAAACAAACAAAGTTTTGAAATAACCCATCGTAAGCTACGGTTGACAGACCGTAGCCTACGGCACCCAGTACAGTGTTTTCATAGCCGCTCTCAACCGTAGCCTACGGCCTTCAGCCGTGGTTACGGTTTAGCCCTGCTGCACCAATCATCCGTGACATCATAACGATCACCTAAATATCAAATTTCATCAATCACATTAGTTATATAATGCTTAAAATGAATTTGATAACCCAAATATACTAAACAAACAAACAAACAAAGTTTTGAAATAACCCACCGTAGGCTATGGTTGACAGACCGTAGCCTATGGCACCCAGTACAGGGTTTTCATAGCCCCTCTCAATTGTAGCCTACGACCTTCAGCCGTAGGTTACGGTTTAGTCCTGCTGCACCTGTTTTCCAGTTTTGCCTTAAACACGAAAACAGCCATAACTTTTTCTATGCTTATCCGTTTGAACTCAATTTTTTTTTGTACGTGATCGTAATTTAATTCTCCACAATCTCAGACTAAAATCCATTATCCGGAGAAATAAATTCTTATCTCTTAGCTTTCGACTTAAAGTTCATTTACGAAATTATTTGACCCGTTTGTATTTTTAAGAAACAAGCTCACACAATACATCTCTTCCACCTGAAAGTCATATCGATGATTATTTCCATTACTCGAGTTACTATCATTAAGTTTTTACGCATCCGTTATCCGGTATGCGTCTTCACATTTATTTTGACCCGTTTAATTATTCAAATCAAACAAAGACTTATTTGACCCATACCTTAATTTCCATTTTTAATCTGCGTTTTCACCATATTATCTTTATTTATTTATCATCACAACTTCAATTGTGATGGATGTGTTAGAAAAGGAAAAAATAATTTAGAGAAAATTATGGATTCCTCAAGATCATCTCCATATTTACCAAAAGTCTTTCCTTTTATTCGTTCTTGTAAAGCCTATAAATAAAGGCTTGGTTTTATGTTTTGTATGAGAGAAATATATCAATAAAAACTAGTTTCTTTTGATTATTCTTTCTCATCTCTGATTATCATTGACAACATGGTATCAGAGCAGAGTTATGATCCTTGAAAACTCTGTTCGCCAATCACAACACCAAAACCCAGCCAGAAAAAACCCAAACTCAAAACCAAAATCCCAAGAATCTAATCTCCTGTTATTGTTCTTTGACCCTTAACTATCATATTCGGCCGCCACTAAAAGTCTTGTTTCAAATCTGATCCGACGCTGTTCATCCGGCGATTTCTAATCCGATTCATGTTTGCCACATAAAACTTCCAGCCAGTCGCCACTATTTCCAGCGAACCAGTCCAATCAACACCGCTATGCAACTCTGATCCAGCACGGTTCCGGCGAATCCATTCAGCAAAACCAACCTTCCACCACCGTCCTCCGGCCACAACTCGCCGCTCATTCCTCCCTTCGATCGACGCCGAGATGAACGTAGAAAAGCTAAAGAAGATGGTCGGTGCTGTTCGCACCGGTGGGAAGGGTAGCGTTAGAAGAAAGAAGAAAGCGGATCATAGAACAAACACAACAGACGACAAAAGGCTGCAAACCACTTTAAAAGGAATAGGAGTAAATTCAATACCATCAATTGAGGAAGTTAAAATCTTTAAAGATGATATTGTTATTCATTTCTTGAACCCAAAAGTTCAAGCTGTTGTTGCTGCCAATACTTGGGTCGTTAGCGGCTCTCCGCAAACAAAAAAATTGGAAGATTTTTTCCCGGGCATTTTGGATCAGTTGGGCTCCAATGCTTTGTAAATGTTAGCAGAGCAGTTCCAGAAGCAGAGACAAGGTGAAGGCGGAGTGCCTTAAAGAGGAAAAAAACCTTTGAAAAAAATAAAAAAAAACAAAATCTTTTTAAAAACATAAAAAAATCTTTTTTCAAACTCAAAAACCCAAAACCAAAAAAAAAAAAAAAAAAAAAAAACCCAAACCAAAAACAAAAACCCAAACCCAAACTAATGCCAAAACCCAAACGGTCAAGTTGAATTTTTTTCAACTTGAGGGGAAACCAAAACCCAAAATAGGTTGCCATGTCGAAAGGCTGTAGCCTCAAATCAAATCAAAAGTTACCATGTCGAAAGGCGGTAACTCAATAGCTCAAACTACCAAGTCAAGGAGACGGTAGCCAAACCAAAAACCAAAACATAATCAAACCCAAAATCAAAACCAATCCAAGTTGAATCGTGACAATCCCACAATTCAACTTGAGGGGGAGTGTTAGAAAAGGAAAAAATAATCTACAGAAAATTATGGATTCCTCAAGATCATCTCCATATTTACCAAAAGTCTTTCCTTTTATTCGTTCTTGTAAAGCCTATAAATAAAGGCTTGGTTTTATGTTTTGTATGAGAGAAATATATCAATAAAAACTAGTTCCTTTTGATTATTCTTTCTCATCTCTGATTATCATTGACAACAGGATGGTGATAGAATATCATTATATTCCTATCATATCCTCAAGTATGACAATTTAAAGAAATTGACCCATTATGTAGCACTGTGCCAAGATGGTTTAAACCTTCGACTATACACTACGAAAAGATTGACCAAATTATAAAACTCTTATTTAAACTACCCTAAAGGGACATTTTCTCGATTTATCATTCGAGGGCGTTTTGGTCAACTTTAGCCCTTTTTACCACAAAGGACTTTTAATGACATATTTTGACCAAGTGGGCAATTTTAACCATAATCTATTAAGATCATTATGTTCCTAAGAACATAATATCTATGATTCAAATTATTGGATTTACCTTACTTTAGGTAGTCCTATGTTCACTCATGACTCGTTTAACTCTCATCGGACCTTATGTCCTCAATAAGAGTTTGACCCATTACACATACCTCGCTCGGGTCATAGCATTGACCCGTTTAAATACCTTGCACTATTAATTGCTAGTTAATAGCAACGCAAACCATACACTATTTCCCTATAAGCAGAAAACTCGACTAGCGACCATTAATTATTATTGTCAAATGCTGGCGACATCACCGTTTAACCCGTTTGGCCTAAATGACCATTTTATCATTATGAGATGGTATTTATTTACTATGTCATGATTTAGTTTGTTTCGGTTTACACCGTTTGAACATATTACTAATAGTCGTTTCTTAATAGTATACCCATATATATATATATGTTATATATTTTTTTAAATAGTATACCCGTACCAATTATTTAAAAAAGAACACTTACATAATTAACAAATACAATGGGTCACATTTACTAAAGGGAGTTAAAAATTAGAGCCATAAAGAAATGGAAAAAAGAAAAGAAAGTTTCTGTGAAAAAAGAAAGGGAATTAAAATTTAAAGTATGGGCTGGTCAAAGCCAAAAAAAAAAAAAAAAAAAGAAAAAAAGAAAAAAAGAAAACAAGGACTTCAGCAAAGAAATAGAAGAAATGAGTAGAGAACACGTCTCGGACGCCAGTATCTACTATGAAAGTATGGCGGTAGACCACCAGACAACAAATCCTTTTGTCTATAAAATTTCAGCTCAAAACTACATATAAACAAAATATATATGCAAAAAATAAAATTATGGGCCCTTTGGGAGTGTGGGCCCTGTGCGGTGGCCCACCCCGCACTTGTCCCAAGCTGGCCCTGTGAATTTGTTATGTAATTACTTAAAACATATACACCAACTTCATTCTGATTTATTTGCGCTTGACTTTATAAACTATTTTTTTTGGTATGTTAATTATGAATTCTTGGATCATTCTCATTTCATAACTATTTCTTGGGTAATAAGAACTTGATTATTAGTTAAGAGAAAAAAAAAGCAAGGATGGCCAAATACTCAATTCTTGTCAAAATGTCAACGTTGGAAAAAAAAGTCAACAATAGTAAAAGAGTTAATGCCCATGGAAATGTTTGGCTGCCAGAGGATATTGTTATAAGGGAAAAAAATCAACTTGATGTGATTAGTATAGATATCTTGTATTGCTTGCATTATCATAAATGTATAGATAGGTATATGTTGGTTTTGATACCAACTAGTATTAAGTCCCCCGCGTTGCAACGGGGGCGTAAAACCGTGACAAATAGCATTAATGCGACACCACCAGCAGCGACCATCAACACTAAAGTTACCGCGTGTTAATGCTGAGAAATTAGACCGAAACGCAAAATATAGAAAATAATAACTAAGTCGATTTAGGACCCGCACGTCGCGACAACCTATCAAACAGGAAAAATGACGATGTAAAAATGTTGAACCACATATGCACCGTTCCATCATGTTAACTCGCAAAATTTAGAGCGTAGTGTAAAACAAAACATAAAAGCGTTGAACCACACACATACGTTGCGCCGAGAATGAAATGTAAAACGGAAGTTTTGAGGAGTATATTAAGTATAGGGGACCAAAGTTAAAAGTAACAAAGTTGTGAGGTTAAATTAAAAAAGATGAAAACTTTTGGTTGAAAGTAAAAAATCAAAGACTTATGGGTTAAAAGTGTAATGTTAATTTTTTTTGAGAAGCCCTCAAAGCATGAGGTACAACACTACTATGCTATAACTTGTTGCTAAATTATGATATGTAAATTAGAGGCTCAAGTTGAGAAGATGTATTGTTTTATAGGCCCAAGTTGAGAAGATGTATTTTTGTTTGGTATATCCAATTGGGCCATTTGTGGCTTAGATGGACTCTAGGAAAATTTGGGCCCGTAATTCATTTATATTTGTTTGGGGCTCAGTTTAGGATTGAATTCCCAAATAGTCATAATCCCTTCTCTTTAAGCTCGCTAAGTTCCGTCAATGTGGATCTAGGGTTCAGGCAGTTACCAAATCCAAATGTTCTGATCCATTGTTTGGTAACGGGCGGAAGGAAAAAACCTTGAAGACTTGCAACCCATGGCGTTTGATTTTTATATAATTATTTGCTTCCATTTGAAGCATCCGGGTGACGTTTTTCTGTGCTTTAGATTCAAAAACACATTATTGGAGCTTTCACACTGCAAATTAAGAGAGCAATCATGAAATTCTGAATAATACAGTTCAAGATTGTGCTTTGCTCATCCTGATTGGCTGATCCATTGTTTTAGGTAAGATCATTACCTAACTTTTTTGGAAAATCTATAAATTGCATTTGCCAATCTAAAAACAATAGGACTCGAAAATCTGAAATTTCAGTTACTTCAGAACAAGATTCAGACCAAAAATTTCAAATTTCAATTTTGAGCAAACCGAAAACATTTTACTAACTCTTTAAAATCCTCTAAAAATGTCCCCTTAATTTCAGTAAGATGAAGCATTTAGAAATTAAAAAAATTATATTGCTTTCATTATCCATACAAATAGATATTACAATTTAATTAATTATATAAAAATGTCTGTACACATTACATTGTATTATTAATACAAGCCTGACGGGTATTAGCACTAGTATTTCATAAACAATTTTTGGCCCAATAAGACTCGCACAATATTTTGAGCCCGTAAGCCTAATACCAACACGCATCCCCCCTATATATCCACCACCTTCTGTAAAACCATTATACGATGTCACCGCTACTGCCATCGTCACTCAGAAAGAAACCTAATCAGTTGGCCCAATGTTTTTGTGCAGATATATGCAGTTGCGTCAACATCTAAGCGATGGACTTCACCTTTTAGATTTTTATCCACACCGGAGCTCCCCATGCCATGTAGATTATGAGTAAGAAACGTCCCACCACCCTTTCTTTTCCCATCAAAGCCAAACTTTTGTATTAGCGATTTCTCAGAAGCACCTTTGCAAGAAAGGAGATAGTGAAGATGAGCAATCAAGAAAGAGGATAGACCCTGGAACTATAAATTATAATTCAGAGGAATGACATATTTGTAATACAAGCAAGCAGCTCTACCCATATACAATACATGATATGATGTTTGTAATACAAGCAAGCAACTACATCCATATACAATACATGATATGATGTGCAGGGAGTAGAGGTGTTGTTGAGGGTGGAATATATGTTGTGGTGTATTACAATGTAAAAAATTTCACATTAGGGAAAATGTTTTTGATTGAATATCTCTCTACCATATGGAATATAACGAGTCTTTTTATTTTTCATGTGTGCCTTGTATGTGACAATATTTAACATGGCTATTTAATAGTCATCATATTTGAACTTTAATGATTATTTACTACAAAACATTTACGAAAGATCGATGGAAGGCAAAGTAATTGTGATGAATATCATATAATTGTCTATTATTATTAGTTGAAGGGCTCAAACCCGTGAGTTATTCATCTCATGAATACAATCATCTCAATTCACAATAGTCTTACATTCAAATTCATTCCCATGTAATTTGATTGACTACGGATATTTTAGAATACGCTTATTCAATGATTTAAACATACAATTAATGAACATAGTTACAAAATAATTAAACTTGCATTTAACCAATAAATCAAATAATTATTCAATGTAACTGTTGTAGTTCAAAATTAAAACACCAATACTAACTACATATCATGCCCACTGTCTTGCAAATCTAAGCCCTATCTTTCCAGCATGCTCCTCATGTTTAGCTTGAGGTAAAGGCTTAGTAAAGGGGTCAGCCAGATTTAGACCCGTATGTTGGAACCTTAAGGTTTATACATAGAGAAGTCTGATAGTACAAGGTTGATTTAGTCTAGTTTAACTTGATAACTTGGGTCGTATTGGGTTTAGTGGTCTCGAGTGGGCTTAGGTCTTGTATACGGTCCATAGTGGTAGTATATAAGTCAGTTTTTGTTCTTGTTTTAGGGTTGTTGGTTTCACGCAGAACAAGAGAGATCACTCGAGATCTTAGTTTCGGTATTATTGTATCAGTCATCATCAAAGGTGAATGCAAGTATATTTTGTTTGAATCATTGTGCTTATTTGTTTATTAGTTTTCTTGAATCTATACTTGTGTTTGGATTCCGCACTTACACAAGGTACTTGTGATATCATTGAGAGATCCTATCGGATTTTACAATTGGTATCAGAGCCAAGAAACCAAGTCTTGGTTCGGTTTTGATATCATTAGATTCAAGAAAACTTTTGTCGGCACTAATATTGTTTGTTAAGTGTTTTACAGATCTTAGACTTTTGCAAGTGTGCTCGGGAATTAAATTGTTCTTGGTGATTTTTGTTTAAAGTTGCTGATTTTGCTTTGTGATTCTTTGAAAAGGTGTTTGCTGAAATTTCGGAAGGTTGTTGGGGATAACAGATTCAAAGATTTCATATCTTTGAATTTTGGGAAGCTGCTAAAAATCAGGAATCACGGTTGCTGTTATCTCATCAATTTGTTTTGCAGGTTTTGTCTCGCAACCAGATCTCGACTCGCTACTGCCAGTTCTCGAGTATTAAAGATTTGGTTCTCGACATCCGTCTCGACTGCAGTCTCGACTCGAAACAACTGGGTTCTCGAGTATTAAAGATTTGGTTCTCGACATCCGTCTCTACTCGAAACTACGGTGTTCTCGAGTATTGAATCTATGGTCTCGACATTTGTTTCGACTTGTAAAACCCGTGAGGATCTCTCAATGATATCAATCTTAACTTGTGAAAGCGCGGAATTCAAACACAAGTTGATTCAAGAACAAATATAAAGATCAAACGATGAATAAGAATAATAAACAAAACGAAACTTGCATTCAATGTTTACCAATGACTGATACAAGTATTCGAGAGGAACTCGGTTCCTTATGCTTGTGTCGCCCAAACTTCTACTCGCAAACAACAACCCTTAATCGATTGATTAAGGTTGTTTATATACAAACCATATAGGGCCGATACCTACTAAGCCCATGCGACATATTTACTAACTAGCCCAAACCACATTACTTGACCCAAAACATAAAGAACTAGATAATTACAAGATCAATCCCTAGACATTGCTAACCTACATGAATAAACCTTCAGGTTCCAACAATCTCCCCCTAGGTTTATGCATGCAGGTTCTTCCGACTTCAGTTGCCTTGATTACCACCACTCATATTGTCTTTATATCCACCAAAACCCTTCTTATGAATATGCATGACAGAAGCTACTGCAGACGTCCAACCCTTAGCAATTTCCTTATATTTTTCAGTAGCTCTGATTTGGTTGCTTGCTAATACTTCAAGATCTTCAACCGCAAGATTCAATAAGTCGATCTGATCTACCAACAGTAGCTAGCATCTCCATCACAAACAATCACCGCTTGACCAAGACGTTCATCATACGCCCAAAAGTGCAATGTCTTCAGCGCCCCTTTTGGAATCTTTCTCACCAACGGAATCGTCTTCTCTTTATCAGTAGCGGGCCAGTGCACAATCTTCATTCGTTTGTTTGTATACGGATCCCTAATCCCTTTCGCTGGTTTAACAATAGAATCCGCTGTACGCATCGAGGGAAAACCTTTAGCAACTTCCCTTTTCAATCTCTCGAAGAATGCATAACCAGGACCATTAGGCTTATCATCCACATAAGGTTTATTTGTCAAGTCTGTCAAATCTACCTTAGTGAAAGACTGAAATTGTCCTGAATGTTTGTACCATTCGACCGGTCCAACTTTCCTCTTGATCCACCATCTGTTACGATCATGATCATAACCCCAGCTAACTACACCAGATCGATTTCCTTTCTTATCGTAGAGAGTTTCACCAACATCCATTAAATGATGTGTAGCACGTGCATCTTCATCATCTGGATTTGCATTTTTGTTCTTCAGAATCACAAACTCTCTTTTCTTCTTCAACCTCTCAGCTTTAGCTTTCTCTGCTTCTGGATCAGTGACTCTTTCAAAGTATTTTTCCATAGCAGCATTCCTTTCAGCATTATCTTTCTCAAAAGCTTTCTTCCTGTTTTCAACATCTGTTGGATCAGAAAATTCTTGTCCAAACTTCTTTTCAAGCTTTCCTCGTAGATCATAAACAATATTGAACAATAAGCTAACATCTCCTTGAAGTTGCTCAATTTGTTGATCTTTCTTCACAATCGTGTCTTCAAGCTGAATGATCTTTGCATCTTTATGAATTGAATCTTGTTCAAGCACAACCAAACATTTCTTCATCTCTCTCATGCTTATAAACTCATCTTCGTCACTAGAGTCACTATCAAATGGCATTCTAAGTGGTTCTACAGGCCTTTTTCCACTTGAACTGCCCGGTTCTTCATGAACAATACCAGAAGGTCCAGCACCAGCTTCATTGTGAACTTCAACATTGGGCCTAGCTTCATTTTGAACTTCAACTTCCATTGTAGCTATATCATCTCTTTGAGTATGAACACCAGACTCAAAGATATTCTCTGTAGTAGTGGTGGTAGCATCGTCAACGTACTTTTCAAAATCGAAGTCATACAAACCTTCGGTATCATCAGCAACAGTCACGGATTGATCTTTTCCTTGTTCGATAAACATTCCGGGTCTAGGATCCCTCCTTTTCCTTTTTAACGGAATAGAATCAGAATCCCTTGGGCTTTCTTCTGGCTCTTCAGTAGATACTGACAGATTGGGAGGAGGATTTCCCATCGTGTCAGTCACTTTCTTTATCAGCATTGCCAAACTCTCAGCAGAAATCACTGGATTAACTGTAGAAACAGCATCAGCATTAACTTCAGGAGGAAGTTCTATGTTATCATCATCTGAATCACACGTAATCTCAACACCTTCATCGTCAGAGTTAATAGTGATACGCTCTGGCTCAGGCTCATTTTCAGCTCTCCTTTGAATGTCATGTTCTTCAGCAACAATGGCACGTGCAGGTACGGCTTGTGCCATGACTGGATTCTCACCAATGTCTTCGGTCTCTGCAAACTGACCAAACTTCTCCAACTCGATCAAACCTTCAAACTTTTTCTCTGTTCCCTTCTTCGTAGTGAGAGCACCAAAACATGAAGGGCCCATAGGCTTTAACTCCAGAGTGTCACCAGATCTCTTCAATTCAGGATAACGCTCATTTAGAATCATCTGCACAAATCTAGGATACATAAGAAACTTATCCTTTCTAAGCCCAATAGCATTTCTCTTCATCGCTTCCAGAACATATCTTGAATAGTTGAATGGCTCATTTGTAATCACGCAAATCAATGCAGCCGTCTGTGTGGTGTTTAACTGATCAATTCCCCCTCGATTTTCGGTCATGCACAACAGGAACATGTGCAGTAATAGACGCCAATACGGATGAACAAACTTCTTAACCAGGGGAGGAAACTTTCCTTCATAACTCAATCGTGGCAAAATTGCTTCAATGGTTCCAGCAGCAAGCTCGATTGGACCTGTTTCCTGATCATTGAACTTCAACACATCTCTGATAATCTGCACCGTCACTATAACCTTCGTCCCGTCGATCTCAGCAGCTATAGCTCCCTTTCCTTCAATGATTTCCACCTTTGCAGTCCTCCAAAAATCTCGAATGAGGCTTTCATAAACGACCGGATTTTCACGAAGAGCGTGAACAATACGGCATGTACTTAGGCCTTTGATCAATGACGTGAATAGCTGCTTGTGCTTCACAGGTGGAGGTGCCAAATATGCTACTTGATTATGAGACGCGATAAACTTTAAATCCATTTTTCTGCACATAACACAAATCATATAAGTTTCCAATTTCAACAGTGATAAAAAAATTAAAAATAAAACAAACACTGTCACTGTTCACTCGAAACCATGAGTCGCAACCCAAGGTCTCGAGTCGAAACCATAAGTCGCAACCAGGAAATCTGAGTCGCAACCAGAAGATTGCGAGTCGCAATCATGAGTCGCAACAAACCAAGATGAGTCGCAACCATGAGTCGCAACCTTGAGGTTGCGAGTCGTAATCACTGGTTTCGAGTCCTATTGTTCTTGATTGCGACTTGAAACTTCATCGGAAACTTCAAGTATTCATCGGAAACTTCATCGGAATCATCAAATATTCGCCGGAATCTTCAAAAATTCATCGGAATCTTCAAACGATATTCAAAATTCCTGCAAAACTTGATCAATGACGTCATTATACCTTGATGAATGTCAAATCGGATTGCGAGTCGCAATCGGAAGTCAGTCGGAATCGTAGATATATGCCGGAATTTTGAGAGAGTCTTGAAACTAGATTGCGAGTGAATGAAGAAAAATGACTCGTAATCACCATTTATACTTCCACTGTTTCTCATGGGCCCAAGTCTTTTGGGCTTGGGCCTTATGAACATGGGCTCAAAATGATTTTTAATAAATATATTTTAACAACCCAATTTCAAAATCTGATTTCCCAAAAATTACCCATTAAACCTTTTGAGCATTTGTTTGCAAAATAAAAACCTAAAACACAATTAAATAATAAAATATTATTTACAAAAATAAAATCAGGAAATTTGCATAGATATTCAGGGATCAAATCACAAGGTTTCGGGCTTGACTTCACTTATCAACACTGATCTACTAGAGGATGATCTAGACGATTGCCAGTATATTTGTCCTCTTAAACTCATCTCCCTAGATCTTTTCCATATAACTGCCTGTATCTCTTTTTATCATGTTTTGATATTTTTAATAATGAGCACCCAAGCAAATACTAATCAAATCCTGGAATTATGCACAGCTCACTCTATCATGCAAGCAGTTTCCCTACCACATATTTCACAAGTCCAATCCAAATTTCTGAAATCTTAACTGGGAATAGGTTGAGAAGAGAACAGAATAGATCTTTTGCAGAGATGGTATAATATACAGATCAAATGAGTTTTCTCAATTTGATATAGGTTTATTGGGTTTCTTTTGGGCACTAGAGGGCCTCTTTCGGGTGTTAATTGATCTACAGATCGACAACGTACAGCTAGGTCAGCATATATCTGGATGAAGCAGAAGCTGACGTTGCCTAGCACCTCCAGGTCAGCATGTATCTGGATGCAGCAGAGGAGGTACACGACTTTTTCAGATAAGATTTCAGAATCAGATCAAAATTGTGTGTATCGGGAAAAACATACAAACATTCAAATAGACATGAGCTAATTCCAAGTGATTTTCTTTTCTGAGGTCATGTACTAGTTTAGTTCTGAACAGAAACAGCTATTGTTTCCAATCTTAAGGATAGAGCCTACCAACACATCATACTAGAGTCAAACTATTTCGATACTGGTCTTACATGAGTCAGCCCTCGACCATAATGTGAAAATTCATTTCATTTCCCAGTCCAGCCACACTTCCTTTTGAACCTCTTTTTGTATTTTTTCAATTTTTTTTAATGTTTTTGTATTTTTCGATTTTTCTCCCCCTAAATTTGTGCATAAATAAAAACTACCTAAGAACAGAAAACTTTATGAACAAATTTACCTACGAAAAAAAACAAAACATGCTCAATCAGTAAAACGGATCATTTTTAGAAAATCCACAAGCACTCTGAATTTCGAGCTGTTGACAGGTTTGGTGAACAAATCGGCAGCATTTGCATCTGTGTCGATTTGTTCAAGAGTAATCAGACCTCTGTCAAAACAGTCTCGAATGAAATGAACTTTAATATCAATGTGCTTGGTTTTGGAGTGAAAAACAGGATTTCGAACAATTTGTATTGCAGCATCATTATCGCAGTAAATAGTAGTGTTAAGATAAGTCAAACCATAATCCTGCAATTGATGTTGCATCCACACCACTTGAGAGCAAGAAGCAGAAGCAGCAACATACTCAGCTTCAGCTGTGGATATCGCCACTGTTTGTTGTTTCTTGCACTGCCAAGAAATGAGCCGATCACCCAAAATTTGACATCCCGCAGAAGTGGATTTCCTGTCACTGTCAGTACCTCCAAAATTGCTGTCAGAGAAAGCAAACAAGCCAAAATTGGAATCTCTAGGATACCATAGGCCAAACCGAGGGCGGCCTTTAAGATACCGAAAGATCCGTTTAACAGCAATAAGATGAGAAGTTTTAGGATTAGCCTGATAGCGAGCACAGTTGCAAACAGCGAACATGATGTCCGGACGGCTAGCTGTGAGATACATCAATGACCCGATCATGGACCTATATTGACGTTGATTTACAGACTCTCCTTCTTCATCTTCAGTCAATAATGGTCTCTTAGCCATAGGTGTTTCAGCAGGCTTTGCGTCCGTGAATTTGAACTTTGCCAGCACATCATCCACATACTTCCCTTGATGAATCAGAATTCCTTGTGAACTCTGCTTGACTTGTAGACCCAAAAACAGTGTCATCTCCCCCAGAGCACTCATTTCAAACTTTTTCTTCATAACTCTCTCGAATTCCTTGCACAGATCCTCGCTTGTAGATCCGAAAATGATATCATCAACGTAGATTTGAACCAAAATTTGATCACGTCCTACCCTCTTGATAAACAGAGTCTGGTCTATGGTGCCACGCGTATATCCATGAGCCAACAGATGCTCTGTTAGGGTGGCATACCAAGCTCGAGGAGCCTGATGTAACCCGTACAACGCCTTGTCTAACTTGTAGGCGTACTCAGGATGATCTGGATGCACAAACCCTGGCGGTTGCTCGACAAAAATTTCCTCCTTCACATCTCCATAGAGAAACGCGGTCTTGACATCCATCTGATAAACAGTGAATCCCATGTACGACGCGTAAGCCAAAAAGATCCGGATGGCTTCAAGTCGCGCAACCGGAGCATATACTTCATCATAATCCAGACCTTCGATTTGTCTAAATCCCTGAACCACCAGCCTTGCTTTGTTTCGAACGATCACACCCGCAGAATCCTGCTTGTTTCGAAATACCCATCGAGTTCCAAGCTTACGCTTTCCTGCTGGCAACTTGAGAAGCTTCCATACTCCAAGTTTTTCAAACTGGTTCAGCTCTTCGTGCATAGCATCTACCCAGCCAGGTTCCTGCAAAGCTATATCAATGGTTTTAGGTTCGATTTGAGAAAGATAACAAGAATATAAGCAAGTGTTAATGGTTCCTGATTGACTCCTGGTCAAAATTCCTGCATTTACAGGACCAATCACATTCTCGATTGGGTGATTGCGTTGAACGCTCGTCGGTATGGCCAAATCAGGTACAGTCTCCTCTTCAGTGGTGGTGTTGCTTGACTCCCCCTCATTAGGTGCGGTTGTAGTGTGAACTACAGGAGAAGTGACAGTACAATCCTCAGGAATTGGATCAGGAAACAATGCAGAGTCACTAGTTGCTGCACCCTCAGGGGATTGATTGACCATCGGTGTCGGTGTAGGATGTTGCGTAAACACCATTCCCGGTGGATCAACGGTATGATGCTTCACATTGTCTTGCATCTGGGCTTCGTCTTCTGTATCTTCAAATGACAATGGTTGTTTGGGAATAGACACACCTGCAACTGAAACATCACTTGACAAAATGTTAAATGATTTAAACAGAGCAGAATAATCGTATAACCAATCTGGACCAACTCTAGCGTCCGTAGCATTCTCTTCAAGCCACTCAATGTTGCACGACTCGACGACCTTTTTAGTTACTTTGTTGTATACCCTATAAGCAGAGCCTTTAGCATATCCAATAAAGTAACACTCGTCACCTTTGACTTCAAACTTTCCATTGGAGTCCATTAGTAATAATACGCATGGACAACCAAAGATGCGAAAGTGTGAAACCGAAGGTTTACGTACTTCCAGAATCTCATAAGGGGTTTTCATGTGACGTTTGTTTACTAAAGCATGATTCTGGACGTAACAAGCCGTGCTAACAGCCTCGGCCCAAAAGAAGCTAGGAAGCTTTGAATCAGCCAGCATAGTACGCGCAGCTTCAATGAGAGTACGATTCCTTCTTTCAGCCACTCCATTTTGTTGAGGAGTTCGAGGCGCACTGAACTGACGATCGATTCCCTTATCAACACAGAACGTATCTAAAATCACGTTCTTGAATTATGTCCCATTGTCTGATCGAATAACCTTCACCTTAGTGCTCGCTTGATTTTCAGCCAAAGTGATGAATTGTTTTACCAAGACAGCAGTTTCATTTTTGTGACTGAGAAAATACACCCAAGTGTAGCGAGAATAATCATCGACAATTACCAAACAGTAAGCTTTCTTCCCAATGCTCATCACACACTGGACCAAAAAGATCCATGTGAAGTAGTTCGAGTACAGCTTTTGTCGAAGGTGCTGGTTTAGTCTTATGAGGTTTTCGATGAGCTTTCCCTTTCGCACATGCAACACATTTTTCCACCAACATGAAATCCTTGATCGGAAGATCTCGTACCAATTGACCTTTAGCTAGACGGTTCAGATTTTTCATATTCACGTGCCCAAGTCGACGATGCCACAGTAGACCATCATGCTCTGAAATCTTTGAAAATAAACAAGTGATCTCTTCACACGGTTTCTTGTTCATATCAATGACGTAAGCATTTCCCTTTCTTTCAGCTGTCATCAAGAACCAGTCTTCTGGAATAACAATCCCAGGCTTAAGAACATGACATCCCTTCTTCGTAAAATGAACTGAATTCCCTCGATCACAAATCTGCGAAATACTTAACAGATTGTGTTTCAGTTCTGGAACATAATTGACATTTTCAAAGCTGAGAACACCGTTTTGAACAGTTCCTTTCAAAGTGATTCTGCCAGATTCACCTCCCGCAAATGAGACATATCCGCCATTAAATTCTTTGACGTTCACAAGTTGGGATAAGTCTCCTGTCATGTGCCTGGAACAGCCACTATCCATGTACCATAGGCACACGGTAGTCCTCCACAGCTGTTCCTGCACGAGTAGCGGGATTAGTTAGATTTAGGAACCCAGCCCATAGTGGATCTGGGTTTTCCTTGAGCATCAAAATACGTTACCCTCTGCCAAACTAAATTATCTTTATTCAGAAATTTTGAAACATTTTTGTTGGCGACCTTTTGATGATATGATTTCATTTGATTGGATTGCATGCCATTGACTTTAGGTTTCCAAAACTTTCTCGACCAGTTAGAATTTAAACTTTCAAAAGCGTTAACAAAAGAATTACTTCGATTACGCTGAAAATTTGTTTGTCTATTCTGATATTGATTATGGCGTTTGGCTGCATTCCAATCCTGATCAGAAGGTCTAGTCCTATGATGATGGTTGTTCTTCATCGTCTTAGTCCTTGCAGACTTCATGGACTCCGAACAGTGATATCGATTGGACGTGACCTTCTGATTTCGCCCTGATGGTTTCTTGTTCGGTGTCCTTGGGAGTTTACCACAATTTCTGGCAATGTGACCGGCAATGCCACAGTTAAAACATGTTTGACGTTTCACACTTTGAATATTTTTGACATTTGGACTCTGTTTGCTTGATTTCGAGTGATTCAACGTTTTAGTTTTCTGACTATGTTTGATTTGTGGTTTTTCTTTTAACTGATTTTCTTCTGATGATTTCTCGTTTTGACCAACATCCTTTTCATTTTCACTTAATCTCGATTCCGAATTTGAACATGTATGAGTTTCATCCAAATGCGTTTTATCAACACATTTATCATCTGAAGCTAATTCAGGTTCACTTCCTGAACAAGAAGAAGTCTCGACAGTATGCTCTTCCTTGATGCATTTATCATGTGAAACTGATTCAGATTTCTTTTCTGATCCTGAAAAATTTTCATCAATATGCATTTCCTCAGAGCATTTATCTTGTGACACAGATTCTGATTCATTGTTTAACACAGTTTCCAATGGGGTCCCACTAGATTCAACATTAGGGACGCCCACTGAGACAGATTCAGAAGAAGAATCAGGATACACTTGATTTTCTTGAGAAGGCGTTTCAGTGGTTTCACTGAATGCATCCTGAGGGACCTCACCTGTAACATTTTCACAAGCTGAAACATTTGGTATGTTAGTATCACAAGCATTTGAAGAAAAACATTCATCACCACACTTATTGTTTAAATCATCCACACAAACATTATCAGTTTTGCCCAAAACAACAGGCTCACAAGACGAAACGAAAGCAGAAAACGACGCAAACAAAGAATTAGTAAAAGCAATGTCAGACTCAGTAGGTTCAGAATAATGTTCAAAATAAGGTTCAGACACATTTGCAATAACGACTGGTTCACTCCCATGAACATCACCACATTTTACTTCAGAGCTATCATCTGCACATGACAATGAAACGTTAGGATCAATTGTGCCTTTAGGAACAGAATTCAATGGTGAGGACTTTTGTGGCTCAACGTGTCTGTTATGAACAGACGATTTGTTGTTATTTGAGCCATATGTCATTTTACTTTCGTTCAGCATCTCCTCCTCTGTCATTGGTAAATAAGTGTAATTATCATTGTACGGAGGAGGAGTCTGATTATAGCCCAAACCTGACCCTTTCTTTTTGGAATATGCCAATTGTTGATCGCACAGATTTTTGACTAATTTACTGGAGGAATCGAATTTCTTAATGTTTAATTGATTTATTTGGTATTTATCCCTAACATTCTCTAGTTCTTTAGTCACCTCACACAATTTTTCTTTGACTATCATGAGTTGGGCTTCGGCTACACTGACATCGTCCTTGAGTTGAACGATGTCCTTACGCTGAGCTTCGATTTTCTCTTTGAAAAGTTTTTCGTTTTTCGTTAAAGTAAAATTTTTACGTTTAATTTCATTATAGTCTTCGATTAGCTCAGCGTTGTGAATTCGATAAGACTCAACTCGTTCCCTACATTCAGGAGTGCAGAAAACAGAAATTACCTCTTCTTTCGTGAGACCTTTGACAGGTGCTGACAGGATTTGAGTCATGAATGCAAAATCATCAGCTGCAGTCTCTTCCTCTGGCTTAGGGTCATGCTCGCTTGAGGTCATGAAAGCAATGTTAGAAGTTGCAGTTTGATTCTCTGGAGCTGATATGTTCAGACGCTCAATTTCAGAAGACCAATCAAAGTTGACATTGGGCTGCACCACCAGTGCTTGTGCTAATCCCTGCGGCTGTGGACTTCCAGAAGCGGCAGCATCTGCTATACTTGTAGTGGTCACAAGAGCCCTTTCTCGATTAGGAGTTGCAGGTTGACCAGGTGTTGCTGGTTGTGCTAATTCTGCAGGATCTTGATCTCTGTTTACAAGTGGCTTTGGGCAGTTACGAGCATAGTGTCCTTCCTCATGACATTTGAAACAACGAAGATTAAAGGGCACTTTAGCAGCTCCATTCCATGCATTTCCCCACCTGTTTTTACCTGTTTTTCTCACAAACTTTTGAGCTCTGAAGGCAGCCATTGCCATCTGCCAAGTGATATCCATTTCTTCAACATCATCTGGATGAATCTGAGACAGATCATTAGGACTCCACTTTGGTGGATCAAGCTTTCCTGCAATGAAAGCATTCAAACAGTTGATCACTGAAGCTGCTATTTCCAGTTTTTCTTTTGATTGACTGGCGAAGAAGGCTATCATTTCGTTGTTTACAGCGAAGGCAGAAGTAGGAGCGACATTAGAGACATTTCCAGCATTTTGAATTGAAGGAGAAGTAACAGTAGGCGCTGAAGAAACAACTTGATTTGAGGATCCAGGTGAGTGCACCTTTGCTGAAATTTGAGAAGCGGATGAATTATTGCGAAACATCTGAAAACCTCCTTGAGACAGTAAGGCTGTGTTGTTGTTGTTGGAAGAGGCGGGAGCAATGGAGAAACCGGCAGCTAGCATGCTGTTCTTGTAATTCGTTTCTCTCTGCTTATCATCCAGTTCGCATGCCTTGATGTGAGAGATCATCTCAGACAGAGTACATCTAGCTAAGTCTTTTGTCTTCTTGATCATTGCAACATGATGATCCCAACTCTTAGGCAGTGCATTGAGAAGTTGTCGATTGGAGGATGCATTAGTTGTATGAATCTCTTCCATTTGCATTTGAGTGACTAGCTTCACGAATCTTTGAATCTGATTATCTATTGTTTCACCATAAATATGGTTGAAATTGTTGAAGTTTTGTTGCAGCAAGTTTCTTCGGCTCTCTTTCATGTCATCGTTTCCTTCATACACTTCAATCAGAGAATCCCACAATTCTTTGGCAGATTTGCAGGAGCGAAAGCCAATAGCGATATCAGGACCTAAACCCATAGTTAAGTAGGAAAGAGCACGATCATCTTCTTCAACAATAAGCAAATCATCTTCAGTGTATTTATCTCGAGGTTTTTTAATTTTGACATCTGGTTCTGTAGGACTTTCCATCATAATCTCCCTAGGTCCTCTCAAGATACTGCGCCATAGCTTGTAATCTTTAACCTTCAGATGCTGTTCAAAGCGCCACTTCCACTCGGGAAAGTCATTAGCATCAGTTAATCTCGGAATACGTGTTGTAGTTCCAAGCTTTGAGTCCAGTTCTTGTTGTTGAGTTAGGGCAGACAGTTCACTGTTGTTCGATGACATGGTTAATTAATCAGTTAATTAATTAATTGATTTTATTAAGTCCAAAGTCAACAGTCCAAATGTCCGTAACACACTGTCGTTGCGAGTCGAAACGGGGTTGCGAGTCAAATTTCTGTTGATTGCGAGTCGTAACCGAAGAGGTTGCGAGTCGTAACAAGACAGGATGAGCCGAAACCACGGTTGCGAGTGAAGATCAAACTGCTGGTTGCGAGTCGTAACTGAGGCAAGATGAACCGAAACCAGCAATGATTGCGAGTCGTAATTGAACGTGATGAACCGAAACCAGCAATGGTTGCGAGTCGTAACTGAGCGTGATGAGCCGCAACTGAGTGATTGCGAGTCGTAAACTGCAAAACAATAAGTGATAAGATCTGTTTACTCGCAATCCCTACTTTTCAGCAATTTCCAAAATTCAAAGATATTGTAATCTTTGAATCTGTTGACCACCGAATTCCCGAAAAATCAGCAAACACCAAGACTGAAATCAACAAACCAAAATCAGTGGTTTTTTCGATGATTCTGTCAAGAACATATAATAAATATTTCTGCAAAAACACTCAACAAAAACCGGATCAGTAATATATAAAAATTCTTGAATCCGAATGATATCAAAACTGAGCCCTTGAATGGCTTCAATGGCTCTGATACCAATTGTAAAACCCGTGAGGATCTCTCAATGATATCAATCTTAACTTGTGAAAGCGCGGAATTCAAACACAAGTTGATTCAAGAACAAATATAAAGATCAAACGATGAATAAGAATAATAAACAAACCGAAACTTGCATTCAATGTTTACCAATGACTGATACAAGTATTCGAGAGGAACTCGGTTCCTTATGCTTGTGTCGCCCAAACTTCTACTCGCAAACAACAACCCTTAATCGATTGATTAAGGTTGTTTATATACAAACCATATAGGGCCGATACCTACTAAGCCCATGCGACATATTTACTAACTAGCCCAAACCACATTACTTGACCCAAAACATAAAGAACTAGATAATTACAAGATCAATCCCTAGACATTGCTAACCTACATGAATAAACCTTCAGGTTCCAACACGACTTACTGTCTCGACTTACACCCGCCGGTCTCGAGTTGTTACTTGACTCGCAACCTCTGTCTCGATATTGGTCTCGACTCGCAACGTCGCCTGCTACGTGAATTTTGGACAATTTGGACTTTTGGACTTAATTAATTAATTAATCAAAAAATCAATTAAGAATTTAAGTAACCATGACCTCGAACAATCAAACTGTGGACCTGGCAGCTATGTCTAAGCATCAAGAATTGGATTCCATCATTGGAACTACCACTCGTGTTCCCCGATTGTTGGATGGAAATGAATTCCCTGAATGGAAGTGGCGTTTCGAAAAACATGTAAAGGTCAAAGACGCAAAAATCTGGCGTAGTATTTTAAGAGGCCCAAGGGAAATTATGATGGACAGCCCAACTGATGAGAATGTAAAAGTGAAAAAGCCAGTTGATAAGTATACTGAAGAATACTTCAAGATTGTTAAGGAAGATGATATGGCTTTTTCTTATCTGACCATGGCATTGGGACCAGACATTGCTATTGGTTTTCGCACTTGCAAGTCAGCTAAAGAACTTTGGGAAGCGTTGATAGATGTCTACGAAGGGAATGAAGATATGAAAGAAAGCCGCAGAAATCTATTAAGTCAAAATTTAAACAACTTCAACCATATATATGGAGAGACTGTTGATAATCAAATTCAGAGATTCGTTAAATTGGTGACTCAGATGCAGATCGAAGATATGCCGACAACCAATGCCTCAACAAACAGGCAGCTTTTGAACGCTCTACCTAAAAGCTGGGACCATCACGTTGCTATGATAAAGAAAACCAAGGATCTGGCGAGATGCAGCTTGTCTGAAATGATTTCTCACATTAAGTCTTGTGAGCTAGACGATAAACAAAGGGAAACGAATTATAAGAACAGTATGTTGGCTGCAGGATTCACCGCAACAAACCCAAATGCAAGCAACAATACAGCCTTTGTTTCCCATGCTGGTTTTCAAATGTTCAGCAACTCTGCCTCTGCTAAAGCAACTCCAACCTCACCTAGTCAGTATTACTCTGGAACTCCTGCTCATGTTGTTCATACACCACCTTTTGCTAATTCTAATGGTACTCCTGCTGCTACATCGTCAACTTCCACTGCTACAAATGAGATGATTGCTTTCTTCTCGCAACAGACAAAGGAAAATCTTGATATAGCAGCTTCTGTCATAAACTGCTTAAATGCCTTTGCTGCCGGCAAACTCGGTCCTCCCAAGTTTTCAATGGACGACTTGGATCAAATTCATCCAGAAGATGTGGAAGAAATGGATATAACTTGGCAGATGGCTATGGCAGCATTTAGGGCCAAAAACTTCGTGAGGAAAACTGGGAAAAACAAATGGCAAGGTCTCACCTTTACAGGACCCACAAAAATGCCATTTGAGTTTCGTTGCTACAACTGTCATGAACAAGGTCATTTGGCTAGGAATTGTACTAAACCTAAGGTCAATAGTGAACAAACTCCGGTCCAGCCTGCTGCACCTGTTACACCCAATCGAGAAAGAGCTCTTGTGACTACTTCGAGCATGCCTGCTGATGCTGCCAGCAGTGGAAGTCCTCAACCTTTGGGATTGGCCCAAGCCCTGGTGGTTCAGCCTGATTCGCCATTCGATTGGAGTTCGGAAATTGAGCGATTGAACATTTCAGCCCCATAAAATCAAACCAACTCGAGCAACATCGCTTTCATGGCCACAGAGGATCAAGTTCCAGTAAATGCAGATGAGACATCAGCACCTGAGGAGGAGCTATCAGCTGAAAATCTTGCCTTCATGACTCAGATTCTGTCAGCTCCTGTCAAGGATCTCACGAAAGAATAGGTAATTTCCGTTTTCTGTACTCCTGAATGTAGAGAACGGGTTGAAGCTTATATGATACACAACGCTGAGCTAATCGAAGATTACAATGAAATTAAAAGGAAAAATTTCACCTTAACAAATAACGAAAAACTTTTCAAAGAGAAAATCGAAGCTCAGCGTAAGGACATCATTCAACTCAAGGATGATGTTAGTGTAGCCACAGCCCAACTTATTATGGTTAAAGACAAATTATGTGAAGTGACTAAGGAACTGGAGGATGTCAGGGATAAATATCAAATAAATCAGATAAATATTAAAAAATTTGATTCCTCTAGTAAATTAGCCAAAAATCTGTGTGATCAACAACTAGCATATCATAAAAGGAAAGGGTTGGGATTGGGTTACCATCAGGCTCCTCCTCCATATAATAACAATAACACTTACCTGCCTATGACTGAGGAGGAGATGTTGAATGAAAGCAAAATGACATATGGTCCTAAAAATAACAAGCCCACAGTAAATGTCAAATCTGATGAAGAACAGGTGAAACCAGCAGCTTGTTTTGTTTCAAAGGGTACTTTTGATCCTAACATTTCTTCATCATGTGCAGATAAAGTACCTGAAGTGATATGGGGAGACTTGTTTGGGAGTGAACAAGTTTTAGATTCTGATTCTTCTAAAACTTCTTTTGATAATACTAATTCTGGTTGTGTGTTTAGACAATCGTTTTTGAACTCATTTCATAGTTATGTTTCATCTTCTTTTGGGCCTGATGTTTTGGGCAAAACTGTGAATGCTTGTGATGAACCTTTGAAAAATGCATGTGATGATGAATGTTTTTCAGTAGCTGAGAATTGTAATTTTAATGTTTCTAACTCTTCAGCTGAAAATAGTGTGACAGGTGAGGTCCCTCAGGACACATTCAGTGAAACCACTGAAACTGATTCACAAGAGAATCAACAGCATTCCGATTCTTCTTCAGAACCGATTTCAGTGGATGTTCCCACTGTTGAACCTAGTGGGACCCCATTAGATGCCAAAGTTGAAAAGCAACCATTATTTGTTGATGAAGTCTCAGCATCTACTGAGATTAAAACTGATAATGATTTTCAAAAGGAGAAAGAGGCCGTTTTAAATGATAATTTGAAAGAAAATGTTTGCGAAGAAATTTTTGAAACAACATCTGAAACATTTTCTCAAAATAGTTTTGATAAAGACATGAGCAAAGATAATCCTAACTCTTCAAAGTCTAATGCTTGTGCCAGTGCTAGTTCTGATCATCAGGTATGTAAAAGCTCAGTAAAGGCACAAGCAAGTCAAGCAAAACAGAACAAGCATGCTCAATCTTCAAGACCCAAGAGACCCGTATCTACTGTGAAGCATCAAAATTTTCCCACTTTGAAACGACAAACTTGTTTCAATTGTGGAATTGCAGGACACATCGCCAGAAACTGTGTTACTTCTCCTTCTGTGCAGTCTAAAATTAAACGTGCACAAAATCAGAAAGTCAAACCGAACCGATATAGTTATTCAGAGTCAATGACGACTGATAAGTCTAAGACAATGAAGAATAACCATCGTAAGGTCAGACCTTCTGATCAAGATTGGAATGCAGCCAAACGTAGAAATCAAAATCAACAAAATCATTTTTCAAAAAACCAATCCAAGGCGTTTGGTAATTACTGTTCTAAATGATCGAGAAAACATTGGAAACCTAAATCTAAGGCCATCCATTCCAACTTGGCTCATTCACTTCATCAAAACTCTGCCAATAAAACTTCTTCGAAATTCTTAAATAAAGATAATTTAGTATGGCAGAGAGTATCTTATGTTGATGCTCAAGGGAAACCCAGATCCACTATGGGCTGGGTTCCTAAATCTAACTAATCCCGCTGTTCGTGCAGGAACAGCTGTGGAGGACTACCGTGCGCCTCTGGTACATGGATAGTGGCTGTTCCAGGCATATGACGGGAGACTTGTCTCAACTGGTCAATGTTAAAGGATTTGACGGTGGATATGTCTCTTTTGCGGGAGGAGAATCTGGAAGAATCACGTTGAAGGGAACTGTGAAAAATGGCGTTTTAAGCTTCAAAAATGTGAATTATGTCCCTGAACTGAAACACAACTTACTGAGCATCTCACAAATTTGTGACCGGGGAAATTCAGTTCATTTTACAAAGAAGGGATGCTATGTACTGAAGCCAGGAATAGTTATTCCTGAAGATTGGTTCTTGATGACAGCCGAAAGACGGGGAAATGCATATGTCATTGATATGAACAAAAAGCCATGTGAAGAAATTACTTGCCTCTTCTCGAAGATATCAGATGATGGTTTATTGTGGCATCGTCGTCTTGGACATGTGAATATGAAGAATTTGAATCGCCTTGCCAAAGGTCAACTGGTCCGTGATCTGCCAATCAAAGATTTTATGTTGGTAGAAAAATGCGTTGCTTGTGCTAAAGGAAAAGCTCATCGGAAGCCTCATAAACCCAAGTCTACACCTTCAACCAAAGCTGTGCTTGAATTACTTCATATGGATCTGTTTGGTCCAGTAAATGTGTTAAGTATTGGCAAGAAGGCGTACTGTCTTGTGATTGTCGATGACTACTCACGTTATACCTGGGTGTATTTTCTGAGTCATAAGAGTGAGGCTGCAGGCTTGATCAAACAATTTGTTACTTTGGTGGAAAATCAAGCTAGCACGAAAGTGAAGGCTATTCGATCAGATAATGGGACGGAATTTAAGAATGTTACCATGGACACTTTCTGTGCAGCAAAGGGAATCGATCAACAGTACAGTACACCACGAACTCCTCAACAAAATGGAGTAGCTTAAAGGAGAAATCGTACTCTTATAGAGGCTGCGCGTACTATGCTGGCTGACTCAAAGCTCCCTAGTTTCTTCTGGGCTGAAGCTGTTAGCACGGCGTGTTATATCCAGAATCATGCCTTAGTTAATAAACGTCATATGAAAACTCCTTATGAGATTCTGGAAGGACACAAGCCTTCGGTTTCACACTTTCGTATCTTTGGCTGCCCATGTGTGTTATTACTAATGGACACCAATGGAAAGTTTGATGTCAAAGGAGGCGACTGTTACTTTGTTGGATATGCTAAAGGTTCTGCCTATAGAGTATACAACAAAGTAACTAAAAAGGTCGTTGAGTCGTGCAACATTGAATGGCTATAAGAAAACACTACTGATGCTAGAGTTGGACCAGATTGGTTATATGATTATGCTGGTTTATTTAAATCATTTAACATCTTGTCAAGTGTTCCTATAGCTGCAGGTGTGTCTACTCCAAAGCAACCGTTTTCATTTGATGACACTGAAGAAGAAGAACAAGCTGAAGAATGATCAAGAAATCATACCATCGATCCACCAGGAATGATTTTTACTCGAAATCCTACGTATCAGCTCCAGTCCCATTTATCTCCTGAAGGTGTTTCATCGGGTGGTACTGTCTCTAATGGTTCAGAATCTGCATTGTTTCCTGAATCCATTCCTGAAGACTGCACTGTTACCACTCCATTCGTTCATCATACTACAGCACCTAATGAGGGGGAGTCAAGCAATGCTAATGCTGATAATCAAGATGCTGTTCTAGAAGATGAGACCGTACCTGACATGGCTATACCCACTAATGTCCAACGAAATCACCCGATAGAGAATGTGATTGGTCCTGTCAATGCTGGAATTTTGACAAGGAGCCAATCAGGAACTATCAATACATGTTTATATTCTTGCTATATTTCTCAAATAGAGCCTAAAACTGTTGATATAGCTTTGCAGGAACCAGGCTGGGTAGATGCTATGCATGAAGAGCTGAACCAGTTTGAGAAGCTTGGGGTATGGAAACTCGTCAAGTTGCCAAAGGGAAAGCGTAAACTTGGAACCAGATGGGTGTTTCGAAACAAGCAAGATTCTGCAGGGGTTATTGTTCGAAATAAAGCAAGACTGGTAGTTCAGGGTTTTCGACAGATAGAGGGTCTGGATTACGATGAAGTATACGCTCCAGTTGCTCGACTTGAAGCCATCCGGATCTTCTTAGCTTACGCGTCCTATATGGGGTTCACTGTATATCAGATGGATGTCAAGACAGCGTTCCTATATGGAGATGTAAAGGAAGAAATTTTTGTTGAGCAGCCACCAGGTTTTGTGCATCCAGATCATCCAGAATATGCCTACAAGCTTGACAAGGCATTGTATGGATTGCACCAAGCACCACGAGCTTGGTATGCCACTTTAACTGAACATCTTCTGGCTCATGGGTACACACGTGGCACAATTGACCAGACTCTATTTATCAAGAGAGTAGGCAAGGATCAGATCTTGGTTCAAATTTATGTCGATGATATTATCTTCGGATCTACAAGCGAGGAGCTATGCAGAGAATTTGAGAAAGTTATGAAAAAGAAGTTTGAAATGAGTGCGCTAGGGGAGATGACATTGTTTTTGGGTCTTCAAGTTAAACAGAATTCGCAAGGCATTCTGATTCATCAAGGGAAGTATGTTGATGATGTGTTGGCAAAATTCAAGTTTTTGGATGCAAAGCCAGCGGAAACACCAATGGCAGAGAGACCATTGTTGACTGAAGATGAAGAAGGAGATCCTGTTGATCAACGTCAATATAGGTCTATGATCGGGTCATTGATGTATCTGACAGCCAGCCATCCGGATATCATGTTTGCGGTCTGCAACTGCGCCAGATATCAGGCTAACCCTAAAACTTCTCATCTTATTGCTGTTAAAAGGATCTTTCGGTATCTTAAAGGCCGACCTCGGTTTGGTCTTTGGTATCCGAGGGATTCTAATTTTGACTTGTTTGCGTTTTCTGATAGCAATTTTGGAGGTACTGATAGTGACAGGAAATCTACTTCAGCTGGATGCCAATTTCTGGGTGATAGGCTTATCTCTTGGCAATGCAAGAAACAACAAACGGTGGCGATCTCTACAGCTGAAGCTGAGTACGTTGCTGCTTCACCTTCGTGTTCTCAGGTGGTGTGGATGCAACATCAATTGCAGGATTACGGTTTGACTTATCTCAACACCACAATTTACTGCGATAATGATGCTGCAATACAAATTGTTCCAAATCCTGTTTTTCACTCCAAAACCAAGCACATAGACATAAAAGTTCATTTCATTAGAGACTGCTTTGACAGAGGTCTTATTACACTTGAACAAATCGACACAGATGCAAATGCTGCCGATTTGTTTACTAAACCTGTCAGCAGTTCCAAATTCAAAGTGCTTGTTGATTTTCTGAAAATGATCCGGTATACTGACTGAGCATGGTCGTTTGTATCTAGGTAAATTTGTTCATAAAGTTTTCTATGTTTAGGTAGTTTTTATTTATGCACAAATTTAGGGGGAGAGAAAAAAAATGACTGGGAGATGAAATAAATTTTCACACTATGGTCAAGGGCTGATCCATGTAAGACCAGGATTTAAACTGTCTGACTCTAGAATGGTGTGTTGGTAGGCTCTGTCCTTAAAGACTGAAATCATTGACTGTTCTGTTCAGAACTAATTAGTACATGGCCTCAGGAAAAATAATCACTTGGAATTAGCTCATTTCTATTTGAACGCTTGTATGTTGTCCCGATACACACAATTTTAGTCTATCTCTGAAATTTTCTCTGAAAAAGTCGTGTACCTCCTTTGCTGCATCCAGATACATGCTGACCTGGAGGTGCTAGGCAACGACAGCTTCTGCTGCATCCAGATACATGCTGACCTAGCTGTACGTTGTCGCGCTGTAGATCTATTACACCCGAAAGAGGCCCTCTAGTGCCCAAAAGAAACCCAAAGAAACCTATATCAGATTGAGAAAAACTCATTTGATCTGTATATTATACCATCTTTTCTTAAGATCTATTCTGTTCTTTTCTCAACCCACTCCCAGTTAAAATTTCAGAGATCTGGATTGGACTTGTGAAATATATGGTAGGGAGGCTACTTGTGTGATAGGGTGTGCTGTTTACATATTTCCAGGATTTGATTAGTATTTGTCTGGGTGTTCTGTGTTAAGAAATCAAAACATGATAAATTTTATTACAGACAGTTATTTGAGAAGGCTTAGGGAGATGAGTTTAAGTGCACAAATATACTAACAATCGTGTAGATCTTTCAGTGATTAATCAGTGTTGATAAATGTGGTCAAGCCCAAAAGCCTAGTGATTTGATCCCTGAGCAGCTATAGCATTTCCTATTTTTTTGTAAATAATATCTTAATTATTTATTTTATTTTTAGGTTTTTGTGTTTGTGAAACATGCTCAGGAAGTAGAGGGGTCATATAAGAAATTTTTTAAAATTGGATTTATTGAATAAATGATCATCTTTTTAATCCAAATTTTAAATTAGTATAGTGGTCTCGAATCGAGATAATGGACTCGGCCTAAAGTCATTAGAGGCCGGCCCATATACATGGTATTTAAAAGGGATCTCGACTCGAGATCCCATGATTCACTCGAAAACATTGTTTGTCTTTGTTGAAGATTCTCTCAAATTCTCCGGCGACTGATTGTATTTTTCCGATAGATCTCCGTTCTCGACTCGTTGTTCAGGTAAGGTTTGGGTTGAATAATATTCTGTTGAAGGTGTAATTGAAGATATGCAGGTTTGTTTGATGTTTCTGATGAAGGTTGATGAACTTTTTGAATGTTTGAAGATCCGTATGAACCCTAGTCTGAATATATGTTGGTCTTCATAAAATAATGGAATGTTTGTGGTGTTTGATCCAAAAACTCAATGAATTTGAGTTGTTTGTGAGGTTCCGACTGAGATTGCGACTGGACATGTGTGAGAACTCGAGACTTGTGTTTGCAAGTCGCAACCTTGCTTGTTTCGACTGAGGTCTCGACTCAAAGTAATGGATCTCGACTGATGTCTCGATTGAGGTTTCGACTCGAAATCAAATGGTCTCGAATCGAAACCTCATGGTCTCGACTCAAATTATTACAGTCTCGAGTTGACTATTTCAACTGTCTATGTTTTGAAGGCTAATTTGTGTTATCTGTTTTTTTATGTGGATTAAATTTTGTTTTCATTCTGTGCTAAGTGTTTCCGTTTGGTGCAGAATATGGATTTAAAATTTATTCCAACACACAATCAAACAGGTTATCTGGCTGCTCCTCCGGCAAAACACAGAGAGCTATATACGTCGTTGATTAAAGGATTGAATAGCTGCAGATTGGTTCATGCTCTATGAGAGAATCCTGTGGTTTATGAGAATTTAGTTCAAGCTTTTTGGAAGAATGCTAGATTTGATGCTCTTGAAGCTGAAGGAAAGGGAGCCTTAATTGCTGAAATTGAGAAGAAATCGATTGTTGTGACTGAACAGATGATTAGAGAGGTGCTGCAGTTTAATGATCAGGAGACAGATCCTATTGAGCTGCCCGCTGGTACAGTAGAAGCGATTCTGCCGAGACTGAGCTATGAAGGAAAGTGTCCTCCGTTGATAAAGAAGTTTGTGCACCCCTATTGGCGATTGTTGATACACATGTTCATTTTATGCATGACTGAAAATC
This sequence comes from Helianthus annuus, assembly GCF_002127325.2. NCBI lineage: Eukaryota > Viridiplantae > Streptophyta > Magnoliopsida > Asterales > Asteraceae > Helianthus > Helianthus annuus. The sequence goes on along the minus strand of NC_035446.2, from coordinate 150,948,172 downwards.
GTGGGGGCACTGATCAATTAAACATCACTCAATCTGCTGCTCTTACTTGTCTGATAACCAATGCACCCTTCAATTACTCAAAGTACATATTCGAAGGAATGAAAAGGAATGTGACAGGAGTTTGAAAAGATAAATTTCTGATGTATCCAAGGTTTTTGCAGATGATTTTTAATGCGCGATATCCCGAATTAGTGCGTTCTGGAGACACTCTAGAGTTGAAACCTATGAGTCCTGCTTGCTTTGGCGCGCTAACTCCGAAAAAGGGCACTGAGAAGAAGTTCGAGGGTTTGATTCCTCTGGAGAAATTTGGTCAATTTGCTGAGACAGAGGATGTGGTTGCTGATCCAGTAATAGTTCAACCTGTGCCTGTTAATGCAATGGTAGCTGAAGAGCATGATATTCAGGGTACTGGTGCTGATGAGTCTGAGACAGAGATCTTGACAATTAACTCTGACGATGAAGGCATAGAAATTATGTGTGATTCGGGAGACGATGAAGAACTTCCTCCTGAGAGTGAAGCTGAAGCTGTTGTTTCTACTGTTCCTCCAGTGATTACTGCTGAAAATCTGGCTTTGTTATTAAAATCAGTGACTGATAAGATAGGAAATCCTCCTTCCGATCTTACAGTGTCAAATGAAGAGCCTGTTGAAAACCCAAGAGATCCTGATTCTTTACCGTTGAAGCGAAAGAGAAGGGATCCTCGACTCGGTATGTATGTTGAGCAAAGCAAAGATCAACCTGAGAGTGCGATAGAAGATGAAGATGGTTTGTATAACTTCGATATTGAGAAAAATCTCACTGATACCACCACCACAATTGAAGATTTCTTTAAGTCCAACACTGATTCTGAAAGGGGTGTTTTGGAAACTGCTACTGCAGATGTCCAGGTTTCAAATGTTGATGTTGATACTATGCCACTTAATGTTTCTGATTCTGCTGGTCCTTCTAGAGTTGATCTTGATATGCCTAGCAGTTCAAGTGGTAAGAGACCTGAAGAAACGTTAGAATGTTGTTTGATGATTCAAGTGATGATGATGAGCGTATTAGTATGAGAGAGATGAAGAAACGGTTAATGGTAGTTGAGCAAGATTCAATTCATAAAGAAGCCAAGATCATTCAACTTGAAGATACTTTAGTGCAAAAGAATAGACAAATTGAACAGCTTCAAGGAGATGTCAGTTTGTTGTTTAACATGGTTTATGACTTGCGTGGAAAGTTGGAAAGGAAGTTTGGGATGAGTTTTCTGATCCAACAGATATACAGAAAAGAAAAGAAGCCTTTGATAAAGATGATGCTGAGCGTAGTGCTGCAATGGAGAAGTATTTTGAAAAGGTTGTTGATCCTGTTGCAGAGAAGGAAAAGGCTGAGAGAATTAAGAAGAAAAGGGAGTTTGTGATACTGAAGAACAAGAATCTTAATCCAGATGATGATGATGCTCAGGCAACACATCATTTGATGGATGTCGGTGAAACTCTCTATGACAAAGTTGGAAACAGATCTGGCGTGGTTAGCTGGGGATTTGATCATGACCGTAAAAGATGGTGGATTAAAAGAAAAGTCGGTCCAGTTGAATGGTACAAGGCTCCAGCTCAATTTCAGACGTTTACTAGGGTTGATTTGACAAACTTAGCTAACGCACCGTATGTGGACGACAAGCCGGGTGGTCGTGGTCATTTATTTTGTGAGTGGTTGAAGAGGGAGGTTGCTCGTGGGTTTCCTTCTATGCATACTGCCGAATCACTTATAAAGCCACTCAAAGGTGTTCGAGATCCTTATACTAACAAGCGAATGAAAGCGGTTCACTGGCCTGCTACTGATAAAGAGAAGGTGATTCCGTTGGTGAGGAAGATTCCAAAAGGTGCCTTGAAGACGTTGCATTTCTTGGCATATGATGAACGATTAGGGCAGGCTGTGATTGTGTGTGATGACGATGTGAATTTTCGCTTGGTGGATCAAGTTGATTTGTTGAATGTTGATTATGAAGATCTGCAGGTGTTAGCTCAGAATCAGATTAGAGCTACTGAAAAATATGAGGAAATTGCTAAAGGATGGACTGCAGCTGTTGCTTCAGTTATTCATATTCGTAAGAAAGGATTTGGTGGACTGAAGGATCGTTTGGGTGGTGCTCGTGAAGATTGATATCTCAAGTCACTCTATGCATAAACCTAGGGGGAGATTGTTGGAACCTTAAGGTTTATACATAGAGAAGTCTGATAGTACAAGGTTGATTTAGTCTAGTTTAACTTGATAACTTGGGTCGTATTGGGTTTAGTGGTCTCGAGTGGGCTTAGGTCTTGTATACGGTCCATAGTGGTAGTATATAAGTCAGTTTTTGTTCTTGTTTTAGGGTTGTTGGTTTCACGCAGAACAAGAGAGATCACTCGAGATCTTAGTTTCGGTATTCTTGTATCAGTCATCATCAAAGGTGAATGCAAGTATATTTTGTTTGAATCATTGTGCTTATTTGTTTATTAGTTTTCTTGAATCTATACTTGTGTTTGGATTCCGCACTTACACAAGGTACTTGTGATATCATTGAGAGATCCTATCGGATTTTACACCGTATGAACTTTGTTTATTACGATGTCTCCACGCTCTATTATCTCTCTAACATAGTGGAATTTTCTGAGTATATGGCTTGCGATTTGATGCGACGTACCTTGGTTCCTTTGCAAGAGCTATGGCACCAGTGTTGTCACACAACGTCAAGATCAACAATGAACTTATTCATCCCGGCAACATCCGATGCAGCATTGTATTCTGATTCACATGTGGATTGAGCAACCACACTTTGTTTCGAGCTCTTCCAAGTAACAGCCCCACCATTCAGAATGATAACATATCCGGTCTGTGACCTTGAATCGTCACGACAGGTCTGAAAGCATGCATCAGTATAACACTTAACTGACAGCTCCTCATCCAATCCACCATATATTAAGAACATGTCCTTAGTCCTTCTTAAGTACATAAGAATGTTCTTCACTGTAGTCCAGTAACTCTCTCCTAGATTCTGTTGATATCTACACGTCATGCAAAGAGCATACGAGACATCAAGTCTAGTACGTAACATGGCGTACATGATAGAACCAATAGAAGAAGCATATGGAACTCTTTCCATTTTCTTCTTTTCCTCTTCAGTGTTTGCACACTGCTCGCTATTAAGAATGGTTCCAGGTGCCATGGGCAAGAGCCCCCTTTTTGAGTCTTGCATTGAGAAGCGTCGTATAACCTTATCAATATATGTACTTTGACTCAAACCTAATAACCGCTTTGATCTATCTCTATAAATCTTTATTCCTAGAATATAAGTGGCTTCACCAAGATCTTTCATTGCGAAACATTTACCCTACCAAGCCTTAACGTCTTTTAGCATAGGGATATTGTTTCCAATGATTAGTATGTCATCTACATACATAATGAGAAAAGTGATATAGCTCCCACTAGATTTCTTATAAACACATGGTTCATCTTCGTTTTTAATAAAACCAAACTCTTTGATTTTCTGCTTAAAACAGAGATTCCAGCTGCGAGATGCTAGCTTTAATCCATAGATGAATTTATTAGCTTGCACACCTTATTAGGATTCTTTGGATCGACAAAACCTTCAGGTTGAACCATATAGATATCTTCAAGTAAGTGTCCATTAAGGAACGCGGTCTTGACATCCATTTGCCATATCCTGTAGTCATAATACGCAGCAATGGCAAGTAGAATTCTAATAGAATTAAGCATGGCTACTGGCGAGAAAGTTTCCTCATAATCAATTACTTGTGTCTAAGTGAACCCTTTCGCTACAAGCCTTGCTTTGTAAGTTTGCACATTTCCATCTATGTCAGTCTTCTTCTTAAAGATCCATTTATTTCCTACAGTCTGACATTCGGTAGGAAGATCAACCAAATCCCAGACTTAGTTATCATACATGGATTGCATCTCTGCATTCATGGCTTCTTGCCATTTCTTGGATTCTGAATCCAAGATTGCAGCTTTGTAATTAGCAGGTTCAGCTTATCAATCATGAAGATATCATCATACCTTTCAGGTGCAATACGATCCCTAATACTTCTTCAAACACTTGGTGTTTCTGTTGTTTCTTGAGTCCTCTCAGGCTCAACTTCAACAGTTGGATCAGTTACTTCTGGTTCTGTCTGAACAATTGGTTCAGTCACTTGTGATTCTCGAATTTCTTCAAGTTCCACATGATTTTCTCCAATCCCTCGCGCCAGAAGCTCTTCCTCCATGAAAGTGCCTCCGCGTTTAGTGAAAATCTTATTTTCAATGGGATGGTAGAAAAGGTAACCGATCTTTTTAGCATATCCGATGAAAACCACTTTTCCGCCTCTGGTTCCAGTTTATCCGAAGATTCTAGAATGTCATAAGCGTTACATCCCCAGACCTTAAGATAGGATACTTTAGGTTTCTTTCCATGCTATATCTCATAAGTCGTTTTGTCAACCTTCTTCGTTGGAGCTATATTCACAAGTCTTGCGGCAGTTTCCAGAGCATAACTCCAAAAGGAGCGTGGAAGGGTTGTTCGACACATCATTGATTGAACCTTATCTAATAGAGTTCGATTTCTCCGCTCAGACACACCATTTTGTTGTGGTGTTCCTGGTGGAGTGAGTTGTGAAACCATTCCACAATCCTTTAGATGGTCGATGAATTTCTGACTAAGATATTCACCGCCTCGATCTGATCGAGGCATCTTAATAGTTATACTTAGCTGATTCTCTACTTCATTTTGGTACTCAAATTTTCAAGGGTTTCATGTTTATGCTTCATAAGATAAACATAACCATATCTACTGAAATCATAAGTAAATGTAACAAAGTATCTTTCTCCATGTCTTAACATTGTTTTGAATGGACCACATACATCTGTATGCACAAGTCCCAACAGATCATTAGCTCTCTCTCCAACATTTGAGGAAGGTTCTTTTGTTAACTTTCCACTTAAGCATGATTCACATTTGCCAAATGTTTCTGAACCCTTGGAATCTAGGATTCCTGCGGTTTTTGTAAGACCCTAACTTAATTAATTGAAATTCTACAGTAAATTTTATCATTTAAATGTAATAAATGCAAATAGATATCCATACACAAACTTAAGTTTCATAAAACTTAATAAAAGTTAGAACATTTTAACGTGTTATCGTTATTTAGTTTCATAGTCGACTAAACATAATACGGAAGCTTGAACTTTCTTCGTGTTCGGTTCTTTGTATGCTTGACCAATCATCCGTGACATAATAATGATCACCTAAATATCAAATTTCATTAATCACATTAGTTATATAATGCTTAAAATGAATTTGATAACCCAAATATACTAAACAAACAAACAAACAAAGTTTTGAAATAACCCTTCGTCACTACGGTTGACAGACCGTAGCCTACAGCACCCAGTGCAGGGGTTTCACAGCCCCTCTCAAGCGTAGCCTACGGCCTTCAGCCGTAGGTTACGGTTTAGCCCTGCTGCACCAATCATCCGTGACATCATAACGATCACCTAAATATCAAATTTCATCAACCACATTAGTTATATAATGCTTAAAATAAATTTGATAACCCAAATATACTAAACAAACAAACAAACAAACAAAGTTTTGAAATAACCCATCGTAAGCTACAGTTGACAGACCGTAGCCTACGGCACCTAGTATAGGGTTTTCATAGCCCGTCTCAACTGTAGCCTACGACCTTCAACCGTAGGTTACGGTTTAGCCCTGCTGTACATGTTTTCCAGTTTTGCCTTAAACACGAAAACAACCATAACTTTTTCTACGCTTATCCGTTTGAACTCAATTTTTTTGTACGTGTTCGTAATTTAATTCTCCACAATCTCAGACTAAAAATCCATTATCCGAAGAAATAAATTCTTATCTCTTAGCTTTCGACTTAAAGTTCATTTACGAAATTATTTGACCCGTTTGCATTTTTAACAAACAAGCTCACATAATACATCTCTTCCACCTGAAAGTCATATCTATGATTATTTCCATTACTCGAGTTACTATCATAAGTTTTTACGCATCCGTTCTCCGGTATGCGTCTTCGCATTTATTTTGACCCGTTTAATTATTCAAATCAAACAAAGACTTAATTGAACCATACCTTAATTTCCATTTTTAATCTGCGTTTTCACCATATTATCTTTATTTATTTATCATCACAACTTCAATTGTGATGGATGGTGATAGAATATCATTATATTCCTATCATATCCTCAAGTATGACAATTTAAAGAAATTGACCCATTATGTAGCACTGTGCCCAGATGGTTTAAACCTTCGACTATACACTATGAAAAGATTGACCAAATTATAAAACTCTTATTTAAACTACCCTAAAGGGACATTTGCTCGATTTATCATTCGAGAGCGTTTTGGTCAACTTTAGCCCTTTTTACAACAAAGGACATTTAATGACATATTTTGACCAAGTGGGAAATTTTAACCATAATCTATTAAGATCCTTATGTTCCTAAGAACATAATAGCTATGATTCAAATTATTGGATTTACCTTACTTTAGGTAGTCCTATGTTCACTCGTGACTCGTTTAACTCATCGGACCTTAAGTCCTCAATAAGAGTTTGACCCATTACGCATACCTGGCTCGGGTCATAGCATTGACCCGTTTAAATACGTTGCACTATTAATTGCTAGTTAATAGCAACGCAAGCCATACACTATTTCCCTGTAAGCACAAAACTCGACTAGCGACCATTAGTTATTATTGTCAAATGCTGGCGACATCACCGTTTAACCCGTTTGGCCTAAATGACCATTTTATCATTATGAGATGGTATTTATTTACCATCTCATTTAGTCTGTTTCGGTTTACACCGTTTGAACATATTACTAATAGTCGTTTCTTAGTAGTATACCCATATATATATATATATATATAGAGTGAATTTCAGGGATTGTCCTTTATCTTTATACCCATTTTCAGGCGCTGTCCTTTATGTTCAAGATTGACGAGTTTTGTCCTTTATGTTTTCATATCATACACGTTTTGTCCTTTAGGCCTAACTCAGTTACTTTTTTCAGTTAAATTTGGTCATATGCTTTGCACATGAGGGCATTTTTGTCAATTCAAATGTAAATTCAACGACAGATTTACAACTCAAAGCTTCTGCAACCTTTGAATTGACAAAAATGCCCTCATGTGCAAAGCACATGACCAAATTTAACTGAAAAAATAACTGGGTTAGGCCTAAAGGACAAAACGTGTATGATATGAAAACATAAAGGACAAAACTCGTCAATTTTAAACATAAAGGACAGCGCCTGGAAATGGGTATAAAGATAAAGGACAATCCTTGAAATTCAATCTATATATATATATATATATATACATATATATATATATATATATATATATATATATATATATGTTATGTAATTTTTTAAATAGTATACCCATACCAATTATTTAAAAAAGAACACTTACATAATTAACAAATACAATGGGTCACATTTACTAAAGGGAGTTAAAAATAAGAGCCATAAAGAAATGGAAAAAGAAAAGAAAGTTTCTGTAAAAAAAGAAAGGGAATTAAAATTTAAAGTATGGGCTACTCAAAGCCCAAAAAAAAAAAAAAAAAAGAAAAGAAAACAAGGACTTCAGGAAAGAAATAGAAGAAATGAGTACAGAACACGTCTCGGACGCCGGTATCTACAATGAAAGTATGGCGGTAGACCACTAGACAACAAATCCTTTTGTCTATAAAATTTCAGCTCAAAACTACATATAAACAAAACATATATGTAAAAAACAAAATTATGGGCCCTTTGGGAGTGTGGGCCCTGTTCGGTGTGTTCTGCCATGGTTCTCTCTCTGGTGACTTCCTGTCTGAATGTGCTGTGACGTAGATCTTGCATAAACTTCTGTATCTTCATAAGTTGATTCTTCCCGTTGGGAGGCATGAGCACGAGATCCCGGTCTCCGTGATTGAGTCAGGGGAGCAGTTTGAGCACACAGCTGTGTGTATACTGCGTTTAATGCCCCTTGAGACTGGACATACCAGGATATCGGAGTTTCTCTTGGTGGTAAAATTGACTGAGCAGGGTTTGCTGGTAACATTCCTGCAGTGATAGGATCATTTGCTCGATTGGATTGAACCTCGTTATCATCCGAGGCATCTTCCAGAATTCCCTCTACTTGTAAATTGTTTGGTTGAGGACCAAGTTGCCGGTGAGATGACGAATTTTCTGCCTTGTGCAAAACAGAAAATGAAAAGAACTAAATCGAAACGAGGTGAAAACTAGAAAAGACAGAGGAATCGGTGAGCGCCAATGAAGAAACAATTGATAAATGGTCGGAACCGAGATATCTAAGGGGTTTGAATCCGCATAAAAAGGTTGGTTTCCACTCGATCGATTCAGGTCCAACAGACCTTCTTCTCCGATAGTTCTGCAAAAAAGAACACCGTTAGCCTCGCCAAGGGGAGAAGAGGGTTCTCTCCTTGACCCGACTCCGGTGTGAGAATAAATATTGGTAATGAAGAACAAGGTGTATTTGAGTAGTGTGAGTAACTTGTATTCATACCTGATTTTTCTCATATTTATAGCCGGGAGTCGTTTAAAGGCGGGAAAACCCGTTAGTGAAAAGAAGACGGAAGATGCTAACCCCGTAAGCGGTTATGTTTCCTTCCGTTAATACTCCTTGATCCAACGTGATAGCACACGGATCGTGGTTTAGATCAAAGGCTAGGGATTGGCCACGTGTAAAGTGACTAAGTGGAGATTACTCTTCATTTGCATGCATTCGTTGTGAATTTAGGGACGACTGATATAGTGACACGTGTCTAGACGGTTGTAACCGTCTTGGTGGTGCACGATTGTATTATTTCTAGAAGATTACTGCTGTAATCTGGTGTGACACCTTATCGTGTGGAAACAGGTGAATAAATCACAAGTCTGGGCAAATAATATCCAAGTCTGGATATTAAGCGGAAGTATCTAACTCCGGATTCTTATCCTTTGTTTTGTGTAGGAAAGGCGCAAGGTTTTATGGTTCCCTTTGGGCGCAAGTGTTGATTGTTGTAGGCCTTTTAAGCCTTTCTTTTTGTGAGACCAGTGCGCGGCCGCGTAAGGTGCCAGGCTCAAAGTTAAGGTTGTGGTATGGTCCCAAGTATTTATTATGAGGTTTTTTTGGGACCCTACCCCTTCAGGTAATAAGAACTTGATTATTAGTTAAGAGAAAAAAAAGCAAGGATGGCCAAATACTCAATTCTTGTCAAAATGTCAACGTTGGTAAAAATAGTCAACAATAGTAAAAGAGTTAGTGCCCATGGAAATGTTTGGCTGCCAAAGGAATATTGTTATAAGGGGAAAAAATCAACTTGATGTGATTAGTATAGATATCTTGTATTGCTTCCATTATCATAAATGTATAAATAGGTATATGTTGGTTTTTGATACCAACTAGTATTAAGTCCCCCGCGTTGCGGCGAGGGCGTAAAACCGTGACAAATAGCATTAATGCGACACCACCATCAGCGACCATCAACACTAAAGTTACGGCATGTTAATGCGGAGAAATTAGACCGAAACGCAAAATATAGAAAATAATAACTAAGTCGATTTAGGACCCGCACGTTTGAACCACATATGCATCGTTCCACTATGTTAACTCGCAATCGTTCCACTATGTTAACTCGCAAAATTTAGAGCGTAGTGTAAAACAAAACATAAAAGCGTTGAACCATACACATACGTTGCGCCGAGAATGAAATGTAAAACGGAAGTTTTGAGGAGTATATTAAGTATAGGGGACCAAAGTTAAAAGTAACAAAGTTGTGAGGTTAAATTAAAAAAGATGAAAACTTTTGGTTGAAAGTAAAAAATCAAAGACTTATGGGTTAAAAGTGTAATGTTAATTTTTTTTGAGAAGCCCTCAAAGCATGAGGTACAACACTACTATGCTATAACTTGTTGCTAAATTATGATATGTAAATTATAGGCTCAAGTTGAGAAGATGTATTGTTTTATAGGCCCAAGTTGAGAAGTTATATTTTTTGGTATATCCAATTGGGCCATTTGTGGCTTAGATGGAATCTAGGAAAATTTGGGACCGTAATTCATTTATATTTGTTTAGGGCTCAGTTTAGGATTGAATTCCCAAATAGTCATAATCCCTTCTCTTTAAGCTCGCTAAGTTCCGTCAATGTGGATCTAGGGTTCAGGCAGTTACCAAATCCAAATGTTCTGATCCATTGTTTGGTAACGGGCGGAAGGCAAAAACCTTGAAGACTTGCAACCCATGGCGTTTGATTTTTATATAATTATTTGCTTCCATTTGAAGCATCCGGATGACGTTTTTCTCTGCTTTAGATTCATAAACACATTATTGGAGTTTTCACGCTGCAAATTAAGAGAGCAATCATGAAATTCTGAATAATACAGTTCAAGATTGTGCTTTGCTCATCCTGATTGGCTGATCCATTGTTTTAGGTAAGATCATTACCTAACTTTTTTGGAAAATTTATAAATTGCATTTGCTAATCTTAATTGCATCATAGCTTTGGCTAGGGATGGGGATTAGGTTTGAATCATGCTCTAAAAATCTGAAATTTCAGTTGCTTCAGAACAAGATTCAGACCAAAAATTTCAAATTTCAATTTTGAGCAAACCGAAAACATTTTACTAACTCTTTAAAATCCTCTAAAAATGTCCCCTTAATTTCAGTAAGATGAAGCATTTAGAAATTAAAAAATTATATTGCTTTCATTATCCATACAAATAGATATTACAATTTTATTAATTATATAAAAATGTCTGTAAACATTACATTGTATTATTAATACAAGCCTGACCGGTATTAGCACTAGTATTTCGTAAACAATTTTTGGCCCAATAAGACTCGCACCAATACAATAGTTTGAGCCCGTAAGCCTAATACCAACACGCATCCCCCCCTATATATCCACCACCTTCTGTAAAACCATTACACGATGTCACCGCTACTGCCATCGTCACTCAGAAAGAAACCTAATCAGTTGGCCCAATGTTTTTGTGCAGATATATGCAGCAGCGTCAACATCTAAGCAATGGACTTCACCTTTTAGATTTTTATCCACACCGCAGCTCCCCATGCCATGTAGATTATGAGTAAGAAACGTCCCACCACCCTTTCTTTTCCCATCAAAGCCAAACTTCTGTATTAGCGATTTCTCAAAAGCACCTTTGCAAGAAAGGAGATAGTGAAGATGAGCAATCATGTTAGAGGATAGACCCTGGAACTATAAATTATAATTCAGAGGAATGAGATATTTGTATTACAAGCAAGCAGCTCTACCCATATACAATACATGATATGATGTTTGTAATACAAGCAAGCAACTACATCCATATACAATACATGATATGATGTGCAGGGAGTAGAGGTGTTGTTGAGGGTGGAATATATGTTGTGGTGTATTACAATGTAAAAAATTTCACATTAGGGAAAATGTTTTTGATTGAATATCTCTCTACCATATGGAATATAAGGAGTCTTTTTATTTTTCATGTGTGCCTTGTATGTGACAATATTTAACATGGCTATTTAATAGTCATCATATTTGAACTTTAATGATTATTTACTACAAAACATTTAGGAAAGATCGATGGAAGGGAAAGTAATTGTGATGAATATCATATAGTTGTCTATTGGTAATAGTTGAAGGGCTCAAATGTAGCTTTGTGATTAATGAATAACTAACTCGTAGTTAGTCCTAAATATGCTATTCTCTCAATTGTACTTAATATCCGAATGGAATGAGAAGCACCTAACTTTTAATCGAATCAATCTATTTTATATGAATTCTTTCTCAACTTTGTCCTCCAACATTGGTATAAAAGCGGACGGTCGACGGACTCCATTGTTATCAGACTTTTTAACTCAACCTCATAATATCAACATCATTATCTTTTGTTATGAATTTCTCAACTTCGACTTCACCAGAATTCACCACTTCACGAATAAAATGAAGTCTAACATTAATATGCTTTGTTCTTTCACGGAACATTTTATTTTTAGACAATTGAACTGCCCCTGGTTATCACACCTAACCACAACATCTTTAAACTTCATCCCCAATTCCTGCCCAAATGATCTTTGTCTAGGTGATTGTTTCAACCCATACAATGATCTTTTCAATAAACAGACCATATCTTCCTTTCCTGGTTCTTCAAATCCCAAAGGTTGGCTCATGTATTTCTCTTCTTCTAGATTACCATGCAGAAAAATTGTTTTAACATCCAATTGTTCTAGCTCTAAATCAATGACTGCAGTAAGAGCTAGCATTATTTTGATTGAAGACTGTTTAACAACAGGGGAAATATCTCACTATAGTCTACACCTAATCTTTGTGTAAACCCTTTAGCTACTAATTTGGCTTTGAATCTTGGGCCTTCAACTTCTGGAATTCCTTCAACTCCATTTATATGGTATAACTTTCTACCCCATAGGTTCTCAGTCAATACCCAAGTTTGATTATCATGTAGTGCCTTGATCTCATCTTTCATAACTTCCTTCCACTTCTCTTTTTCTTTTGAAGTAATTGCTTTTTTGAAAGATAAAGGTTCATTAGAATCTTCCATTTCAACTGCTATAAACACATAAGCTAAAATATCCTCCTGACTTGTGAACTTTGTAGGAGGTAAAATCTTCCTTCTTGGGCTATCTCTAGCTAAACAATATGGACTATTACTACCTTCTGAACCTTCATATATGTTTTCATTCACAACTTTATCTTCACTGCCATTAGGCTCCACCTCAAACTTGAAACTTCTCTTCTGTATGCTTCTCAACAGTCTTACTTCCAACCACATCTTTGTAAAGAATATGGGTGAGGGTGAAAGCATTAAATGTGTCAGAAAAAGGGTTTTGATACGCCTCTCATTGCCCGATGAGAGGCATATGAGGTTGTGGTAGTTGGAGCATTAAACCCTATCCGCATCTCATTGAGCAATGAGAGGCTTATCGGCATGACTTTTGATGAATTTAAGGTATAATTACTGACATGCAGGGAGTTCAGTCTGAAAAAGCGTGAAAGTGACCCCATACGACCCTTATCGACCAAGAATGTTTATTTACCCAAGCATAAGGGATTTATTTGATCCAAAAATTTTCAAACTCACAAAATACCGATGAAATGATGAAAATTCTCAAATAAAAACGTTGGTGTCGCCCGTGAAGCATAAAGATGTTGTTTTGGGACATTGGTAATTTTTTTGGCGAAGATTCGAACCAGTCGTACGTCTCCGAAAGAGTTTGATTATCCGGCATTGATCGAGGTGAGGAGGAGGTTGTGTCCGTGTCTCGTTGTGATGACGGGGTGTGCGACCCGTGTTACCTGACTTGAACCACGTGTTTGTAGATGAGGGGGAACCATCTTACATTGCCCAAAGTTATCCGCGACACGAATACGGGACTTACCATTCGTATACGGAAAACCAACACAAGTTAGAGTATGAGGAAGGTGCTAAGGAGTTTGAGGAAAATGATAACGAAGTCGAAGAAGGTGCTAACGACTTTGAGGAAAATGATAACGAAGTCGAGGAATGTGCTAAGGACTTTGAGGAAAATGATAACGAAATCGAGGAAGGTGTAATGCACTTTGAGGAGGGTGTTCACGACGACGAAGGTGCTAACGAGGAAGGTGTTGACGACGAGGAACGTGCTAACGCGGAAGGTGCTAACGAGGAAGATGCTAATGACGAGAAAAAAACAAAAAAGGTATGACATAACCGTCAATTACGTGTTATCCGTGTTATATAACGTTGATATAATTTTAGAGTATAAAAAATGATTTTGTATACGTGTTATTCATTATATATAATTTTTACTAGGTAGGAGAAATCTAGAAAATGTTTGATCCGACCCGACCCGACCCGACCTTAACCCGAACCCAACCCGAAAATTGTGTCATACATATTAACCCGATTTTGTTATCATTTTGGTGAAATATTATATATGTTCTAGTGAAATATTTTGTTAAAAATAAATTACTTAGGCTTGTAAATGAACCGAACGAACACGAACGAGGCATGTATACTGATTAAAAGTAGAAAATGTATAACCCGAAATTTCATACAAACCCGAAAATATGTTATACATATTAACCCGAACCCTATGTTGAACCCGAATTTTTTTTATTGTTTTTTCAACAAATTAATATATTAATTTCATTTATGTGGATTTCTAATGTACCTTTATGGGTCACTTGAAGAGTTGAAGAATTGGGTTTACAAAAGAGAAGTTGCGAAAGGTTACTTCAACGATAACAAAAGGCGAAAGCAAGGACAGTGAAGATATGGTTGCAATGCGATCGTGGCGGCGAACCCAAAAGTAAAGCAACAGTTCGGCGTTCCAGTAGCAAAAAGGTTGGCTGTCCTTTTAGTCCGATAGGGAAACTAGACTTAAGTAGTGGTAATTAGAGCCTTGTGGAGAAGAAAAACATTCATAACCATGAGCCTACTCAATTTCTCGAGGGCCACACGTTCACTAGAAGGCTGAACCCGGACAAAGAATCACTGGTGGAGAGGCTTTATCTGCAAAACATGGAGCCTACAAATATACATTTAACCATAAGAAAACAAAACCGACACAACGTGTGCATTCTACAAGACGTACAAAACACGATAAAAAAGATTAAACTCAAAATGTAAGGCGATCGAACTCCAATGCAGATATTGGAGAGCATGTTGCAAGAAGAAAGGTACGTTTATTTCACCAGGGTGAATCCCTCCACAAACGCGGTTGAGGAGGTTTTTTTCGTTCATCCGGACTCGTACAACATGTGGCATGCATTCCCACATGTGTTGATGATTGATGCTACCTACAAGAAGAATGAGTATAAGCTTCCGTTTATTCAAGTTGTGGGTGTGACATCGACACACAAGTCTTTTTGTATGGCTCATGCATTTGTCTCACAAGAAAAAAAAGATAACTTCTTATGGGTCCTGGAGAAGCTCAAAGAATTGTTGGTAGATTGTATAGAGCCACGTGTAATTGTAACAGATAGGGATCAAGCTTTGATGAATGTTTGCGATAAAGTATTCCCAAAAGCTTCCAAATTGCTATGTAGGTGGCACATCTCACAGAATATTCTAAAACACTGTCGGGCAAAATTTACGGATGAAGACTGGAAAATATTCAAGCTTTCTTGGTCTCGACTGTGTAGTTCTCCCACTCGGACGCTATACAATTATAACTTTGAGCGGCTTTTCACGCGACTGACTAACGACGAACGATCAGGTACATATTATATTAGTTTACATACATTCATCCATACATATATACATAAAAACATTACAAATCATTGTATTCAATTTTTCAGATGTTGTTCTGGATTATTTGTATAATGTGTGGCAAAGATTATAAAGAAAAGTTCGTTTCAGCGTTTCAGCCTGGACTAACACAGTCCCCAATTTTGGTCAACACACAACCAACAGAGTTGAAAGCCAGGCTTCTAAGTTTAAGAGATACATTAAAGGGCCAAACAACTCGCTCCGTAGACTTGTATGGCTTGGTGGAAAAGTTGTGATGGAGAGAGTGAACCCGTGCCTTAAAGTGTGTTATGTTACGTATTTTAGTGTTGTTTACGTGATTATATGCTTTGAATATGATAACTATGCGAGATTGTGATTTTGCAGGTTAATCACTTAATTTGGTGAATTTAAAGTGGTTACTGATGAAACAGAACAAGAACGGGTGATTATTAAAGGGATATCACGTTACACGGGAGTTGTTCGGGTCGAAAGATAGCTCAAAGGAATAAGAAACATGAAACATTGAAGTCTAGGGGCTAATTGGTCATTAAGTGAAAGTTATAAAGTGGTTTCATGTGAGTTTGAAAGAATGGATGTAAGTTACGGAATTTGAACCGTTGCCTACGGTTGTAAGAAGCCAACAATAAACAAAAGAAACAGAAGCTACGAATCGTAGCTAACGTTGTATTTCGTAGATTATGGTTAAAAAAAGGCGGCATATGTTTGTTTTGTATTGGAAAGATAAAAAGGAAATTTGAGAAAACCCTAAAGGGGCCGATACACATGCAACACTTTTGACTTGGGGGGAAGGAATTTTATTATCATAAAATCATCAACAACATTTTATTATGGCTGTGATGAGGGATTTTTTTTTCTAGCGGCAGTATCAGTGCCGGGTGTAATCCATCCTTTGTTGCCTTGATACCAAAAATTAAAGATCCACATGTTTTATCTAATTTTCGGCCGATTTCTTTGGTGGGATCTTTATATAAATTTATAGCAAAAGTGCTTGCGAACCGGCTGAAACTCGTTACTGGAGAAGTGATTTCTACGACACAGTCTGCGTTCGTGGGTGGAAGGAATATTCTAGATAGCTGACGTGATGTCGTGGTCACAATCAAATTTAATCCAATTACTACTAAATAGTTAGTGGCAAGTGGGTATTGAACACATGGAGTTTGTGGAATATGTGTTATTCGAAAGAGTATCTAACTTGACTAAATTAATCTACTTGCAAGAAAAGTAAAATTCAAGAGTTTATGTGAGTGAATTGGTTTTAGAACTAAATTTAACTAATTAAATTGCAAGAGAAAAGTTTTGGTTGTAAACAATTTAGAGACAAGTAACCATCTTTAGTTTCCGGTTTGTTATTGTAACAACCCTAACATAAACCGACACCCTCATAAATTTTTCGACACCCTAATATATTTTAAAATGTCTCAATATGTCTTTATATGCACCCCGTATGTGAAAACCGAGCCCAAAGTAGATTATAATATATAAAATAAATTAAAAACAATAAATATTAAGTTGAGGCGGGCCGCATAGACCCACCCTAATCACCTACGCGGGCCGTGTGAGGGTGTAACCGGACTCCGCTGAAATCTTTAGTTCATGCGGGTCGCGTATGGTTCCGTTTAAGTTCATGCGGGCCGCAAGTGTCCCAAAATCTGGCACGACCCTGGGCTGCCACGTGGCCCAACACCCGGACAAGCTAGTTGGTGACCCAGCCAAGCTACGCGTTGACCCAGCGTTGATGCGGGCCGCGTAAGCTTGGCCCATTCTTAACGCGGGCCGCGTGAAGACGAAATTACAGCCCTATAAATAGAAGGTAACGGGCCTTCAGTCCGATCGTTCATTTCTTTCAATCTCAATTTTCTGTAGTTGCGTTATTATACTCGGGCATTATACCCCCTAAATAGCGAGGTTCTGCTACGATGTAAGTATTATAACCCCTGGAGACGTATTAGATACGCTGCCCGATTGATCTAGGGTTTCGTAACGGCTGTCGTGGTTCTGCCCGACGTAGTCGTTGGAATGCCGTCTCGGGGAGGGTATTACTAATGTTAAAATAGGTTATTATACTAACACACGTGCATTTGTGTAAATTATAGATATTCACCAGGAAACCCTAAAGAATAACTGTGGGATCGTGTGTTGACCCAACCGAGTCGTTCAGAGATTTGCTCTTGCGTTTTAGATGCGGAATTATAAGAAAAGCAAGTAGAAATAGCACGATCTTCCTTCTAACTCTCTTTTGTATTGAATATAAACGTTTTACAGCTCAAACGTCACACCGGCAGAGCTTCGGCGTGGAAATCAAGACCTCTACTGAATGAATCGCTCATGGGCCATTTATAGGAGACTGGGGCCGCTCATATGGTCACATGACATATGAGCGATCCAGCATCGTCCATAAAAGCGATCCATGAAGTACCTTAAAAGCGATCCACATACTCTAAGACTATATAAGCGATCCTAAGACTTAAAACCTATACAGACTTCCGTTTTCTCGTATTACGAGCCCTATGCTATACAATATGATGTAAAACTTGATCCTAGACACCTAGACGGAATCAACAGATGCAGTGCACTAACAGACTCCCCCTCAGATGTTGATGGAGTCGTCATCACACTCTGAATTTAACGCTGTATCTTCACCTCGTCAGGCTAGATCAGTCTCTGGGCTTTCTCATTCTCTCTATCTTCAGACTCCCCCTCTCGATTTAGTGGTATTCTTTTGTTCTTCAGTAACATCTTCAGGATCGTTATCTGATCTACACAAGCCTTTGGAATCAAATAACCTAGCTCTAAAAACGCTTTAATTCTCTTGATCAGATCTCTTGACTCCTGCACAATCTTAACCCAGAAATAAATTTCCTAGATTCATCACATATCCACAACCTGTGCATCAACCCATGACTCTCTCTTACCAAACTATGATGAACCACATGAAGAAGGTTAGATTTATCGAAAACAATTAGATTTACACAAACACTCCCCCTCAAATACTGCTCATCATGTTTAGCACACGGAATTTTGAAAATCAGTTTTCCAATATCAGTTGTCGAAAATCTTTTTGACTTTTTCAAAATTATGCTAAAACACACACAAAAACTTTTTGGATTTTCTGAGAGACATTTGTTGACATCACATGCAGAAATAAACTTTTTACAAACAATATTTTTGTGAGTTCGTGCAAGAGGATCATATCAGTTTATGAGACAAATCAACAACACCGTTAAGCTAGATTTCATTTTAAGCTTTAAACAATTTACTTAGATTGTCAGTATGTTTGTCCTCTTAAATTCTCAACACAAATTTCAATCGATTCGAGATACGATATTAATGTTTTAGAGACTTAAACTTAATTGTGTATCACTCCACTTGAATATACTCCCGTATCCAGATCCCAAATATTCAGTCTTACAGGTGAGTATACCACAGATGATATCTGTAAAGGGTAGATGCGAAACCGTGAGAGCTCAGGTCAGAACTTCCGTTCAGCAGAGAGATGACGGCTCTACTTTTGGTGGGTCCCCTTTAGAGGATCTTTTTGCATTTCAACAGCAGCGACTATCAATTTTATTGTTTCATCAGCATGCTGAGGGCGAAGCTTATGTTTCAAAGCTTTAGCAGAAAGTATTATCCGGGGACTAGGTCAGTACTTCCATACAGCAGAAGTCCCGGGATAATACCCCAGATATCACTGAGTATAAAGACCTAGTATCTCAGAATACGGGACCTTTCAAACAAGATTTCGGGGGTTACCCATATATTCAAGAATAGTTACCCACGAATTAAGCAAGTTTGATTTAGGTTTATATCTCGTTTCAATTTACTAAATGTGCGAAAATCTACTGACACATCCGCAGTAAGATTGTTTATCACATTTAAACTTTACAATTCTTTAGCGTGTCGTGATAGTCCACTGATGTACTATCATTTCCTCTTTTTCGCAACAAAACTCATTTTTGAATTTTATCATGTTTTTGGCTTTTTCAAATTTTCAAATGTTTTTGGATTTTCTGAAATTTCCCTACTCCCCCTAAAATGCAAACACATTTTAAAGAAAATTTGAAAACTTCTAAATTTTTACCTACTAGAAACATAAAAAGTAAAACAAACTATACAGAAACTTGACAATCGACACTGAATCACATCAAATCGCCATTCACTAGGCATAAACAATCTGAACTCCCCCTATCACAAATCATTTTCTCATTTAGATTTCAAAACACTTAAGTTTGTTTCAATCAAAATGATTTTTCCGGAAAATAAATTTGTGTTGATATCAACCACTTGTAGGTTTACCAATTTTAAAACGGGGATGTGGTTCATCATCTTGTCTATCTTTTGTCATGAATAGTAAATCAAGTACAAATTAATGTCCCTGATTTACCATTTGCTTCTAAGAACCTTCTGTACCACTTGTATATGTACTTAAAAAAATACACTCAAAAATTTATCCACAAATACCACTTGTGGAAACAAGATTACCACTTGTAGATACCCAACAACTACCACGTGTAGGAATATTATGTCTACATCACCATTTTTCAACCAGAATGCCGATTCCTGCTTCACACTAACCATCTTGGAAGCTCCGCCATAGTCCTTCAACCTGTAAACAAAAACATTTAAGCATTAAACACAAACATTCAAACTTCTCAAATACTAGAAGGATGCCGATTCATGATCCACGATATAAACTTGGGATCTCCGGCGTAGTCCTTCGACTATTCTGGGAAGCAAACTTCCCTCCAAGTCTTTTCAGACTTGAGGACTTTCAACTCTTCAGCTGTAGGGTTGTATGTCGCCTTTTTAGTTGCGTAAAAATCTTTCACCCCTTTAGCTTTTCCACTCAACATTTTCTCAAATATCTTCTTAACATTCCCGTTGAATGTTTTCTCAACATCAAATTCCTTTTCATCATCATAAAATTGATTTGAAATTTCAATTTTTCCAGTTTCCTTCATAACCTCCTCAAACTTCAATGATGGAAGAACATCATCATTTTCTGAACTTTTCTCCATAATTTGTGGCTCTTCTGGCTTTGTGGAACCAGATTCATCGCCGACTTTCACTTCACCTTTCTTCGCAACCCACACTTGGTTGTCGTTTCCTTGTCTTTTGTAAAATGTTGTCTTTTTCTTTTTCTTTGAGCATTCTCCAACTTCATTTTTCGAATTCTTAAACATTTTGGATTTCTCAGCTTTTTCTTCAACTTTGTCTTTCATCTTCTGAGAAGCTCCCTGTTTAGCTTTGATATCTTTCGAACAATCCAATGCAATGTGACCAGCTTCATTGCATTTCAAACAGGTTTGAGCATTTCTCGGATGAAATACTCCAGTTCCATTCTTTCTCTTTTCAGCAAGAAACTCTTTGTTAGTTTGTCTCCAAAATGGTTTCTGATGTTCATCTTCCGAGCTTCCACCTGTCACAAATTCAGATTTCTTTTTAGAATTTTTCATATTTTTATCATCTATTGGTGGAATAAAGCCTAAACCTTTCTTTTTGTAGCTACGATTTTGGTTAGGTTTCTTTGGAAAACCAGGACCAGAATTGTAACCCTTTTTCTTGTTTAAACGTTGTTGAACTCTGGAAGTATATTTTTTAGGTTTTTCAAAATTTTTTACAACTTTTAACTCAGGAATATTAACCTCTATTAGTTTAAAAGTTTTGTTGATTAGATTCGTTTTAACACTTAAAATTGGAAATTCTTTGTTGTAAAATAATTTGTCAGAACCATTCAAAGTATAAACAACTTCGAAGGTTTCATCATCCAAATCTGCCTTTGATAACAAAAACTCTTTACTATAAGACAGTTTAACCGACAAATTTTGACTGTTGACTGACGACTTTGACCGTCCAGACTCAGATTTTGACTCTGTCTCCTCATCAGTATCCAACACCTGATCGACCACCTTTTTGATTAGAATAGACTCATGATCAGTATCGGACGAGGTAAACGTCACATCAATATTTTCTGGTAAAACGTCAGTTGTATCGGTTTTAAGCTGTATGTTGACTGCTTTTGCAAGTTGTTCCTCATTTGGTTTCCTAGGTGAATACCCATCCCAAATTGGAGGCGAACACTTGTTATAGCTAACGGTCGGTTTCTTACCACAATCTTTCTTTTCTTTCGAATTCTCAGCTTGAAAAGCTTCCATAGCTGCAACAGTTGGGTAAACTCGATCAATAACATAATCAGAGGTAGAATAGCTCAACAATAACCTCCTAATCCTCTCATTTTCAATCTTTTCCTTCTCCAACTCTTGCTTCCATTTGGCACTTTCTTCAATGTAGAAATTTATAGCTTTTTGCTTCGACATTAAAGTTGCATTCATCATTGTCATCGCCTGTTCTCTTTCTGTGTTTGTCTTTTGGAGACCAGTAACTGTTTTGTTCAACACGTCGTACGATTCCTTCACATAATTGAGATTGAACAATAACTGCTCTTTCTTTTTCTCGTACTCAGCTATGATTTCATCTTTTGCTGTACACTCTTTGCAAGCTTCTAGACACTTCTCACATGGCTTGATGACTTCAACTATTTTTTCAACTTCGACTGTTTTCACAACTTCTACCACTCTCTCGACTTCGATCACCTTTTCCACTTCGATCACCTTTTCTTCTTTCACAGTTTCAGTAATCTTCTCAGCAACACTTTCAACATTCTGAAATTCACCTTCAGATTCAGATTGTTTATCATTTTCAGCTCGTTCCTCCGCTAGTTTCTCCATTTTTTCTGCAAAATAGAAATGAAAACTATTAGGAGACAATTGAGATTTTGCAATATTTATATGTTTCTCTTCCTCATCATCACTGCTGCTTAAATCAGGTGAACGATCAAAATGTACAGACTTATCAGAATCACCATCTGATACATCAGAATCCGATGGTGTTTTGTCAAATACAACATCCTGTTCTTGCACAGTTTCATCTTGTACAATTTCATCTGAACTATTTGAAACATCTCCAGAGTGTTCTGAGATTCCATCAGTACAATCTGAACTATTATCCGATGACACATATTTTTCATCTCCACTTGATACATTCTCTCCAATAGATCTCATCCAAGTAGCAAACAAATTTGGCTCTCGGACGATCTTTGCAATGAAAGCTTTAAAACCTCCCTTTTCATCTACGAACATATCCCAACTGAAACCTTCTGGTAGTTTCTCATCATCTTGATCAATAACTCGTTCTGCTGGAGCTTCAGATGATATGTAATCACTCCAGCTGAAATCTACCACACATGCTCTTTTGGAATCTTCAATTTTTCTTCCGTGAGCTGTCTGAGGTTCCTGGGATTGACCAACTTGCTGATAGATAGCTTTGCGGTAGTAGTCATCTTTCCCGAATGGATTCTGTGCTCCGCTAGCTTCTCTTCCTTTGCACTCCCGTTTGAAATGGCCCTTCTCCCTGCATCGAAAACAAGTAACTTTAGATTTATCAAAACCTAAAGTAGAAACATGTGCATCAAGAAAGTCATTTCTCCCGGTAATGGTTTTGAATTTCTCAGCCCGACGAAGAACACTAGCAAGACACCATTTTATATCCATAAGTTCCATTTCCTCAGCATCTATTTGATCGTAATCCTCTTTGGTGAGCATAGGATTTCCGATCCGACCAGCAACAAGACCTTCATAGGATAACAGAACTGAACCCAGAAGTGCCATGTGGTCTTTAGCAGTGTCTTCAGAAAAGCTTTGACCTTTTGGAAGATTGAGAGCTATGTTGCACTGAATTATGTATCCATTTCCAGTTTTTGTACTCTGAGACTGAAAGCTTGTGTTAGTCTCTTTCGGATTCACACTCGGAAACGATGAAAACCCGCTGCTGCTCTTGTTTGAAACCTGATCAGCTTTCTCAGATGAATCACCAGCACTGAAAGCGGTTTGAATTTTCGGACTTCTTTCAGCTTCAGAAACTGGAATACTACCTTTATAGTACATTTTAACATCTTGTTGACCACTAGGATTATTCATCCTCGCAATCTTTTGCTGTTCAAGATCCTGACTCTCAATTTTCTCAATAAACTGACCAATTGTAAGTTTCTCATAAACACCCGTGTTTTTCAGTATCATCAAATACGTTCCCCACTCTTTCTGAGGTAACGCGTCAGCCAACTTATCAACCCATTCCTCCCGACCTTTTTCAACTCCCAACATCGATAATGAACGCACTAAGTGGCAGTATCTCTCAATTAGCTTTTTAGTATCCTCTCCCGGCAAACTGCTAAACAAATCAAATTCTTTTTTAAGCAATGCCTTCTTGCTTTTGATCATACTTTCACTACCCTCGAATTTCACTTTAAGAGCATCCCAAATTGACTTCGCAGTTTTATCGTGTTGTAGCAGAATGAATATATCTTCTTTAATCGCCTGCTGTAACAAACTGATCATCATTTTCTCTGCTCGGTATATTGCACGTTCTTGTTCTGAGAATTCAGATATCTGTTTAATGACTTGCAATTCTGTTCGAGGCAATGTGTACTTTTCCAATATGCATTCCCACGATCTGAGATGATTTGCCTGAACCCAGTTTTCAAAGCGATCTTTCCACCCGTAGTATTCTTCAATACTCATCAGTTTCGGGGGTTTCTGGGTGGTTCCCGTTTCGTTTTCAAGATTCATGGCTTGAGCAATCGCGGCTGGAGTAGTTGATGTAGCAAAAGCGTTGAAGAATTCAGAACTCATGTTGACTAGGTACGGATTTCAAGATAACAGACAAATAAGCGGTTTAACAATGATCAGATAAGCGATCCAGAAACAATGTCACTCGAGCGATCCAGAACACAATCTATGAGCGGTCCAAAGACAGACTTTTGAGCGATTCCAAAAATTGATTTCGAGCGGTTCAAGACTTAGATTTTCAAGCGGTTCAAGATATGTCTGAATAAGCGGTTCAGACAGTGAATTTTGAGCGGGTCAAGGTGACGTCATAAACGCGATCCACTTTTCGAACAAGTTTTGAATAGTTTTTAAGCTGAAATTCGTTCTAAAACTCCCAAGGGTTTGTCTCGGTACTATGATGAACAGTCTGTGAGAGTTTGAACGATTTTTGACCGTGAAATCTTCTTGAAATGAGAAAAGAAGGTGTAGAAGTAAGAAACAACACTGAAAATCGGCTAAATTCTGTAGAAAACCTCCTCCGTGGCTCTGATACCACTTGTGGGATCGTGTGTTGACCCAACCGAGTCGTTCAGAGATTTGCTCTTGCGTTTCAGATGCGGAATTATAAGAAAAGCAAGTAGAAATAGCATGATCTTCCTTCTAACTCTCTTTTGTATTGAATATAAACGTTTTACAGCTCAAACGTCACACCGGCAGAGCTTCGGCGTGGAAATCAAGACCTCTACTGAATGAATCGCTCATGGGCTATTTATAGGAGACTGGGGCCGCTCATATGGTCACATGACATATGAGCGATCCAGCATCGTCCATAAAAGCGATCCATGAAGTACCTTAAAAGCGATCCACATACTCTAAGACTATATAAGCGATCCTAAGACTTAAAACCTATACAGACTTCCGTTTTCTCGTATTACGAGCCCTATGCTATACAATATGATGTAAAACTTGATCCTAGACACCTAGACGGAATCAACAGATGCAGTGCACTAACAATAACCTAAGACATCAATGTGAGTAATCACCTTTTTGTAAACAGTTTTTACAAAACCTTAACCTTTTTATAATGCAATTTAGCAGTGATTGAGTCTTTGTAATTCTACAATTACGGTTTTGTATACAAAATGTGAGTAACGTTACCATTGGACAAAGAGTTAGCCAATGTGTAATATGACCCTCTAGTCAGACTTGACACTACTGAATGAGTAATTGGGTAGATATAAACATTGTAATCGCCCTCAATACTGTTTAAATTAAATTAATATTTCTTGATTAAACTGGGATTCACTCACCAGTATTTTTGTGACAACCCGTATTTCGAACTCATTCTTGTGTAACGTTACGTGCTATGTGAGCTATATTATTTGATTTAATGAATGATATATTTGTTACGTGTGTTGTGTAAATGTATGTATGTATATGAATGGCCCAAATCGCACAACACTACACATGACCGCACAAGCCCACTTGGGGGCCGTACCATTTGTACTCGGATTAGGGGCAGCCCAAGTAAGGGTCGACCCACTCCTCTTAAACGTGTAAACACCCATCGTTGGGGTTTGTTCTCTCATTTGTTACATTCACCTCACACACACAAAACCCTAGCTTTCCTCTCTCTCCCTCTCTCGCTCAAACCCGACGACCATCACCTCGAAGACTTTCTTGTTCATTGTACGGATCACCTACTTCCAATCGGTTAGTGTGTTTATGATTGTGTTCATGATTGATTGATGTTATGATTCATATGTGTAATTGCTAATGTTCATGCAAATCGGATTGTTCTTGATGTATGTATACCGAATGATTTTAATCGGCCGTATGATTATCAAGATTGATTATGTTGTTGAAAGATAGTGTTCTTGATAATCGGATCACATGTATACTTGATAATGTTCATACGATTTGGATTGCATGACCTAGAGTTAGAACCGAACACCTAGTAATCGGCTGTGATATGATATAAAACGGATGTATGTTAATGATTGTGTTTGGTGTTCATGTTATGATTAGGTCTAGGGTTCTTATCAATTGCTAGTAAATGGTTTGGTTTGATCGATCATTAGTTTGGATAGAATCTTTGATTGTGTTAATTGATGAATTGTAAGTTTGGAAACTGTTAAAAGCTTGTAACCGATTTGCTGATTTACGGGATCTCATAACTGATTTCATAGAGTTCCAATTATACAAGTCAATCGCACAAACATGTGAGATCGTACAAGATTCACCCCAGATCGCACAAGGGATGAATCGCACGAGTACCAGTCGCACAAGAATGGTGCAACAGATTATACACATGGTACTGCTTAGCTTTGCATGATCACACAACACCCTGTAGATCGCACAAGTTAGTGCCGATCACACAAGGGGTTGGGCCACACACTGTTATGGAATTATGTTACACTACTGGGCCGAGCAGCCCAATCTCCAATCGTACAATCCAATCCAGATCGCACAAGGCCTTTGCATGGGCCGAGTATTTTATATTTGGACTTCTCTTATGTTGGGCTTAATTATAGTTGGGCCGGGATTTGTTGGATCGCACAACATGTTGTGGATCACGCACAACATGTTGGGCCGATTACCTTTGGGCTTATTTTTGATCGCACAAGTTGAATATATTATTTGACTGTTAAAGTGTTGCCATGATTTACGTGCTTGAAACATGTTAACTTGTGTGAAACCTATGTGCATTACTTGAGTCAAAACCTGACTTGTGTGATAACCCTGTTAGGACTTGATTGATCACCCTTAGTTCAAGAACCTTTTGTGTATCTGCCGAGCAAACCAAGGTGAGTTCACACAGCCAAGGCATGGGATTCTCGGGTTGGGAATTGGGTTGGAATATTGGAAATGGATAATTACTCGTACTTACGCAATCGCTAGACTATAGACCATCGTCCTCAGGATAGTCAGGACACTTACGTAAAACCTACGTAACCTAGTATCTACCATTGTCTCCCGGGTCGGGAGGACACTTACGTAAAACCTACGTAAACTAACACCTACTACTGTCTTCCGGGTCGGAAGGATACTTACGTAAATCCTACGTAAACCCCACACGTACCACTGTCCTCGGGGAAGGGCACTCACGTAAATCCTACGTGACCTTGTACGTATTCCCGTTCTCGGATTAGGAAGAACACATGGTTGCAAATAGTCTAGTAAGTACAAACATGGGAAGCCCCCATTAGTAAAGATAAACGTGGGAAACCCCCACTAGTAATACATATGACCATGGGAAACCCCCACTATTAGTACATACTTACATGGGAAACCCCACTATTAGTACATACTTACATGGGAAGCCCCCACTAAATGCATATATGAATTGTTAGTGAACTTTCTTTCTGTGAACTCGCTCAACTAGTTGTTGACTCTCTGCTGCATGCCTTGCAGGACCTTAGGTATTTATGGAGCTTGCACAAGGAGGAGCAGGTCGTTGTGGGCATGGATCATGAATGCTTAATTAAACACTTATGACATTTCATACATTATTATTTATGTTGGGTTTACTTACATGCTTCCGCTACTTAAACAAAGTTTGGTTTTGAACATCAATCATGTCGTGATGAATTACATTATCTACTTTTATTATTAAATGCTATGTTCGATATGATTGGTGGCTTGATCCTGGTCATGTCACGCCTCCAAGCGGTGGTACTCCGCGGGTGGATTTTGGGGGTGTGACAGATTGGTATCAGAGACATTGGTTATAGAGAACTAGGTTTTGATACGGGAAAACGTTTTATTAAAACCAGACTATAACCAGAACAGTGCTCTCAACGATCCACAACGACGCTTCGCTCCACGTGCAAGACTCGACATTCTAGGTAATATGGTTTATGTTTATTACCTGCTTGCTAGAAATGCATAGAACTTGCTCATATTACGTTTAGATACACATGACACTATTGCCTGAGAATACCTACGTGCTTACACTTTTCTGTCATCGCACTACTCGCGAACCATTCTCACTTACACTACTTTTACTATGAAGATCATGTCTGGACGAATTAACATGACTCAAGCCCAGTTGACGGCTCTCATTAACGAACAAGTTGCTGCGGCACTTGCAGCCGCACAAGCAGGAGGTATATCCTGTAGTCATAGCACACACTAGGATCATTAGATCCTACACTCCTAAACCAACTCTCGTGTTTAACTTTGTCCTATTCGTACACAATAGGTCAACCCGCACAGCAACCTGTCTGCACATTCAAGAACTTCATGGACTGTCGTCCAAGCATGTTCAGTGGCACGGAAGGAGCAGTGGGACTACTCCATTGGTTTGAGAAGCTCGAGTCGGTATTCGAGATGTGTGAATGCCCTGAGGCTCGCAGGGTCAAGTACGCCACTGGTACTTTGGAAGGAATCGCGCTAACCTGGTGGAACGCGCAAGTACAGGTTCTCGGGTTGGCAGCTGCTAACGCCACCCCATGGAACGATTTTAAAGAACTCATCAAAAGGGAATACTGCACGCGTGACGACATCCACAAGTTGGAAGTGGAGCTGTATCACCTGAAAATGACGGGGTCAGAGATTGAAGCTTATACGAAACGGTCGAACGAACTGGCCATCCTGTGTCCAACCATGGTAGACCCTCCGATCAAGCGTATCGAACTGTACCTCAAGGGTCTAGCCTCAGAAATTCAGAGCCATGTTACGTCGGCTAACCTTGACAATATCCAAGACATTCAGCGTCTTGCTCATCGCCTCACGGATCAGGCGGTGGAACAGAACAAGTTGCCCAAACGCATCAGTGCTACCACTTCAGCCGCTACTCCCACTACACCCAGTGACAACAAAAGAAAGTGGGATGGGGATTCTAGCAAAGGTTGAGCAACAGTTCAATCTCAAGCTCAGCAGTAGAAGACGGACCACTACCAGAGTCCTAGTCAACAATCCTCTGGTGGTCAAAGACAGAGAAGATATCAAGGGTTTCACCCCAAGTGTCACAACTGCAACAGACATCACAGCGGCCAGTGCAACAAGGGTCGATGTCAAAGGTGTCTCAAGATGGGTCACGAGGCCAAAGACTGTAGGAGCCCACGGCCTGCAAATCAGAACCAGCAACCGCAACAACCAGCTCCACAAAACCCACAGCAGCAGCAACCACAGCGTGGAAACCGGGGATGTTTCCAGTGTGGGGCTGAAGGTCATTTCAAACGCGATTGCTCTCAATTGAACCAGAACCAGAATCGCAACAACAACAATCACCAGGGCAATGGTAACAACGGTGGGAACAACAACAACAATGGCAACAAAGCAAGGGGACGTGCTTTCATACTGGGCCGAGGCGACACAATGAACGATCCCAATGTGGTTATGGGTAAGTTTCTCCTCGACGATATTTATGTTACTGTTTTGTTTGATTCGGGTGCTGATACAAGTTATATATCGCTAAAAGTCAGTAAATTGTTAAAACGTGCACCAACACTCTTACCCACCAAACATGTAGTAGAATTAGCTAATGGTAAGATTCTAGAAGCCATGCAAGTAGTCAGGGGTTGTAGTATTGTCTTAGCCGGTCAAGCTTTCTCCATTGATCTTATTCCCATAGTCTTGGGTAGCTTCGATATCGTTATCGGGATGTATTGGTTATCCCAACATCAGGCAGAGATCTTATGCAGCGAGAAGATCATCCGTATTCCCCGTTCTGGTCAAGAACCTCTCGAGGTTCAAGGCGACAAGAGTGGTACTGTGGTTGGCATCATCTCTTTCTTGAAGGCTCAGAAATGTCTGCGGAAGGGTCACACCGCTATTTTGGCACTCGTTACTGACGCATCAACAAAAGAAAAGAATTTGGAAGACATTCCAGTTGTACGCGACTACCCTCAGGTGTTTCCTGAAGATTTGCCTGGCTTACCGCCTCACCGCCAAGTCGAATTCCAGATTGAGTTAGCTCCTGGAGCAGCACCAATAGCCCGCGCACCGTATCGTTTAGCTCCAACCGAACTGGAAGAACTATCGAAGCAGTTACAAGAGCTCTTGGAAAAGGGCTTTAGTCGTCCAAGCTCATCGCCTTGGGGAGCTCCAGTACTTTTCGTGAAAAAGAAGGACGGTACCTTCAGGATGTGCATAGACTACCGGGAACTCAACAAGGTAACGGTAAAGAACCGTTATCCTCTTCTGCGTATTGACGACTTATTCGACCAGTTGCAAGGGTCGAGTTACTACTCCAAGATAGACTTGAGGTCGGGTTATCATCAGCTGAGAGTCCGGGATGAGGACGTCTCCAAGACAACATTTAGAACTCGATACGGCCACTACGAGTTTCTTGTCATGCCGTTCGGGTTAACGAACGCGCCTGCCGTATTTATGGATCTTATGAACAGGGTTTGCAAACCCTACTTAGACAAATTTGTGATAGTGTTTATTGACGACATCCTGATCTACTCCAAGGGTCAGGAGGAGCACGAGCAGCATCTACGACTTATTTTGGAACTCCTACAAAAGGAACAGCTGTACGCTAAGTTTTCGAAATGTGACTTCTGGCTTCGTGAAGTCCACTTTCTAGGCCACGTGGTAAACAAGGATGGGATCCATGTCGATCCATCCAAGGTAGATTCGATCAGGAACTGGCCTGCACCACGTACACCAACGGAAATACGCCAATTCTTGGGTCTGGCGGGATATTACAGACGGTTCATCAAAGACTTCTCGAAGATCGCACAGCCGCTTACACTACTGACACAGAAAGGTGTCACCTACCGTTGGGGAGATTCCCAGGAAACCGCTTTCCAGTACTTAAAGGATAGGCTTTGCAGCGCACCTATCCTCTCACTGCCGAAGGGCACAGATGATTTTGTGGTTTATTGTGACGCATCGATACAGGGGCTTGGTTGTGTATTGATGCAACGGGATAAAGTTATTGCTTACGCTTCACGGCAACTCAAGATTCACGAACGAAACTACACGACGCACGATTTAGAGCTGGGAGCTGTTGTTTTCGCGCTTAAGATATGGCGACACTACCTGTACGGTACCAAGTGCACAATTTACACCGATCACAGGAGTCTCCAGCATATCCTTAAGCAAAAGGATTTGAACATGCGTCAACGTCGATGGGTTGAACTACTGAACGATTACGAATGCGCCATCAAGTACCATCCAGGAAAAGCCAATGTTGTGGCTGATGCCCTCAGTCGAAAAGACACTCTACCTAGACGCGTACGAGCACTACAGCTTACTATTCAGTCCAGTCTTCCTGCACAAATACGAACTGCTTAGACAGAAGCATTGAAACCCGAAAACGTCAAGGCTGAAGCCTTACGCGGCTCAAGGCAATGAATGGAACAAAAGGAAGACGGCGCCTACTATGTAACGGGGCGTATTTGGGTCCCACTATATGGCGGATTACGGGAACTTGTGATGGATGAAGCACACAAGTCTCGCTACTCGGTACATCCAGGGTCGGATAAAATGTACCACGATCTCAAAACAACATACTGGTGGCCTAGCATGAAAGCCCACATCGCTACTTACGTCGGCAAGTGTTTGACATGTGCAAAAGTCAAAGTGGAATATCAGAAACCAGCGGGTCTACTTCAGCAACCCAAAATACCGCAATGGAAATGGGAAGAAATTTCCATGGATTTTGTTACAGGCCTACCCAGATCCCAGCATGGGAATGATACTATATGGGTGATCGTGGATCGACTCACCAAGTCTGCACACTTCCTGGCTATTAAGGAAACGGATAAGTTCTCCACTCTCGCAGACGTTTATCTTAAAGAAGTCGTTTCGAGGCACGGGGTGCCCACCTCCATCATTTCGGATCGGGATGCACGATTCACGTCAGAGCTATGGCAAGCGATGCACAAATCTTTTGGCTCACGGTTAGACATGAGCACAGCATATCATCCTCAGACGGATGGGCAGTCTGAGCGAACGATCCAGACTCTCGAAGACATGCTTCGGGCATGCGTTATCGACTTCGGCAACAGCTGGGAAAAGCATCTCCATTTGGTGGAGTTCTCGTATAATAACAGTTATCACACCAGTATTCAAGCCGCTCCATTTGAGGCATTGTACGGGCGTAAATGCCGGTCACCTCTCTGTTGGGCAGAGGTGGGGGATAGTCAGATCACGGGTCCAGAGATTGTAGTGGACGCCACGGAAAAGATTGCGCAGATACGGCAACGTATGGCGGCAGCTCGCGACCGTCAGAAAAGCTACGCGGATAAGCGTAGGAAGCCATTGGAATTTCAGGTCGGGGACCGGGTTTTACTTAAAGTCTCACCTTGGAAGGGTGTGGTACGTTTTGGGAAACGGGGCAAACTCGACCCGCGGTATGTCGGACCATTCGAGATTATAGAGAAAATAGGCAAAGTAGCCTACAGACTGAACCTACCAGCAGAACTCGGGGCAGTTCACAATGTTTTTCACGTGTCGAATCTGAAGAAATGCTTGTCAGATGAGACCCTCATAATTCCCTTGAAAGAGCTCACTATCGACGAACAGTTGCACTTCGTCGAGGAACCAGTAGAAATCACGGACCGGGATGTTAAGGTCCTCAAACACAAGAGAATTCCTCTTGTCCGAGTTCGTTGGAACTCCAAACGTGGCCCAGAGTACACCTGGGAACGTGAAGACCAGATGACAGAAAAGTACCCCCAGTTATTCGAAACCAATGCAACCACTACTGAGGCTGAAGCTACTACTGTGGAATTTCGGGACGGAATTCCAGATCAACGGGGGGAGGATGTGACACCCCACGAAAACCAGTGAACGATATAACTTACCTAGCTTCCTCAGTGAGTGCGTACCAAATTTCGGGACGAAATTTCTTTTAAGTTGGGGATAATGTGACAACCCGTATTTCGAACTCATTCTTGTGTAACGTTACGTGCTTATGTGAGCTATATTATTTGATTTAATGAATGATATATTTGTTACGTGTGTTGTGTAAATGTATGTATGTATATGAATGGCCCAAATCGCACAACACTACACATGACCGCACAAGCCCACTTGGGGGCCGTACCATTTGTACTCGGATTAGGGGCAGCCCAAGTAAGGGTCGGCCCACTCCTCTTAAACGTGTAAACACCCATCGTTGGGGTTTGTTCTCTCATTTGTTACATTCACCTCACACACACAAAACCCTAGCTTTCCTCTCTCTCCCTCTCTCGCTCAAACCCGACGACCATCACCTCGAAGACTTTCTTGTTCGTTGTACGGATCACCTACTTCCAATCGGTTAGTGTGTTTATGATTGTGTTCATGATTGATTGATATTATGATTCATATGTGTAATTGCTAATGTTCATGCAAATCGGATTGTTCTTGATGTATGTATAACGAATGATTTTAATCGGCCGTATGATTATCAAGATTGATTATGTTGTTGAAAGATAGTGTTCTTGATAATCGGATCACATGTATACTTGATAATGTTCATACGATTTGGATTGCATGACCTAGAGTTAGAACCGAACACCTAGTAATCGGCTGTGATATGATATAAAACGGATGTATGTTAATGATTGTGTTTGGTGTTCATGTTATGATTAGGTCTAGGGTTCTTATGAATTGCTAGTAAATGGTTTGGTTTGATCGATCATTAGTTTGGATAGAATCTTTGATTGTGTTAATTGATGAATTGTAAGTTTGGAAATTGTTAAAAGCTTGTAACCGATTTGCTGATTTACGGGATCTCATAACTGATTTCATAGAGTTCCAATTATACAAGTCAATCGCACAAACATGTGAGATCGTACAAGATTCACCCCAGATCGCACAAGGGATGAATCGCACGGGTACCAGTCGCACAAGAATAGTGCAACAGATTATACACATGGTACTGCTTAGCTTTGCATGATCGCACAACACCCTGTGGATCGCACAAGTTAGTGCCGATCGCACAAGGGGTTGGGCCACACACTGTTATGGAATTATGTTACACTACTGGGCCGAGCAGCCCAATCTCCAATCGTACAATCCAATCCAGATCGCACAAGGCCTTTGCATGGGCCGAGTATTTTATGTTTGGACTTCTCTTATGTTGGGCTTAATTATAGTTGGGCCGGGATTTGTTGGATCGCACAACATGTTGTGGATCACGCACAACATGTTGGGCCGATTACCTTTGGGCTTATTTTTGATCGCACAAGTTGAATATATTATTTGACTGTTAAAGTGTTGCCATGATTTACGTGCTTGAAACAAGTTAACTTGTGTGAAACCTATGTGCATTACTTGAGTCAAAACCTGACTTGTGTGATAACCCTTTTAGGACTTGATTGATCACCCTTAGTTCAAGAACCTTTTGTGTATCTGCCGAGCAAACCAAGGTGAGTTCACACAGCCAAGGCATGGGATTCTCGGGTTGGGAATTGGGTTGGAATATTGGAAATGGATAATTACTCGTACTTACGCAATCGCTAGACTATAGACCATCGTCCTCCGGATAGTCAGGACACTTACGTAAAACCTACGTAACCTAGTATCTACCATTGTCTCCCGGGTCGGGAGGACACTTACGTAAAACCGACGTAAACTAACACCTACTACTGTCTTCCGGGTCGGAAGGACACTTACGTAAATCCTACATAAACCCCACACGTACCACTGTCCTCGGGGAAGGGCACTCACGTAAATCCTACGTGACCTTGTACGTATTCCCGTTCTCGGATTAGGAAGAACACATGGTTGCAAATAGTCTAGTAAGTACAAACATGGGAAGCCCCCATTAGTAAAGATAAACGTGGGAAACCCCAACTAGTAATACATATGACCATGGGAAACCCCCACTATTAGTACATACTTACATGGGAAACCCCACAATTAGTACATACTTACATGGGAAGCCCCCACTAAATGCATATATGAATTGTTAGTGAACTTTCTTTCTGTGAACTCGCTCAACTAGTTGTTGACTCTCTGCTGCATGCCTTGCAGGACCTTAGGTATTTATGGAGCTTGCACAAGGAGGAGCAGGTCGTTGTGGGCATGGATCATGAATGCTTAATTAAACACTTATGACATTTCATACATTATTATTTATGTTGGGTTTACTTACATGCTTCCGCTACTTAAACAAAGTTTGGTTTTGAACATCAATCATGTCGTGATGAATTACATTATCTACTTTTATTATTAAATGCTATGTTCGATATGATTGGTGGCTTGATCCTGGTCATGTCACGCCTCCAAGCGGTGGTACTCCGCGGGTGGATTTTGGGGGTGTGACAGATTGGTATCAGAGCCATTGGTTATAGAGAACTAGGTTTTGATACGGGAAAACGTTTTATTAAAACCAGACTATAACCAGAACAGTGCTCTCAACGATCCACAACGACGCTTCGCTCCACGTGCAAGACTCGACATTCTAGGTAATATGGTTTATGTTTATTACCTGCTTGCTAGAAATGCATAGAACTTGCTCATATTACGTTTAGATACACATGACACTATTGCCTGAGAATACCTACGTGCTTACACTTTTCTGTCATCGCACTACTCGCGAACCATTCTCACTTACACTACTTTTACTATGAAGATCATGTCTGGACGAATTAACATGACTCAAGCCCAGTTGACGGCTCTCATTAACGAACAAGTTGCTGCGGCACTTGCAGCCGCACAAGCAGGAGGTATATCCTGTAGTCATAGCACACACTAGGATCATTAGATCCTACACTCCTAAACCAACTCTCGTGTTTAACTTTGTCCTATTCGTACACAATAGGTCAACCCGCACAGCAACCTGTCTGCACATTCAAGAACTTCATGGACTGTCGTCCAAGCACGTTCAGTGGCACGGAAGGAGCAGTGGGACTACTCCATTGGTTTGAGAAGCTCGAGTCGGTATTCGAGATGTGTGAATGCCCTGAGGCTCGCAGGGTCAAGTACGCCACTGGTACTTTGGAAGGAATCGCGCTAACCTGGTGGAACGCGCAAGTACAGGTTCTCGGGTTGGCAGCTGCTAACGCCACCCCATGGAACGATTTTAAAGAACTCATCAAAAGGGAATACTGCACGCGTGACGACATCCACAAGTTAGAAGTGGAGCTGTATCACCTGAAAATGACGGGGTCAAAGATTGAAGCTTATACGAAACGGTCGAACGAACTGGCCATCCTGTGTCCAACCATGGTAGACCCTCCGATCAAGCGTATCGAACTGTACCTCAAGGGTCTAGCCTCAGAAATTCAGAGCCATGTTACATCGGCTAACCTCGACAATATCCAAGACATTCAGCGTCTTGCTCATCGCCTCACGGATCAGGCGGTGGAACAGAACAAGTTGCCCAAACGCATCAGTGCTACCACTTCAGCCGCTACTCCCACTACACCCAGTGACAACAAAAGAAAGTGGGATGGGGATTCTAGCAAAGGTTGAGCAACAGTTCAATCTCAAGCTCAGCAGTAGAAGACGGACCACTACCAGAGTCCTAGTCAACAATCCTCTGGTGGTCATAGACAGAGAAGATATCAAGGGTTTCACCCCAAGTGTCACAACTGCAACAGACATCACAGCGGCCAGTGCAACAAGGGTCGATGTCAAAGGTGTCTCAAGATGGGTCACGAGGCCAAAGACTGTAGGAGCCCACGGCCTGCAAATCAGAACCAGCAACCGCAACAACCAGCTCCACAAAACCCACAGCAGCAGCAACCACAGCGTGGAAACCGGGGATGTTTCCAGTGTGGGGCTGAAGGTCATTTCAAACACGATTGCCCTCAATTGAACCAGAACCAGAATCGCAACAACAACAATCACCAGGGCAATGGTAACAACGGTGGGAACAACAACAACAATGGCAACGAAGCAAGGGGACGTGCTTTCATACTGGGCCGAGGCGACACAATGAACGATCCCAATGTGGTTATGGGTAAGTTTCTCCTCGACGATATTTATGTTACTGTTTTGTTTGATTCGGGTGCTGATACAAGTTATATATCGCTAAAAGTCAGTAAATTGTTAAAACGTGCACCAACACTCTTACCCACCAAACATGTAGTAGAATTAGCTAATGGTAAGAGTCTAGAAGCCATGCAAGTAGTCAGGGGTTGTAGTATCGTCTTAGCCGGTCAAGCTTTCTCCATTGATCTTATTCCCATAGTCTTGGGTAGCTTCGATATCGTTATCGGGATGGATTGGTTATCCCAACATCAGGCAGAGATCTTATGCAGCGAGAAGATCATCCGTATTCCCCGTTCTGGTCAAGAACCTCTCGAGGTTCAAGGCGACAAGAGTGGTGCTGTGGTTGGCATCATCTCTTTCTTGAAGGCTCAGAAATGTTTGCGGAAGGGTCACACCGCTATTTTGGCACTCGTTACTGACGCATCAACAAAAGAAAAGAATTTGGAAGACATTCCAGTTGTACGCGACTACCCTCAGGTGTTTCCTGAAGATTTGCCTGGCTTACCGCCTCACCGCCAAGTCGAATTCCAGATTGAGTTAGCTCCTGGAGCAGCACCAATAGCCCGCGCACCGTATCGTTTAGCTCCAACCGAACTGGAAGAACTGTCGAAGCAGTTACAAGAGCTCTTGGAAAAGGGCTTTAGTCGTCCAAGCTCATCGCCTTGGGGAGCTCCAGTACTTTTCGTGAAAAAGAATTACGGTACCTTCAGGATGTGCATAGACTACCGGGAACTCAACAAGGTAACGGTAAAGAACCGTTATCCTCTTCTGCGTATTGACGACTTATTCGACCAGTTGCAAGGGTCGAGTTACTACTCCAAGATAGACTTGAGGTCGGGTTATCATCAGCTGAGAGTCCGGGATGAGGACGTCTCCAAGACAACATTTAGAACTCGATACGGCCACTACGAGTTTCTTGTCATGCCGTTCGGGTTAACGAACGCGCCTGCCGTATTTATGGATCTTATGAACAGGGTTTGCAAACCCTACTTAGACAAATTTGTGATAGTGTTTATTGACGACATCCTGATCTACTCCAAGGGTCAGGAGGAGCACGAGCAGCATCTACGACTTATTTTGGAACTCCTACAAAAGGAACAGCTGTACGCTAAGTTTTCGAAATGTGACTTCTGGCTTCGTGAAGTCCACTTTCTAGGCCACGTGGTAAACAAGGATGGGATCCATGTCGATCCATCCAAGGTAGATTCGATCAGGAACTGGCCTGCACCACGTACACCAACGGAAATACGCCAATTCTTGGGTCTGGCGGGATATTACAGACGGTTCATCAAAGACTTCTCGAAGATCGCACAGCCGCTTACACTACTGACACAGAAAGGTGTCACCTACCGTTGGGGAGATTCCCAGGAAACCGCTTTCCAGTACTTAAAGGATAGGCTTTGCAGCGCACCTATCCTCTCACTGCCGAAGGGCACGGATGATTTTGTGGTTTATTGTGACGCATCGATACAGGGGCTTGGTTGTGTATTGATGCAACGGGATAAAGTTATTGCTTACGCTTCACGGCAACTCAAGATTCACGAACGAAACTACACGACGCACGATTTAGAGCTGGGAGCTGTTGTTTTCGCGCTTAAGATATGGCGACACTACCTGTACGGTACCAAGTGCACAATTTACACCGATCACAGGAGTCTCCAGCATATCCTTAAGCAAAAGGATTTGAACATGCGTCAACGTCGATGGGTTGAACTACTGAACGATTACGAATGCGCAATCAAGTACCATCCAGGCAAAGCCAATGTTGTGGCTGATGCCCTCAGTCGAAAAGACACTCTACCTAGACGCGTACGAGCACTACAGCTTACTATTCAGTCCAGTCTTCCTGCACAAATACGAACTGCTCAGACAGAAGCATTGAAACCCGAAAACGTCAAGGCTGAAGCCTTACGCGGCTCAAGGCAATGAATGGAACAAAAGGAAGACGGCGCCTACTATGTAACGGGGCGTATTTGGGTCCCACTATATGGCGGATTACGGGAACTTGTGATGGATGAAGCACACAAGTCTCGCTACTCGGTACATCCAGGGTCGGATAAAATGTACCACGATCTCAAAACAACATACTGGTGGCCTAGCATGAAAGCCCACATCGCTACTTACGTCGGCAAGTGTTTGACATGTGCAAAAGTCAAAGTGGAATATCAGAAACCAGCGGGTCTACTTCAGCAACCCAAAATACCGCAATGGAAATGGGAAGAAATTTCCATGGATTTTGTTACAGGCCTACCCAGATCCCAGCGTGGGAATGATACTATATGGGTGATCGTGGATCGACTCACCAAGTCTGCACACTTCCTGGCTATTAAGGAAACGGATAAGTTCTCCACTCCCACAGACGTTTATCTTAAAGAAGTCGTTTCGAGGCACGGGGTGCCCACCTCCATCATTTCGGATCGGGATGCACGATTCACGTCAGAGCTATGGCAAGCGATGCACAAATCTTTTGGCTCACGGTTAGACATGAGCACAGCATATCATCCTCAGACGGATGGGCAGTCTGAGCGAACGATCCAGACTCTCGAAGACATGCTTCGGGCATGCGTTATCGACTTCGGCAACAGCTGGGAAAAGCATCTCCCTTTGGTGGAGTTCTCGTATAATAACAGTTATCACACCAGTATTCAAGCCGCTCCATTTGAGGCATTGTACGGGCGTAAATGCCGGTCACCTCTCTGTTGGGCAGAGGTGGGGGATAGTCAGATCACGGGTCCAGAGATTGTAGTGGACGCCACGGAAAAGATTGCGCAGATACGGCAACGTATGGCGGCAGCTCGCGACCGTCAGAAAAGCTACGCGGATAAGCGTAGGAAGCCATTGGAATTTCAGGTCGGGGACCGGGTTTTACTTAAAGTCTCACCTTGGAAG
Source organism: Helianthus annuus (assembly GCF_002127325.2). Lineage (NCBI taxonomy): Eukaryota > Viridiplantae > Streptophyta > Magnoliopsida > Asterales > Asteraceae > Helianthus > Helianthus annuus. The sequence continues at coordinate 150,908,516 of NC_035446.2, read as the reverse complement.
GGTGTGGTACGTTTTGGGAAACGGGGCAAACTCAACCCGCGGTATGTCGGACCATTCGAGATTATAGAGAAAATAGGCAAAGTAGCCTACAGACTGAACCTACCAGCAGAACTCGGGGCAGTTCACAATGTTTTTCACGTGTCGAATCTGAAGAAATGCTTGTCAGATGAGACCCTCATAATTCCCTTGAAAGAGCTCACTATCGACGAACAGTTGCACTTCGTCGAGGAACCAGTAGAAATCACGGACCGGGATGTTAAGGTCCTCAAACACAAGAGAATTCCTCTTGTCCGAGTTCGTTGGAACTCCAAACGTGGCCCAGAGTACACCTGGGAACGCGAAGACCAGATGACAGAAAAGTACCCCCAGTTATTCGAAACCAATGCAACCACTACTGAGACTGAAGCTACTACTGCGGAATTTCGGGAAGAAATTCCAGATCAACGGGGGGAGGATGTGACACCCCACGAAAACCAGTGAACGATATAACTTACCTAGCTTCCTCAGTGAGTGCGTACCAAATTTCGGGACGAAATTTCTTTTAAGTTGGGGATAATGTGACAACCCGTATTTCGAACTCGTTCTTGTGTAACGTTACGTGCTTATGTGAGCTATATTATTTGATTTAATGAATGATATATTTGTTACGTGTGTTGTGTAAATGTATGTATGTATATGAATGGCCCAAATCGCACAACACTACACATGACCGCACAAGCCCACTTGGGGGCCGTACCATTTGTACTCGGATTAGGGGCAGCCCAAGTAAGGGTCGGCCCACTCCTCTTAAACGTGTAAACACCCATCGTTGGGGTTTGTTCTCTCATTTGTTACATTCACCTCACACACACAAAACCCTAGCTTTCCTCTCTCTCCCTCTCTCGCTCAAACCCGACGACCATCACCTCGAAGACTTTCTTGTTCGTTGTACGGATCACCTACTTCCAATCGGTTAGTGTGTTTATGATTGTGTTCATGATTGATTGATGTTATGATTCATATGTGTAATTGCTAATGTTCATGCAAATCGGATTGTTCTTGATGTATGTATACCGAATGATTTTAATCGGCCGTATGATTATCAAGATTGATTATGTTGTTGAAAGATAGTGTTCTTGATAATCGGATCACATGTATACTTTATAATGTTCATACGATTTGGATTGCATGACCTAGAGTTAAACCGAACACCTAGTAATCGGCTGTGATATGATATAAAACGGATGTATGTTAATGATTGTGTTTGGTGTTCATGTTATGATTAGGTCTAGGGTTCTTATGAATTGCTAGTAAATGGTTTGGTTTGATCGATCATTAGTTTGGATAGAATCTTTGATTGTGTTAATTGATGAATTGTAAGTTTGGAAACTGTTAAAAGCTTGTAACCGATTTGCTAATTTACGGGATCTCATAACTGATTTCATAGAGTTCCAATTATACAAGTCAATCGCACAAACATGTGAGATCGTACAAGATTCACCCCAGATCGCACAAGGGATGAATCGCACGGGTACCAGTCGCACAAGAATAGTGCAACAGATTATACACATGGTACTGCTTAGCTTTGCATGATCGCACAACACCCTGTGGATCGCACAAGTTAGTGCCGATCGCACAAGGGGTTGGGCCACACACTGTTATGGAATTATGTTACACTACTGGGCCGAGCAGCCCAATCTCCAATCGTACAATCCAATCCGGATCGCACAAGGCCTTTGCATGGGCCGAGTATTTTATGTTTGGACTTCTCTTATGTTGGGCTTAATTATAGTTGGGTCGGGATTTGTTGGATCGCACAACATGTTGTGGATCACGCACAACATGTTGGGCCGATTACCTTTGGGCTTATTTTTGATCGCACAAGTTGAATATATTATTTGACTGTTAAAGTGTTGCCATGATTTACGTGCTTGAAACATGTTAACTTGTGTGAAACCTATGTGCATTACTTGAGTCAAAACCTGACTTGTGTGATAACCCTGTTAGGACTTGATTGATCACCCTTAGTTCAAGAACCTTTTGTGTATCTGCCGAGCAAACCAAGGTGAGTTCACACAGCCAAGGCATGGGATTCTCGGGTTGGGAATTGGGTTGGAATATTGGAAATGGATAATTACTCGTACTTACGCAATCGCTAGACTATAGACCATCGTCCTCAGGATAGTCAGGACACTTACGTAAAACCTACGTAACCTAGTATCTACCATTGTCTCCCGGGTCGGGAGGACACTTACGTAAAACCTACGTAAACTAACACCTACTACTGTCTTCCGGGTCGGAAGGACACTTACGTAAATCCTACGTAAACCCCACACGTACCACTGTCCTCGGGGAAGGGCACTCACGTAAATCCTACGTGACCTTGTACGTATTCCCGTTCTCGGATTAGGAAGAACACATGGTTGCAAATAGTCTAGTAAGTACAAACATGGGAAGCCCCCATTAGTAAAGATAAACGTGGGAAACCCCCACTAGTAATACATATGAGCATGGGAAACCCCCACTATTAGTACATACTTACATGGGAAACCCCACTATTAGTACATACTTACATGGGAAGCCCCCACTAAATGCATATATGAATTGTTAGTGAACTTTCTTTCTGTGAACTCGCTCAACTAGTTGTTGACTCTCTGCTGCATGCCTTGCAGGACCTTAGGTATTTATGGAGCTTGCACAAGGAGGAGTAGGTCGTTATGGGCATGGATCATGAATGCTTAATTAAACACTTATGACATTTCATACATTATTATTTATGTTGGGTTTACTTACATGCTTCCGCTACTTAAACAAAGTTTTGTTTTGAACATCAATCATGTCGTGATGAATTACATTATCTACTTTTATTATTAAATGCTATGTTCGATATGATTGGTGGCTTGATCCTGGTCATGTCACGCCTCCAAGCGGTGGTACTCCGCGGGTGGATTTTGGGGTTGTGACAATTTTCCACTGACAAAATGTTTTTAAAACGCGTTTCAGGTAACAAAATGTGAAAGCCAATTAGAAGCCAGCTGGACAGCACTGAAGGCTTGGAAAAGTGGCTATAAAAGTTACTTAAATAAAAGAAAGCGTTTATTTCAATAAAGTGGGATTTATCCCTCTAAATCAGTTTGTAATGAAAACTTGGGTTTTACCCATGTGTTTAATATTATAAAATATGGTGGTTTACTCTGATTTAATATTTCCTAACTACGGTCCTGATGAAAATTTCCGCTGTCAAATAAGTAATAACGTGATACCACCGAAACTGGCTCGCGGCCGCCCGTTCCCGGGAATCAGGGATCGGGGGTTGTGACAGAAGGTGGTATCAGAGCTATGCCACTGATTCAGCCACAGAAGTGTTCCGCTGACATCAAAATTCAAAGTGTTAGGAAATAAATTACGGGAATACGTGCATAATTGTATTTACTTGCTATGTGTTATCTGACTATTTGTTAGTTTACAGTATGAGCGACCAAGGACCCTCTGACGCGTATCGTCAATTGTCTGGTTCGCCTAGGAGCGAAGGCACCTCCTCTTCTCAGCCTGCCCTCTCAGGGTATTCTGCTGATACGGAAGAAGGAATCTTTGTGTTTAAGGCTCAATCTGAAGAGCCATTTCCTCAGAAAAAGAGGGGATGGTTCAGTAGGGGAGCACACGAGCGTAGGAAACGAATGAAAAAGTTGCAGGAACAACGAGTGTTAGCCGCAGCAAAAAGAGAGACTGATGCCTATAATCAGGATATGCTCAATAGGGGTATAGCTAATATCCATATTTTAGCAACCACTGCTGCTGACCCAAACCTGGAACAAATGCTAGCACCCCAACCAAAACCTCAAATTCCTGACCAACCCATGGAAATAGAACACCCTGGAAATCAAGTAGAAATGCATGATTTCAACCCGGAGGAGATACCTAGGGTACCTGCACCAAACCCCCTAGACCCAAATTATGACCCCTGGTGGGATGAAATTAGGGACTACGTGCAACAAAACCCAATACAGGAAAATGTGCCAATACCCAACTTAGGAGCCTATCCAGGGTTAGATCCTCAAGATCCCTACAACATTAGTGATGCATATGTTAGGGAAATTTTAGAGAATCCATACCCATACCAGGCCCCTATGCCTCTGTATCCGGAACCCGCACCACAGATTCCAAACCCAGTCCTAGAACCTACACCCCCAATGAGTGCAGAAAATGTCCAAGAACTTAGGACCTTCGGTGAGGAAATTTTAGAAAGCAGTGAAAGAATGCGACATGTGGGAGAATGCCTCGTATGGAAATACGACGAGCGTAATATGGATTTTTGGATGAATCCATATCAGTAAATGTGATGGCAGGAACGGTAGTAGTAATAATAATAATAAAATAATATATTTGTGTATGTGTTAGAAAAAAAAACTACGGATGCATACTACTAGTATTGTAGCTTTACATTTCAGTCGGTATTGTAATTTTAAATTCAGTACTAGTGTGTAATGATGCATAATATACGAATAGAGTAAAAGTCGCAATGCTCGACGCTTTTGGCTAAAAGTGCGTGTCATGTGATTGGTTATATTCAAATATTATTTGTGATATTAATATTTGGTAAATGTTTAAAATTCAGATGGCCGACGAGGAAAATCAAGATAATCTGAATAACGATAACCAGAGTAACATTAACATGGTTAATGAGAATCCAGACAACAATAACAATGGAAACCAAATGGATAATAGTGTCGTTCAACACATAGTGGCACAAGGAATTATAGATGCAATGCCATTTATTATTCAAACGGTTCAAGAAGCGAATAATAAAAGTAAGCATAGCAGTAAGCGACCAAGTGAACCGGAACACAGCTTGAACAATGGACCCATACTTCAAGCGCCCATTCCCAAAAGAAGAAGAACCATGCCATATGGTTGTTCTTACAAAGAATTCTGGTCCTGTAAACCAATAGAATTCTCGGGCAATGAAGGACCCATTGCAGCCCTACGCTAGATAGAGAAAACTGAGGCTGTTCTGAAAATAAGCAAGTGTGCTGAAGAAGATAAGATAATGTTTGCTTCAAATCTGTTTAAAAACGCAGCCTTAGAATGGTGGAACACTATCCTCCAGTCAAGAGGAAGTGATAGAATTTATAGCATGGAATGGGAAGAGTTCAAAAATATGGTAGAAAGGAAATTCTGTCCTCCCAATGAAAAGCAACAGATAGCCAATAAGTTTCTGAATCTTAGAATGGCCGGGGTAGACAGTAAGGGTTACACTACCACATTCTTTGAATATGCTAGGATAGTACCAACCCTTGCATCACCTGAACCAGTGTTAATCTCCCGTTATATCTGGGGATTAATTGGAAAGATTAGACATGTAGTCAAGGCAGCTAGACCCCAAACCATAAAGGAAGCTGTAGAACTAGCCAATACCTTGACAGATGAGTTAATCCGTACTAGAGAAGAAGATCAGAAGAGAAACCTATCCCAAAGGCTTACTCAAGAATTCCGTTCTAGAAATTTCAACCGTAGGAATGTAGGTTCTACATCCGCACCTTATTGCAAGTATTGCAAAAGGAAACATTTTGGAAAATGCTCCATTTATTGCAATTTCTGCAAAATATCAGGTCACAAGGAAGAAGACTGCAGGAAGAAAGCCAATAGCAGGGTGTGCTTCAACTGTGGGGAACAAGGTCACATCAAGACCAACTGTCCGAAGTTGGCTCCAGCTACAAACAACAAGAACACTAAAAATGCTAGAGCATTTGTTTTAACTGCAGATGAAGCCAAGATGATCCCGGACGTCATCGCTGGTACATTTTTAGTTAATGATATTTTTGCTAAAGTATTATTTGACTCTGGTGCAAACCAAAGTTTTATTAATACTTCATTTTGCAAACTCCTAAATCAATCATTAACTAAACTACCACAAGAATGTATAGTAGAAACAGCAAATGGAGAAACCGTTAAGATTTCTGAAATCTTGCAAGGAGCAAGAATAGAAATTTTTAATCAAAAATTTATTGGAAACCTTTACCCAATGAATCTGGTAGGATTTGATGTCGTGTTAGGAATGGATTGGTTAATAGCCAATAAAGCCAATATCTTATGTGATCAAAAGTCAATTCAGGTAAAATCACCAAGAGGTGAAAAGATCACAATTAAAGGAGATAAACCATCTAGATCCACTAAATTCATCTCTATGATGAAAACTGCGAGTTATATAAGGAAAGGATCTATAGTGTATTTGATTTCTATAATCACTAACACTAAAGAAAAAGAATTAAAAGACATTCCAGTAGTGTCCCAGTTTTCAGATGTCTTTCCAGAAGAATTGCCAGGACTACCGCCAGACAGGGAAGTTGAATTCAGAATTCACCTACTACCAGGAACAGCACCAATTGCCAAAGCACCTTACCGTTTGGCACCCGCGAAAATGCAAGAACTGAAGAAACAACTAGACGAATTGTTGAAGAAAGGATTCATACAGCCAAGTTCATCGCCATGGGGAGCACCGATATTGTTCGTCAAAAAGAAGGACGGATCAATGCGTATGTGTATTGACTACCGTGAATTGAACAAAGTCACGATTAAGAATCGGTATCAATTGCCGAGGATTGATGATTTGTTTGATCAACTTCAAGGAGCTCGATTTTTCTCTAATATCGATTTAAGATCAGGATATCATCAATTAAAGGTACAGGAAGAGGACATTCCTAAAACCGCATTCAGAACAAGGTATGGCCATTATGAATTTACTGTCATGCCATTTGGTTTAACCAATACCCCAGCTGCATTTATGGACATGATGAACCGAATATGTAAGCCATATTTGGATAAATTCATAATTGCCTTCATAGATGATATTCTAATTTACTCTAAAAGTAAAGAGGAGCATGCAAAGCACTTGCACTTACTTTTAAGTTTATTAAGAGAAAGAAAAAGCTTTACGCTAAATTTTCAAAGTGTGAGTTTTGGTTAGAACAGGTACAATTTCTCGGACATTTAGTTAACCATGAAGGAATCCATGTGGATCCAACAAAGATCGAGGCAATTACCAAATGGAAAACCCCTGAGTCGCCAACTGAGGTTAGAAGTTTCTTAGGATTGGCCGGTTATTATAGAAGATTTATTCGAGATTTTTCTAGAATAGCCATTCCTTTAACTAAGTTAACCTGTAAATCTGTTAAGTTTGAATGGTGACCAAAACAAGAAGAAGCCTTTAGAATTCTTAAGCAAAGATTAACCCATGCACCCATACTAGCATTACCAGAAGGAACTGAAGACCTTGTAGTCTATTGTGATGCTTCTAAGTTAGGTTATGGATGTGTATTAATGCAACGTCAAAAGGTTATAGCTTATGCCTCTAGACAGCTTAAGAGCAATGAAGAAAATTATTCAACCCATGATTTGAAATTAGGAGCCATAATTTTTGCCCTTAAAATTTGGAGACATTATCTTTATGGTAGTAAGTTTACCATATTCACAGATCATAAGAGCTTAAGGTATGTTTTTGGGCAAAAAGAGTTGAATATGAGACAAAGACGCTGGATGGAATTACTTAGTGATTATGATTGTGATATCCAGTATCATGCAGGAAAAGCCAATGTGTTGGCTGATGCTTTAAGTCGAAAGTATCACGAAAAGCCAAAAAGGATACGTGTTGGTGCACTTGTGTCTGTACTTTGTCTGTATTCGGTCTGTATGTAAACGATGTCCTTGGTAGTCTGTGAGTTGACCAAGTCAACCATCCTCCGGAGTGACTTGGCCAACAGTTGTAATATGTTTGTCTGCATCGAAGGATAGCCTCGAAGGATACTGTTGATCCTTCGAGGTGCTCGAAAGATATGCTTCGAATGATAGACCTCGAAAGGTGATCTTTCGAGGTCCTTGCTGATCCTTCGAAAGCATCATATCCGAAAGATGATCCTTCGTACCATCTATCGGATCCTTCGGACCAGACATCTTGGGCTGGGTATAAATACCCATGCAGTGTGTTGTGTTTCACTTAGATGCACACAGACACTTCCACAGAGACAGAAAGTTAGAGAGTTGAGAGCATTCTGTCCGAAACACACACACACACACTTTGAGAGTTCGCAAACTGATTGTAAACATTGTGCTTGTAACCGTGACCTTTCATACGTATTAATACAAGTGGTGTTAATCGTTGAGTCTTGTGTGTTCTTGTGTTTGTTCTTGCATCATCCCGGTTTGCTTGCTAGCTTGGATTCCGCACTCGCTAGTGAGTTAGTATAACAAGGTTTAGGTTTGTTCTCGATCCTCAGAGAGGGACCTACAAGTGGTATCAGAGCTTGGCTCTTTACCTTGTTTAAAACCGGGTTGTTCAAGATCTTTGGTGTGTTTGGACACTTGGTTTAGCACCCGTTTTTGGTAGTTTTCTGCATAAAAACGCGTTCTAAACCTTTCGGGAGTGTTCAAGGTCGGTTTGGGTAACATAAAATTTGTTTTTGTGAAACTTTGTGTTTTCCGGCCATTTTTCCGGTCATATCTCCGGTGACTGGTTTGGATAAGGTTGTGTCCATTTTGGGTAAACTTTTTGAAAGTCCAAAAAGTTGGTGAAAAGTTGTTGGCAGACCATATCCTTTCTGCCGAAAGTACTTCACCAACCCATCACCTTTTTCACCAACCCGTCAACTTTTCTGTCAGTGTGTCAGACCTCGAAAGATACCTTTCGAGCTCGAAAGATCATCCTTCGATCAAGGAGATTCGAAAGATAGCCATCCTTCGAACATCCTTCGAAGTCAGTGTGTTATCCTTCGAGTCAAGGAATCTTTTCGAAAGATCATCCTTCGAGTTATTGTTCTTTTCGAAAGATAAGGATCCTTCGTGTAGGAGAATCTTTCGTATTAGTGTTCGAAAGATCAGGATCCTTTGTGTTGGTGAATCTTTCGAGATCTGTGTTCGAAACATAAGGAGAATCTTTCGAAATCATCTTTCGACAGATAAGGATCCTTCGTGTGATCAATCTTTCGAAATCAATCCTTCGAAGTCTTTGTTCGAAACTCAACAGGGATCTTTCGAACCTTGTTGATCATTCGAACAAGCATTGATCTTTCGAACAAGTCAGTATCTTTCGATTCTTATTTGCTTGTGTTTTTAACAGTTTGTGGTTTTTCAGCTCTTCTATTAGTATTTGATTAAAATGAGTTGTACAAGTCCATGGGATTGGAGTTTGGACTCACGATCCAATCAAGAGCTAGTGACTGCTGCAGATTGGGCAAAGAGTATGCTTCCTCAACCATCAATCAGTCCAAGTCAATGGGCTTTGGTATCCAATCAAAGTCAAAGCATTCAAAACCTTTTGATCAGTGAAAGCGAAACGGGTAGTAACAATCTTCCACCAAAGCTAAATCATATGAATGAGTTTCCATCATGGAAAAACCGCTTTCACACGTATGTCCAAGGGCAAAGCACCGATCTGTGGACGTGTTTCATCAATGCATTCAATGAAAATCTGGAGACTGCTGCATCCACTTCTGAGGGATATGCCAATATGCTTGAGAAAGACAAGAAGGCTTATGAATTGGAGAAAAAGGCCTTTGCCACACTTACTCAAGCACTCAACAAAGACATCTACCATCAATTATCATACTGCAAGACTACGAAAGCATTGTGGGATTGTTTAGTAGCTAGAGGAGAAGGCAATGCAGCTGCTCGAAAGTCTCGGCATGATTTGTTAAAGAAAGAGTTTGAATCTTTTCAGTTTTTGGAAAACGAGACTCTAAATGATATGATCACACGTTTCTATCATTTGATTAGTGAAATGTGTGCTTATGGAGTTGTCTCTACTCAACAAGACATGGTGAGTAGGTTTGCTGACGCCTTACCTCCAAAGTGGAGCTCTTTCATTGAGCTGTTGAAGCATACTGGAACTCTAGATCAAGTCAACATCTACGAGTTCATTCAAAAGCTGGAACATAAAAATGATGAAGAAATTAGGAAAGCAAGGCGTGCTCCAGCTCCTCAGAATACAGAAATGTATCTTCCAGGATTCGATGCTTTGGCAAGATCCGCTGCAGCTCAGCAACAGCAACCTAAGCTGCAGACTGCATTTGTGTCCAATACAAGTTTAAGTTCCTTTCCGTTTCCTCAGTCAACAGCTGCTCCACCACAACCTCAGTTCGATCCGAGGTCTTACATTCCTGTTCCAACACAGCCACAACCACAACCTCAACAACAACAACAGCAAGCTCACTATACAAGCAATCCTCAACCTCAACCCCAAAATCATCACACAATCCGAGTCGACAACTCAAATCTTTCACACCTTAGCATTGAAGTTGCTAAGGAACATATGGAGATTATCAACACCATGGTCAGTGCTTACTGTGGTTTGGTAGCAGGTCAGCTTGGAAACATCAACATGACCAATGAAGATTATGATCAGATCGACAAGGAAGAAATGGAGTTGATGGATATTAAATGGGCTTTTGCTAGTGCGGTTAGAAGGGCGAAAGATTTTATGGCTCGAACTGGAAGAACTTCGTTGGAAGGAAAGAAAAACACGAAGTATGGGTTTGATGTTAATGCCGTCACGTGCTTTAACTGTGGCGAGAAAGGGCACTTTAAACGTGAGTGCACTCGACCAACAAAACACGGCAATCACAACCCTTTCAGAAACCAGACGAATGTGAATGCCCAACAAGAAAACCGTGAACGGAGGATGGTGGCAGTGAATAACAATCAGGGACAGCCTGGAACTACAAATCACAATCGGGCTTTGGCTGTTCAAGCTGATGAAGGATGTGACTGGTCAGTGCAGTTTGGTGAAGGTGATCAGGGAAGTGGAACAGCTTTGTATGCTAAGGTCATCGAGCAGGTTCATAAAGAAGAATCTTCTGGGAGTGATGACAGTTCTGGTTATTCTGGAAGTTCGGATGAAGAAGGCTCTGTTTCTGGGGATAATCACTCAGAGCCTGATGAGAAGGAAGAAGGAGACGATGATATTCAGGATCTTCTAAATGAAGCTGATGAGCTTAAATGTCAGAAATCAATTCTGATTAGGAAGGCTGCTACTGCATCAAAGGAAATGGAGAAGCTATTTTCTGAAGATGGAGCTTTTTCTTTTCAAACTGCCTTTATGGCAAATGGTTCAGCCTCTACTAGTCAGGTAAATTCTGAAACTCCTGCTCCCAGTATTTGTAGCTCATGTGCTGAAATGAAGCTTGAATCAGAAAAGCTTCATAGTCATAACCAGAATTTGGTTATTGAACTGTCGGAATGCAAAGAGGCAAACATGGCTTTAACCCGGAATGAAAAAGAATTTAAATCTGTAATAGAAACATTAAAGAAAAATGTGTCCGAGGTTAACAAAGTAGTTTACCGCAAGCAAGTAAGTATAAATGAATATATTAACCTTGTGGAAGAAACTAAAAAACAATTAGCCATTGCCCAATGCGAACATGATGCGATCAAACAGAAATTGGATAGTTATTCTAACTCCCAATTTGTGCTTGATCACATCATCGATGTTTAGCAACTGAAGGGAAATCAGAAAGGCATAGGGTATAACAAATGTCCGCCCCCCTTGATGAACAACTATACCAAGATGCCTGATGAGGAAGAAATGCCTCGGTATGAACCCAGTGTGCCTCTTGATGTTGAGGAGTTTGCTACTGGCCTTGGGTTCAAACCGGACAATTCTTCAAACACAGCCCCTAAGCATCAAGAAACTTCACCATCCATGAAGCAAAGTCCTCCAATTATCGAGGACTATGAGACATCGGATGATGAATCAGAAGTGGCTGTAAGTGATCAGGATAAATCACTTAGCAAGATGAACGGAGTAGATATTCCACGAGAGAATCACATCCTTTGTGATCCTGATACTCCTGAGATTCCATCTGTTAAGAAGCAAGTGATTGATCCTGTCAAGGTTGATAAGACAGGTGTGACTACTGTTAAAAGCAGTAATGTGTTGTATACTTTGGTTGGAGATAATAAAATCTACTCAGATCATGTTTTTCCAATTAAAAATGTAAATAAATCTTTGATTGATAAAGTCTTTGAAGACAACACAAACAAATTTTTGGGAAAAACACTTCCGGGAATTGTGGTAACACAATGTGATCCATTTCCTAAGGCTGAGATTAGAAAACAGTTTGGTAATCAAAAATCTCCAACCACTCAACAACCTACTGCTTCTAAGGGTAAACAACAACAACGAGCTCCAAAGCCAAAGGCTAAGGTTGAATCAAAAGGAGCTCGTTACACGAAGAAAGGAAAAGATGTTAAATTTGTAGCATCAAAAGGTACAGATAAAATTGAGACTTTTGAAAACAAATCAAACACTGATTTTGTACAACGAGTCAAGATTTTGAAACGTAACAGTGATAACAATTACACCCAACACACAAACGGGTGTGATGAAAGAGCAAGTACCTCAGGTTCTACAGGTTCAACATCTGGTAGTCGATCAAGTTCTCCTAAGTCTGTTGAAAGGAGAACTTGTTTCAAATGTGGAGAAATTGGGCACATCATCAGAAACTGCCCAAATGCTCCAAAGAAGAAACTTGTTGAAAAAGCTCCACCTGAAACAGCTCACCCTCAACGTCGACCAGTTTCACCTAAACATGATAAACGAACAATGAAAGAACAAGAAACTAAACAACGACGTAAGAACATAAAAACTGTTGAAAAGGCTTTAAAACCTGAAGTTCAAACAGTTAAAAGGAAACCAAGTGTATCACAACCTGTAAAACCATAAACTTCAAAAACTGTTTATAAAAATAAATCTGGCAGGCCAAATCAAACTTGGTTACCTAAGTCGGGTGACAATTCAGGGGAAGCAGTTGTTCTTAAAAATCATCAAGAGATCGAGCTCACGTTTCGTGATGCTAAGGGACGACCCAAGACCACTAAGGCTTGGGTCCCCATTCTCAACTGATGTGTTTAAATGACATGTGCAGGATGTTCTAGGAGGAACTATTAATAGTCATTGGATTGTTGATAGTGGAGCATCCAGGCACATGACTGGCGACTTACGGCTCCTGTATGACGTGAGAAATATTAGAGGAGGGTATGTTGCTTTTGCGGGTGATAAAGGTGGGTACATCACTGGAGAAGGAAGTATCTCCAATGGTATCGTGTGCTTTGATAAGATCAATTATGTGAAGCAAATTGATCACAATCTTCTGAGTGTGTCGCAAATCTGCGATAAAAAGTTCTCAGTGATTTTTGATGACGCTGGCTGCTATGTGCTGAAACCTGGATTCAAAATTCCACAAGAATGGATTCTCTTATCGGCTCCGAGAGTTAATGATCTTTATATTCTCGATATGAGCCAGGCGATTACAACATCTGCACAAGTCACTTGTTTTGTCTCAAAAGCCACGGAAAAGGAGTCTATATCTTGGCACAGAAGAATGGGACACATTCACTTGAGAAAAATGAACCATTTGGTGAAAAATAATCTTGTGAATGGTGTGCCTGTGAGAAGTTTTCATCTACAAGATATCTGTGTCTCGTGCCAAAAGGGGAAGCAAACAAAGAAGTCTCACCCTTTGAAGAAAATCAACACTGTCAGCATGCCTCTCGAACGTCTTCATATGGACCTTTTTGGACCTATGAAGCACAAGACAACGTTTGGTGATGCTTATTGTTTAGTAGTTACTGATGACTACTCTAGATTTTCTTGGGTATCCTTTATGGCACACAAGAGTCAAACTCCTGGCATCCTCAAGGATCTTCTTACAATGTTGGAGAATCTCTATTCGTTGAAAGTAAAAAGGATCCGTAGCGACAATGGAACCGAATTCAAGAATCAAGTTATGGATGAGTTTTGTACTTCTAAAGGCATTCTTCATGAGTACAGTTCTCGTTATACTCCACAACAAAATGGTGTCGCTGAGAGGAAGAATCGAACGATCATTGAAACTGCAAGAACAATGTTAGTAGAGTCGGAACTCCCTATTCAATTCTGGGGGGAGGCTGTATCGGCTGCATGCTACACGTTAAACAGAGTTCTTACAGTAAAGAGACATGGCAAGACTTGCTTCGAACTCCTTCAGAAAAGGAAACCGGATCTTTCTTACCTTGAACCGTTTGGTGCTCCATGCACTATGATTGAACCGGATGGAAAGTTTGGAGCAAGAGCAATCGAGGGTTTCTTCCTTGGATATGCCACTCCGAATTTTCGTGTTTGGAATCTAGCTACCAAGAAGATTGAGCTTTGGAGCGAAGTTAGGGTTCAAAGGTACACGAGTCCTGTTAGGGCTCCGGGTGATCCGTGGATGTTCGATTATGATGGGCTATTTGACTCCTTTAATCTGCCAACCTTTGACGAAGAATCAGCAGCGGCTCGAATGTTGTTGGAAAGTGACAACGCTGCTGTCTCGCCATTGGTTAGACCTATTGTTGTTGACCCTCAAGCTTCTTCGTCAGTCAACAATATGGTTCAAAATGAGGTTTATGAAGATGCTGCTGATTATAATGACTCTTCTGAAGATGATGAATATCATGATGCAGCTAAAGGATCTTCAGCTCCAGCTGCTCCTGTTCAAGGTGCCTCTGGTGATACACCTCATACGCAGAATATAGATACTGCTGAAGGGAATGCATCCACCTCTACCCACATTCCTGGTGTGGAGCTGGTTGTTGATCTTAATCTGAATAATTTGGGTATCAATGGTCGTGTGCCAGATAATCCTGAAATGAGGATTCATGATACCCACCCCTAGCAGAACATTATAGGAGATGTCCATCGCGGTGTGCAGACGCGTAATCAGCTGAGAAACAACCGGAATGCTGGTTTGTATTCAGCTATAAGAGAATCTGGTCAACAAAATGACTGGTCCTTCGCGTGTTACGTGTCACAAGAAGAACTAAAGTCGTGGAAAGAAGCATTGAAAGACAGTGCTTGGGTTGAAGCCATGCAGGAAGAATTACAGCAATTTCACAAGCTTGGTGTATGGAAGCTTGTTGAAAAGCCTGAGAACTACAAGAAGATTGGCACTCGATGGGTCTTCAAATGCAAGAAAGACGACCGTGGAGTGGTTATTCGAAACAAAGCTCGTTTAGTCGTTCAAGGTTTTCGTCAGATAGAAGGGATCGACTACAACGAAGTCTATGCACCAGTTGCACGTCTGGAAGCTATTCGGATCTTTCTGGCTTATGCCTCATTCAAAGGATTCAAGGTTTATCAGATGGACGTGAAGAGTGCATTTCTACATGGTGTGGTTGAAGAAGAGGTATATGTCGAACAGCCTCCAGGTTTTGAAGATCCTGTCCATCCCGATCGGGTTTGGTTGCTCAACAAAGCTCTCTATGGTCTTCATCAAGCGCCACGAGCTTGGTATGCAACCTTATCTACATATCTGCTGGAGAACGGTTTTCGAAGAGGTCTTATCGATTGTACTCTCTTCATCAAAGAACAAGATGGAGATCTTCTTCTGGTTCAGGTATATGTTGATGATATTATTTTTGGTTCTACTAATGATGTTTTGTGTAGGAATTTCGAGCGCATCATGCAGGATAAGTTTGAGATGAGTGCTATGGGGGAAATGAATTTCTTCTTGGGCCTACAAGTGCAACAAACGGAGTCTGGGATATTTATCCATCAGACTAAATATGTTGGCGACATCTTGAGCCGGTTCCAGATGTCTGATGCAACGCCCATTGGTACCCCATTGCCAACTAATCACGGAATTACTCCTGACTTGAAGGGTGAACCTGTTAGCCCTTCATACTATCGCGCAATGATCGGATCGCTTATGTACCTCACAGCATCAAGACCAGATATAATGTATCCAACGTGCCTGCTTGCCAGATACCAAGTTAACCCGAAGGCCTCACATCTTGCAGCTGTCAAAAGGATTTTTCGTTATTTGAAGGCTTACCCCGACACCGGTCTGTGGTATCCTAGGGATAATAACTTTGACTTGGTCGCATTCAGTGATTCTGATTTTGGCGGATGTAAAATCGACGGCAAATCCACAACGGCTGGATGTCAGTTTTTAGGAAATCGCCTAGTCACATGGCAGTGCAAGAAGCAGACGTGTGTAGCTACATCAACATGCGAAGCTGAATACATTGCTGCCTCAAGTTGTTGCTCCCAAGTTCTTTGGATCCAACAACAATTGCGGGACTACGGTTTTGAATTCCTAACTACTCCTATTTACGTTGATAATTCTGCTGTTTTAGATATCACTAAAAATCCTGTGCAGCATTCAAAGACCAAACACATCGAAATCAAATATCACTTCATACGTGATTGCTTTGAGAAAAGGCTAATCGATGTTGTTAAGGTCCACACCGATGACCAACGTGCCGACTTATTTACCAAAGCTTTTGACAAATCTAGATTTGACTTCTTATTATTGGTAAACGGCATTAAGGTCAAGCAAGAGTAAAACCAACATCGGAAAATCATTTTTGTAAATATCTTTGTGTCTTTTAAATTTATCTTAGTTTATTGATTTTAGGGGGAGTAAATCCAAAAATCTGAAAATCCAAAAACATCGAAAAATTTCAAAAACACAAAAACAATAGAAAAACAAAAATGAGTTTCCTGGCGAGCAAAAGAGAAAATGATAGTACATCAGTGGTCTATCCAAACCTCTTTAAACCTTAAATGAAAAACGATAAGCAACTCTATATAAGATGTATCGGTAGGCTCACAATCATTTTAAAGTGTGCAGGGTGATATAAACCTTAAATCGACTGAAGACCAGGTGGGAACCATTCATTGGCATATGGTCTTAGTACCGAAATTCCGTTTGATAGATTGCCGAGGTTCTGAGATATTCGGTCTTTATGCTGCTTATCATCTGGGTATCATGGTTGTATCTTTTACCGAAAAATAACGGGGACGCAAGTCTAGATCTTCCATGATACTATACATACGTGTACATATTACATACTGCATTCGACCTCAATAAGTGATAAACAATCACATGTCCAAATCAAATAAGTGATAAAATATCACAATTATCCAGGTGTCAAGTTCGTCTCTCTGCTGTACGGAAGTACTGACCTGTTCACGGACTTGCACTTGTGCCCTCATGCATATGAAAATCAAGTTCCTCATCAATAAGTGATTATATCACATAGGGCTTGTTTTCAAATCAAAATAAGTGAGTATCTCACAGCTTATACGGTTAAACAGATGATAATCGGTATACTCACCGGTAAGATGAACTCTCGTGCATACCTTGATACGGGAATGTGTCGTGATGTGGATGAACACCGGTCGGTAAGTATAAATCATACCTTAACGTATCCCCTCGCCATGATTACATCTGATAAGTTGAGCTTAAGTGGACAACAATACCGATAATTGTTATAGGATGCCTATCTTAATGTTAACTAACTGAACAACAAGAGTGTTTTGGCATGACCGTACACTGATATGATTCTCTTACCCTCGAAACTCGCAAAAAGATTGTCTGTATATATTTATTTACTGCTTAACTTTTATTGTTTTCTTTTAAACAGTTTCGTCGTTTGGTGCATATCAGCACGACATTAGCGGTGATGTCGTTTGATAACACTCAAAGGATTTTAAATTGTTGTCTTTTAATTTCAAAAATACCAAAAAGATTTTAGGCGTGTTTTAATATAAACTTTAGAAAAGCCAAAAAGATTTTACTTCTATTTTATTTTCGATCGTACGATGTTGGAGCTCGAGTCTTCATTACCTGAAACCTGAACGAAAACCGAACTGACTAAATCTTCATAAACGGTCGAAATTTGCATGTTTTGAAAGTTAAAGACTAAAATTTGACAAATTTATTAAACTTTCAAACTGTCGGACGGTGTTTGATTATGACATGGTCATTCGTGTGTCATTTGGTTATACTAATTATTCCAAGCAGTTGTTCTCATTACGCGTTTAGATTTCTTGCATGTGCAGATTCTAAAGGCTAGGAGAACATGGTCGATGACAAGCTTTGGAATGAAGACACGACGAGTAGGCATTCAAAAGATGAAGATAATCGAGTAGTCGCTGACCATCATCAACACCACAAGGATCTCACTTCATAAAGATCAAGTCATTCACGAGCACAGCCCAAGGGGGAGCTTGTGTTAAGGGGGAGTTTGTCAACACACTTCCTATATGATACGGGTAGTTTGTTGATACACTCTCTGCTTTCAAGACGTGAAGACTTTGAAGATCCTCCGACATTGAAGACTTGAAAGGACATCAGAGTTTTGGTAACTCGAAGACCAAAGACCGTCGAAGTTCGAGACGAGTCTACAACTATAGAAGATAAAGACAAAGCTACAGCCAAGGGGGAGTTTGTTGGTGCACTTGTGTCTGTACTTTGTCTGTATTCGGTCTGTATGTAAACGATGTCCTTGGTAGTCTGTGAGTTGACCAAGTCAACCATCCTCCGGAGTGACTTGGCCAACAGTTGTAATATGTTTGTCTGCATCGAAGGATAGCCTCGAAGGATACTGTTGATCCTTCGAGGTGCTCGAAAGATATGCTTCGAATGATAGACCTCGAAAGGTGATCTTTCGAGGTCCTTGCTGATCCTTCGAAAGCATCATATCCGAAAGATGATCCTTCGTACCATCTATCGGATCCTTCGGACCAGACATCTTGGGCTGGGTATAAATACCCATGCAGTGTGTTGTGTTTCACTTAGATGCACACAGACACTTCCACAGAGACAGAAAGTTAGAGAGTTGAGAGCATTCTGTCCGAAACACACACACACACACTTTGAGAGTTTGCAAACTGATTGTAAACATTGTGCTTGTAACCGTGACCTTTCATACGTATTAATACAAGTGGTGTTAATCGTTGAGTCTTGTGTGTTCTTGTGTTTGTTCTTGCATCATCCCGGTTTGCTTGCTAGCTTGGATTCCGCACTCGCTAGTGAGTTAGTATAACAAGGTTTAGGTTTGTTCTCGATCCTCAGAGAGGGACCTACAATACGTTCTCTTAAATTAAATCTACAAGTAGATTTAAACGATCAAATTAGAAAAGCACAAGAATCAATAATCAAGGAAGATACTGAAAAATTAAAAGGAATGATTAAGGAGTTAGAACAAGGAACAGATGGAATTTGGAGGTTCCATAAAAAGATAAAAAGAGAATGTGGATACCTAAATTAGGAAATTTACGCCACCGTATATTAGAAGAGGCCCATAAATCTAAATATACGATGCATCCAGGAAGTGATAAAATGTACCAGGATTTAAGGAAAAATTTCTGGTGGATAGGAATGAAAAAGGATGTAGCAACCTATGTTTCTAAATGTTTAACTTGCTCACAAGTTAAAGCTGAACATCAGAAACCCTCAGGTTTATTGCAACAATTAGAAATGGCAGTTTGGAAATGGGAATTGATAACAATGGATTTTGTTACCAAATTACCCAAAACAAGAAAAGGTAATGATACAATATGGGTGATTGTAGATAGGCTAACCAAGTCAGCTCATTTCCTACCAATGAAGGAAACCTTTAGTATGGAACAATTAGCCAAATTATATGTAAATGAAATTGTTTCATTACATGGAATTCCTTTATCAATTGTTTCTGATAAGGATAGCCGTTTTACTTCTCATTTTTGGTCAAGCTTCCAAAAGGCAATGGGAACTAAGTTGAATTTAAGCACGGCTTATCATCCTCAAACTGACGGGCAAAGTGAAAGGACAATCCAGACAATGGAAGACATGCTTAGAGCTTGTGTAATTGATTTCGGAGGTAATTGGGACGAACACTTACCTTTAATAGAATTTTCTTATAATAACAGTTATCACACAAGTATCAATGCTGCACCATTCGAAGCACTTTATGGACGAAAGTGCAGAACCCCAGTCTGTTGGGCAGAAATTGGGGAAAAGCAATTATCCGGACCTGAGATAGTACAAGAAACAACTGACAAAATCATTCAAGTCAAGGAACGACTGAAAGCAGCACGTGATCGACAGAAGAGCTACGCTGATAACAGACGTAAGCCGTTACAATTCCAAGCTGACGATAAAGTGTTACTAAAAGTCTCTCCTTGGAAAGGAGTAGTAAGATTCATCAAAAGAGGAAAGCTAAGTCCCAGGTATATTGGACCTTTCAAGATTATTAGAAGAATAGGACCTGTAGCCTATCAGCTACAACTGCCAGAGGAAATGGCAGGAATACATGATGTATTTTATGTATCTAATCTCAAAAAGTGTCTAGCCGACGAATCACTCGTAATACCTCTTAAGGATATAGAGGTTAATGAACAACTCAAATTTGTAGAGAGACCTCTACAGATTGAAGATAGAAAAATTAAAAATCTCAAGCACAAGAGACTAGTTTTGGTCAAAGTAAAGTGGGACTCCAAAAGAGGACCTGAATACACATGGGAGCTTGAATCAGAAATGCAAAAGAAATATCCACACTTGTTCCACTAGATCTCGAGGACGGGCTCTAAAACAAGGTGGGGAGGATCTAACAACCCTAACGTAAACCGACACCCTTATAAATTTTTCGACACCCTAATATATTTTAAAATGTCCCAATATGTCTTTATATGCACCCCGTATGTGAAAACCGAGCCCAAAGTAGATTATAATATATAAAATAAATTAAAAACAATAAATATTAAGTTGAGGCGGGCCGCATAGACCCACCCCAATCACCTACGCGGGCTGTGTGAGGGTGTAACCGGACTCCGCTGAAATCTTTAGTTCATGCGGGCCGCGTATGGTTCCGTTTAAGTTCATGCGGGCCGCGAGTGTCCCAAAATCTGGCACGACCCTCGGCCGCCACGTGGCCCAACACCCGGACAAGCTAGTTGGTGACCCAGCCAAGCTACGCGTTGACCCAGCGTTGACGCGGGCCGCGTAAGCTTGGCCCATTCTTAACGCGGGCGGCGTGAAGACGAAATTACAGCAAGAGCCTCTTGCTCCTTCTCTTCCTTTTCAATTCCACATTTGGTGGACATTCCAAAGAAGGCTTTGTGCCCGAATCAATTTCCACCGGTAGAGTGTCTGTTTGGTGGGTCCATGGCGGTCTTCCTTCTTTCACCGCAAGAGCCTCTTGCTCCTTCTCTTCCTTTTCAAAATCACATGCATGCACCTGCAAAGACACATCACAAACACAAGAACCCAAAATCTCTTCCTCGAACTCCTTCGGGTCATATCCATCTATGAAATCTTCTAGAAAACACTCATCACCATAAACGTTAGTACCATTAGTAAAAACATTTAATCTCATCTTTCTATTACTGAATGTCATGTCGACCGTACCATATCGACAATCAATAACGGCATGTGCGGTGTTTAAAAACGGCCGACCCAAAATAACATTTTGTTGTTGAATTGGGTCCGCGGATGAGTAATCTAACACAAGAAAATCCACGGGATAATAAAACTCATCAACCTTAACTATCACATCCCGTACAATACCCCGAGGAAGTTTGTGAGACAAATCGGCTAATACCACCGTTGTCTCAACCCGTTTCAATAGACCAAAGTCGTATTGGTCATTTAACCCCCCCCCCGGTAGGATACTTACTTCGGCTCCAAGATCCAATAACGCCCTTGCAGTTTGAAAATTTCCCACTTGGATGTTTATGAGAGGCGTTCCCGGATCTTGTAGCTTAGGAGGAAGATCTCCTGTCAAGACCGCACTTACCCGCTCCGTCAAGTCTACCAATTTAGGCACTTTTTGTTGCCTCTTTTGGGTACACAATTCCTTTAAAAACTTGGCGTAAGCGGGTACCTGTTTGATTGCTTCAAGTAAAGGAAGATTAATTTTGACTTGTTTAAAAACCTCCCACATTTCCTCTTTTTGAGGACCCCGTTTTGAAATGAAAATTTTCTTACCCGGATCTAACAAAGCCGAGGGAAATGGTACTTGACTAGATCCCTCACCCTCATTTATCTTTACTTAAAACGCAAACTAACTTAATTATGCCTTTGGAGTGTATAGTTCATTGCGGCTAAGGTGTGAATTTGTTATGTAGTTACTTAAAACATATGCACCAACTTCATTCTGATTCGTTTGCGCTTGACTTTATTTTTTTTGGTATGTTACGTATTATGAATGCTTGGATCGTTCTCATTTCATAACTATTTGTTATTTCATAACTATTTGTTGGGAATAAGAACCTGATTATTAGTTAAGAGAAAAAAAAAAGCAACGATGGCCAAATACTCAATTCTTGTCAAAACGTCAACGTTGGTAAAAAGTCAACAATAGTAAAAGAGTTAATGCTAGCCATGGAAATGTTTGGCTGCTAGAAGATAATGTTATAAGGGAAAAAATCAACTTGATGTGATTAGTATAGATATATTGTATTGCTTGCATTATCATAAATGTATAGATATGTATATGTTGGTTTTTGATACCAATTATAGGCCCATGTTTAGAAGATGTATTGTTTTATGGGCCCAAGTTGAGAAGTTGTGTTGTTTGATATATCCAATTGGGCCATTTGTGGCATAGATGGAATCTAGGAAAAATTGGGCCCGTAATTCATTCATATTTGTTTAGGGCTCAGTTTGGGGTTGAATTCCCAAATAGTCATAATCCCTTCTATTTAAGCTCGCTAAGTTCCGTCAATGTGGATCTAGGGTTCATACAGTTACCAAATCCAAATGTTCTGATCCATTGTTTGGTAACGAGCGGAAGGCAAAAACCTTGAAGACTTGTAACCCATGGCGTTTGATTTCTATATAATTATTTGCTTCCCTTTGAAGCATCCGGACGACGTTTTTCTCTGCTTTAGATTCAAAAACACGTTCAAGATCGTGTTTTGTTCATCCTGATTGGCTGATCCATTGTTTTAGGTAAGATCGTTACCTAACTTTTTTGGAAAATTTATAAATTGCTTTTACTAATTTTAATTGCATCATACTTTTGGCTAGGGATGGGGATAAGGTTTGAATCATGCTCTAAAAATCTGAAATTTCAGTTACTTTAGAACAAGATTCAGACCAAAAATTTCAAATTTCAATTTTGAGCAAACCAAAAACATTTTACTAACTCTTTAAAATCCTCTAAAAATGTCCCTTTAATTTCAGTAAGATGAAGTATTTAGAAATTAAAAAATTACATTGTTTTCATTATCCATACAAATAGATATTTCAATTTTATTAATTATATTAAAAATGTTTGTACACATCACATTGTATTATTAACACAGGTCTGATGGGTATTAGCACTAGTATTTCACAAACAATTTTTGGCCCAATAAGACTCGCACCAATACAATATTTTGAGCCCGTAAGCCTTATGCCAACATGCATGCCCCCCCCCCCCCTATATATCCACACCTTCTGTAAAACCATTATACGATGTCACCGCTACTGCCATCATCACTCAGATAGAATCCAGTATTTAGATCCATGACACCACTGCTAAGGTTTTTTGCTATATGAATTTTAGGTCTGGTGTTTTGGATAGTGTCACAAAAAAGCTGACGGAGTTTGGGCGGGAAAACAAAAGAATTGTAGCCCTCATCTTCTAACATGCGCCCAAATTATTTTCATTTATTATAGATAAAATAATAAAAATAGATTAGTCTGCATGTTCCATAAACAGTTTTAGCCCAATAAGCCTCATACTAAAACAATATTCTGACCCAATAAGCCATTCATAATAAAACATAAGCAATATTCTGACTCAATAAGCCGTTCATAGCTGTGCCTTCATGTGCTTAAATTCAAAGACGTGTTTAGCATTCATCACATGGATGCATTTTAATTTGTTTGCCCACACTTACATCTCAATTATTAATTAAGGCGGGATTTGACAATTTGTTTTTTTTTGTTTGTTATAGACGAAGGGAAGGATGAGAAGAAACAGCTGCAGCACTTTTCTCTATTTGGTGGCGGCTTATATAACAGTATCAGCGCTGTTCGCTGGAATCCTTCTAATCAAGATGAGGTGCGTTTTAACTGCATTTTCTTTATAATTTTCCCTTTTCCTATACAAAAGTACATGTTTTATACTCTAGTATATTACAATAATTATATTTACTGCAGTTTGTTTTCAATAATTTAGTGAAGTCACATTTTTCCAAAAGCAATCGTTATGTGCACAACTGATTTTCATTAAAGAAGTTTCCTTCTCTATATAGTTATGAAACCTAAGACTTTCAATGAATATAAGAATGCTGCTTTTGGTGTAGCATATGCTGTTTTGGTCTTGCTATTATACGTTGTACCATTGTAAGGGGTGTGATTTAACGCTTGAGTTCAACAGATTGCATATACATCCCCGATGAACTTACTATCTTTGACATTGGGTATTCCCAAGAAGTTCAGGTATGTTTTTTTCCTTTCAGTTCTCATGATATGGAAATACTCATTTTTAGCAAGTCATTTGCCAACCAAACATAGTATTTACAACATAAACTTCCAAAGAGAATCCTAATAACTTCAGTTTGTCCTGTTTATAAATCTGAAGGTACTAAGTAGGAGGCCTCCTGCAAGTGTTTTTGTGTCCAAGGGCTTATCTGATATAGCCTTTCTAAATGATGGGACAAGGTTCGAATAAAACTCCTTGATATTTATTAATAACTAAAAACTTAGTAATCACTGCATGCTTTTTTAATATTTTTGTCACAGTTTTATTAATTGAATTGACAAGTGTACCTGTCATGATACGTTGAATAGGGTACTTGCTTCTGACATAAGTGGAGCAATAAGTATGTGGGACAGAAGAGCGAGTGTGCATCCACAAAGGGTGCTCACAACTAAGAAGAGAATCGGCCTTACTAGCATCCAGTCACTTGGAGATCAAGTATAAAAAATTACATATTTAATATACATTACAACAAATATGTGTTACATATTCATTTTTGTGGAATATTAACTTTCTCCAATTGCATCTATCAACACTTACCTCATATTTATGTATCAGTGTGTATATGGTGCTAGTGAGAGTGGGTTTATATATATATATGGGATCTACGTAGACTACGCGGTGGAAGATCATCAACTGTTTTTCAAAGTGACAAGGAGGTTGTTTATCTTTTCTGCTTTTATAAATTTCACATAAGTTGAAATAAATTCTTGGTTGATAATAAACGTCTTCCCTGGCAGGTACACTCTTCTCCTCTAACATCAGTAAACTTAGAACCTATGCTGAACGAAATTGGACCTTTAGCGGTATGAGAAGTTATTATTACACCTTTTTCTTATTTTATTTCAAATCTGCTTTAATTAATTGGGTTTATATTCTTTTGATTCATGTATGTTGTATGGTGCAGGAACAATCAAGAACTTATATCCGACGAAAGGGAATACAGTCAATCAACATTAATTCATCCTGTCCATATCAGCTGGGATTCCATCTTAATGATGGTTGGTAAGTTAGTTAAGAAATAAATTCATTTGTCGTTTAAATACCTTTGATGTCTTCATCAATGTGTTTCTTTTGTATATTTTTTTCTTTTGTGTTTTAAAGTGACCTTGTTGCTATATGAATTTTAGGTCTGGTGTTTTGGATATTGTAGGTCCCTTTTCGCGGAGGATTACGAACCTAGACCTTGTTATACAAACCTACTAGCGAGTGCGGAATCCAAGCTAGCAAGCAAACCGAGTTAGTAGCAAGTAGAGAAACAAACACACAAAGATTCACCGATTAACACTAGTCGTATTAATGCAAATGAAGGTTCGGTTACAAGCTCAATGTTTACAGAAGTGTTCTATAAACTCTCTAAGTGTGTGTGTGAGTTTGGACAGAATGCTCTCAGCCCGTGTGGGTGTATTCTCTCTGTCTTGTGTCTGTCTATCGAAACTCAACACATGCATGGGTATTTATACCCAGCCCATGATGCTATGTCCGAAGGATTCGACAGATGGTCCGAAGGATCATCTGTCGAAGATTAAGTGTTCGAAGGATAAGCATGTACCTCGAAGGATCACCTTTCGAGGTCAAGTCATTCGAAGCATATCTTTCGATGAGATCGAAGGATCCACATCATCCTTCGATCTCTTATCCTTCGGGACAGTGCATCTTTCAACATCTCTTTCAACTGTTGACTGAGTCAAACCAGGAGGACGGTTTACTTGGTCAACTTACAGGACTGACAAAGACATCGTTTACATACAGACCGAATACAGACAAAGTACAGACACAAGTGCACCAACAAACTCCCCCTTGGCTGTAGCTTTGTCTTTGATCTCTAAGCTTTGTCTTGTTCTTCTAAAGGTGTAGACTCGTCTTTGAACTTCGACGGTCTTTGGTCTTCAGGTCTTCAAGACTTTGATGTCCTATCATGTCTTCAATGTCGGAGGATCTTCAAAGTCTTCACGTCTTGAAAGTAGAAAGTGTATCAACAAACTACCCGTATCATGTAGGAAGTGTGTTGACAAACTCCCCCTTAACATAAGCTCCCCCTTGAGTTATGCTCGTGAAATACTTTAACTTTATGAAGTAAGATCCTTGAGGTGATGATGATGGCCAGCAGCAACTCAATCATCTTCATTCATTGAGTGCCTTCGTGTCTTCATTCCAAAGCTCGTCAACGACCATGTTCTCCTAGCCTTTAGAATCTGCACACGCAAGAAATCTAAACGCGTAATGAGAACAACTGCTTGGAATATAGTTAGCATAAACAAATGACACACGAATGACCATGTCATAATCAAACACCGTCCGACAGTTTGAAAGTTTTAATAAATTTATCAATTTAAATTCTAACTTTCAAAACATGCAAATTTCTGACCGTTTATGAAGATTTAGTCAATTCGGTTTTCAGTCAGGTTTCAGGTAACGAAGACTTGAGCTCCAACATCGTACGATCGAAAATAAAGCAGAAATAAAATCTTTTTGGTTTTTATAAAGTTTATATTAAAACAAGCCTAAAATCTTTTTGGTATTTTTGAAATTAAAAGACAACAATTTAAAATCCTTTGAGTGTTATCAAACGACATCACCGCTAATGTCGTGCTGATATGCACCAAACGACGAAACTGTTTAAAAGAAATAATAAAGGTTAAGCAGTAAATAAATAAATATATACAAACATTCTTTTTGCGAGTTTCGAGGGTAAGAGAATCATATCAGTGTACGGTCATGCCAAAACACTCTTGTTGTTCAGTTAGTTAACATTAAGATAAGCATCCTATAACAATTATCGGTATTGTTATCCACTTAAGCTCAATTTATCAGATGTAATCATGTTTAGAGGATACGTTAATGTATGATTTATACTTACCGACCGGTGTTCATCCACATCACGACACATTCCCGTATCAAGGTATGCACGAGAGTTCATCTTACCGGTGAGTATACCGATTATCATCTGTTTGACCGTATAAAATGTGAGATACTCACTTATTTTGAATTGAAAACAAGCCCTATGTGATATAATCACTTATTGATGAGGAACTTGATTTTCGTATGCATGAAGGCACAGGTGCAAGTCCGTGAACAGGTCAGTACTTTCGTACAGCAGAGAGACGAACTTGACACCCGGAAAAATGTGATATTTTATCACTTATTTGATTTGGACATGTGATTGTTTATCACTTATTGAGGTCGAATGCAGTATGTAATATGTACACGTATGTATAGTATCATGGAAGATCTAGACTTGCGTCCCCGTTATTTTTCGGTAAAAGATACAACCATGATACCCAGATGATAAGCAGCATAAAGACCGAATATCTCAGAACCTCGGCAATCTATCAAACGAAATTTCGGTACTAAGACCATATGCCAATGAATGGTTCCCACCTGGTCTTCAGTCGATTAAGATTTATATCACCCTGCACACTTTAAAATGATTGTGAGCCTACCGATACATCTTATATAGAGCTGCTTATCGTTTTTCATTTAAGGTTTAAAGAGGTTTGGATAGACCACTGATGTACTATCATTTTCTCTTTTGCTCGCCAGGAAACTCATTTTTGTTTTTCTATTGTTTTTGTGTTTTTGAATTTTTCGATGTTTTTGGATTTTCCGATTTTTGGATTTACTCCCCCTAAAATCAATAAACTAAGACAAATTTAAAACACAAAGTTATTTACAAAAATGATTTTCCGATGCTGGTTTTACTCTTGCTTGACCTTAATGCCGTTTACCAATAATAAAAAGTCAAATCTTGATTTGTCAAATGCTTTGGTAAATAAGTCGGCACGTTGGTCATCGGTGTGGACCTTAACAACATCGATTAGCCTTTTCTCAAAGCAATCACGTATGAAGTGATATTTGATTTCGATGTGTTTGGTCTTTGAATGCTGCACAGGATTTCTAGTGATATCTAAAGCAGCAGAATTATCAACGTAAATAGGAGTAGTTAGGAATTCAAAACCGTAGTCCCGCATTTGTTGTTGGATCCAAAGAACTTGGGAGCAACAACTTGAGGCAGCAATGTATTCAGCTTCGCATGTTGATGTAGCTACACACGTCTGCTTCTTGCACTGCCATGTGACTAGGCGATTTCCTAAAAACTGACATCCAGCCGTTGTGGATTTGCCGTCGATTTTGCATCCGCCAAAATCAGAATCACTGAATGCTACCAATTCAAAGTTATTATCCCTAGGATACCACAGACCGGTGTCCGGGTAAGCCTTCAAATAACGAAAAATCCTTTTAACAGCAGCAAGATGTGAGGCCTTCGGGTTAACTTGATATCTGGCAAGCAGGCACGTCGGGTACATTATGTCTGGCCTTGATGCTGTGAGGTACATGAGAGATCCGATCATGGCGCGATAGATAGAAGGGCTAACAGCTTCTCCCTTCAAGTCTGGAGTAATTCCGTGATTAGTTGGCAATGGGGTACCAATGGGCGTTGCATCAGACATCTGGAACCGGCTCAAGATGTCACCAACATATTTAGTCTGATGGATGAATATCCCAGACTCCGTTTGTTGTACTTGTAGGCCCAAGAAGAAGGTCATTTCCCCCATAGCACTCATCTCGAATTTATCCTGCATAATGCGCTCGAATTCCCTACACAAGACATCATTAGTAGAACCAAAAATAATGTCATCAACGTATACCTGTACCAGAAGAAGATCTCCATCTTGTTCTTTGATGAAGAGAGTACAGTCGATAAGACCTCTACGAAAACCGTTCTCCAGCAGATAGTGAGATAAGGTTGCATACCAAGCTCGTGGTGCTTGATGAAGACCATAAAGAGCTTTGTTGAGCAACCAAACCCGATCGGGATGGATAGGATCTTCAAAACCTGGAGGCTGTTCGACATACACCTCTTCTTCAACCACACCATGTAAAAATGCACTTTTCACGTCCATCTGATAGACCTTGAATCCTTTGAAGGACGCATAGGCTAGAAAGATTCGAATTGCTTCGAGACGTGCAACAGGTGCATAGACTTCGTTGTAGTCGATTCCTTCAATCTGACGAAAACCTTGAACGACTAAACGAGCTTTGTTTCGGATAACAACTCCGCGGTCATCCTTTTTGCATTTGAAAACCCAACGGGTACCAATCTTCTTGTATCCAGCAGGTTTCTCTACTAGTTTCCAGACACCCAGCTTCTGGAATTGTTGCAGTTCTTCCTGCATTGCTTCAACCCAAGCATTATCTTTCAAGGCTTCTTTCCACGTTCTTGGTTCTTCTTGTGAGACATAACACGCGAAGGACCAGTCGTTTTGTTGCCCGGATTCTCGAATAGCTGCATACAAGCCTGCATTGTTGTTGTTTCGCAACATGTTTCTTGTTTGTACGCCACTTTGCACATTTCCAATGATGTTTTGTTGAGGATGGGTATTATGAATCCTTGTTTCTGGATTATCTGGAACTGGAACATTTATACCCAGATTGTTGAGATTAAGATCAACAACCAATTCAAGACCCGGAATTGACGAAGAGGATGATGCAGTAGTCTCAGCTGTTCTATGTGTATCCACTGGAGGAGTACCCTCTGAAGTACCATGAACTGCTGTTGTAGGAGCTTCTTGATCTGCATCTAGAAATTCATCATCCTCTGAAGATTCGTTCAATTCGTTTGCATCATGAAAATCCTCATTGTTGAGAGTATTATTGTTCACCGAAGAAGATGGTTCTTGATTAACAAGAATTGGACGAACCACCGGTGAAACTGTTGCATTGTCACTCTCGAAAAACATCCTAGCCGCAGCATTTTCTTCAGCGGCTTCAACATTGATCGAATTGAAGAAGTCATCATACTCAAACATCCAAGGTTGACCCGGATTTTTGACTGGCAAGGTGTGCCTTTGTACTCTGACCTCAGACCATTCCTCGATCCTTTTAGTCTCTAGATTCCAGACTCGTAAGTTAGGGGTGGCATACCCAAGAAAGTATCCATCAATTGCTCTTGCCCCAAACTTTCCATTAGGATCGATGATTGTGCATGGAGCTCCAAACGGTTCTAGATAAGACAAATCTGGTTTCCGTTTTTGAAGAAGCTCAAAGCAGGTCTTGTTGTGTCTTTTGACTGTAAGGACTCTGTTCAAGGTGTAACATGCAGAGGCCACAGCTTCAGTCCAGAATGGAATGGGTAGCTGCGACTCTACCAACATTGTCCTAGCAGTCTCGATCAATGTGCGGTTCTTACGTTCAGCGACACCATTCTGTTGAGGAGTATAAGCTGCACTAAACTCATGAAGAATACCTTTTGAATTGCAGAACTCCGTCATGGAATGATTTTTAAATTCAGTACCATTGTCGCTACGTATCCGCCTAACCTTCAACTTATACAAATTCTCAATCTGAATGATCAAGTTTTTGATAATGCCAAAGGTTTCACTCTTGTGTGCCATGAACGCAACCCAAGAAAATCTTGAATAATCATCAGTAACCACGAGGCAGTATTGATCACCCCGAATACTCTTGTGCTTGACAGGACCGAACAAATCCATGTGCAAACGCTCAAGAGGAACTGCCACTGTGTTGATCTTCTTTGTAGGGTGCTTCTTCTTTGTTTGTTTTCCTTTCTGGCACGAAACACAGATGTCTTGAAGATGAAAATTTTTGAGGGGAACACCATTCACCAATTCATTTGAAACCAAATGATTCATTTTGCGTAAGTGAATGTGACCCATTCGTCTGTGCCAAGAGATAGTGTCTTTTTCTGTGGCTTTTGAAACGAAACAAGTTGCTTGTGCAGACGTAGTAATAGCCTGGCTCATGTCAAGGACGTACAAATCATTTATCCTTGGAGCCGACAAGAGAATCCATTCTTTTGGAATTTTGAAGCCGGGTTTCAGCACATAACATCCATTAGCATCAAAGTGTACTGAAAATTTCTTGTCACAGATTTGAGAAACACTAAGAAGATTGTGATCAAGTTGTTGCACAAAATTGATCTTGTCAAAGCTGACAATCCCGTTAGATATCATTCCTTCACCCGTAATGTATCCACCTTTATCTCCAGCAAAAGCAACATAACCTCCTCTAATAGATTTAACGTCGTAGAGAAGCTTCATGTCGCCTGTCATGTGCCTGGATGCCCCACTATCAACAATCCAGTGACTACTGATAGTTCCTCCTGAAGCACCCTGCACATGAACTCAAATGAATTAGTTGGAGATGGGGACCCAAGCCATTGTGGTCTTGGGTCTTCCATTTTCATCAATGACAATAACTTCTTGTCTTTGATGGTTGGTGAATTGTGATGGTCCCCCTGATTCAGTAACCATTTTTGGTTTCCAAGTCTGTTTGGTTTCACCAGTGTTTTTCTTTAAAATTTTAACTTCTTGATGATTTGAAATTTTAGAATTTTCTGGTTTTACAACAACAGATTGTTTTTGAACCACATCGGTTTTAATCGCTTTTTCAATCTTTTTGACCTGTTGGCGTTTCTGTTTCTTTTCCCTTTCTTTTACAAGGCGGGGATCATGTTTTGTGGAAACAGTTTGCTTACGGTCAGCTTTGCCACGGGGATCATCAACCTTTCCTTTCTGCTTATGAAGATATGGACAATTACGAATAATATGTCCAATGGTTCCACACTCAAAACATGATCTTCGTTCTACAAACCCCGAAGAATCATGTGTTCTCTTAGCCGATGATGTTGAACTTTGTGAACCCGAGGTACTAGGTTTTGAACTGCTTGGTTCATTTCTTTTCTCGACAATAACTTTCTTGACAAAATCTAAGTTAGATTGATTTTCAAACTTTTCAATTTTGTCTGTTCCCGTCGATTTCACAAAGTTAACATTCTTCTTCTTCTTTTGGTTCGGCTTCTTGTTAGCTTGAGCCGGTGTTTTACCTTTGGGTTTGGTGTGATTTTGCTGTGTTGGCACTGTTGGTAATTTCTTGTTGCCAAATTGTTTTCGAATTTCAGCCTTTGGAATAGGAGGACACTGAGTAACTGTAACTTTAGGTCCTGCCTTTCCCAAGAACTTACTCGTCGAATTCTCAAAGACTTTGCAGATTAAGGATTGATTAACATTCTTAATGGGAAAATCTTTGTCTGAGTAAATTTTATCATCACCAACTAGAGTGTACAGCAAATTCACACTCTCCGGCTCTCCTGCAGATGAGGACTCAGTTGCAACAGTCTTAGCGGGTTGAACAGGGGGATCACATAGAATGTGATTCTCAAGAGGTATGTCCTCATTTTTGGCTACCGCATCAGACTTTGCTGGGACAGTATCGTCAGATTCATCATCAGACGAATCAGCATCCTCAATCACAACTGGAGGATCTTGATTCTGTTCAGCACTCACAAATGTATCTGCTGACACATCCGAATCTGAGGATACTTCCTTTTGGTATCCGAGCCCTGCAGCAAACTCCTTAACATCTAGAGGCACAGAAGGTTCAAAGAAAACTCTGTCCTCTTCATCAGGCATGGCGTCATAATTATGTCTCACTGGTGGTGGACACTTCTTGTACCCTATGCATGTGACATCTCTCTTTTCCTTCTGAACGTCAATGATGTGATCTAACACATAGCTAGAACTCAAATAACTATCTAGCTTGAGTTTGATCGCATCACTTTCAGTTTTCACACAAGCCATCTCTTTTTGCATACTCTCAAGGCGAGATATATACAAATTAATATCAGTTTGTTTTCTTGAAACCATTTTAGTCAGTTCTGTTTTATCCTTCTTTAATGTTTCAATTACTGACTTAAATTCTTTTTCATGGTTTTCATAAAACATGTTGGCTTCTGTGCATTTAGAGAGGTCCACAGTCAATTTCTGATTGTGGATGAATGTCACATCATATTTCTCTTGCAAAGCGTCATGCTTACTTTGCAAGTCACTCAGATTCTCATTCACAATAGTATGTTTGTCTTGCAAGTCAAACAAACTAGCTTGTAAAGCATCATGTTTGTCTTGCAACTCAGACATACTTTTCTCAAGATCAGCACATCTATCATGCAACCTAGCACATTCATCACAATTAACAGCAGTGGGTTCATCGACACATACCTGACTTGATGAACCGTCGACATTAGCCATAAAGGCTGAATGGAGAGAAGACGAAGAGTAAGCAGCTTGATCCACCAGAATAGATCTTCTTTGAGTTTCTGCTACAGCTTCCCCCAAGAGTTCATCAATGTCAATATCATCCGAAACATTAGATGTCTCACCCACATGATCATCACCAGAATTTGATGATTCTTCATCAACGCTCCTACTGTATCCAGAGGAGTCTTCATCTTCAGACGATTCATCACCACTGGCAGAAGATTCTCCACCATTGGTGTGAACTAGCTCCTTCACAATCTGAGCAAAACATGCTGTTCCATCAGGAGCATCACCACCCAACTGGATTGACCAGTCACAACCTTCATCCACCTGAACTGCAAGTGCTCGGTTGGTTTGGTTGTTGACAGGCACCAATGTACGATCATTGTTTCTGTTCTGCTGGTTGCCTTGGTTCCTGAAGGGGTTTTGATTCCCGTGCTGGGCTGGCTTTGTACATTCCCGTTTAAAGTGGCCCCGTTCACCACAGTTGAAGCACTTAACAGCTTGCTTATCAAACCCATACTTGGTGTCTCGCTTACTTTCCAAGCTGGTTCTGCCAGTACTTTCCATCCAATCCTTTGCTCTTCTCACTGCACTCGCAAAGGCCCACTTGATATCCATCAAGTCCATCTCTTCCTTATCAATCTGCCTGTAATCTTCTTGTGTCAGATTAATGTTTCCAATCTGACCTTCTATCAACCCACAGTACGCGCTCACTACAGTGTTAAGCAGCTCCATGTGTTCCTTAGCTACTTCTACACTGATTTTAGAAAAACTTGAAGTGTCAAGCTGTACTGTATTTGGCTTTGATTGTTGACCTGCAGCAGATGATGTTCCTCCATAACATGCATATTGTGGTTGTTGAGCAGGAGGAGGAGGAGGTGGTTGTATTGGATTTCCATACAGATCTGTGGTTGGAGGCGGCTTTATAGGAACTTGCACTGGATTGCCATACATATCCGTGCTTGTGACAAACGCTGTTTGAAGTGGAGCATGTGAACCGGCTTTTGCTGATGAAGAAGTGGAGGTGCCATAATACATCTCTGGATTCTGTGGCACTGCGACTCTCTTTGCCTTCAACGTTTCTTCCTGATCCTTGTTCTCCAGAAGCTGCACGAAATCGTTGATATTTGTGGTTCTCAACGTTCCGTTGTACTTCAAGATTTCCAGGAAGTTGTTCCATTGAGGAGGCAATGCATCGGCAAACTTCTTTACCACCTCTGTTGGAGTCGTTGTGACTTCAAAGTTGGTCAGCTCAGTAAGTAGGTGATAGAAACGGCTTGTCATATCTCCCAATGACTCCTTATCCATACATGTGAAGCCATCGAATTCTTTCTTCGGTAGATCTCGTCTTAGTTGACGTGTGGCTTCATTACCTACTCCTCTTGTCTTCAATGCATCCCACAGCTTCTTCGTTGTCTTGAAACTGACGAACTGATGATAAATATCCTTGCTCAGTGCTTGAGTGAGAATAGCGTATGCTTTCTTTTCTAAGTCATACGTCTTCTTTTGATCATCAGGAAGATCGGCAAATGTAGCTGTCGAAGAAGCAGCAACCTCGATAGTTTGATCGAATTCCGTAATGAATCGTAACCACAACTCTGTATTTTGACCAAGAATGTATGTATGGAAACGATCAACCCATCCTGGATATTCATGAAGATGCATCAACTTTGGAGGCCTGTTCAAACTTCCGGTTTCACTTTCGCTTAGAAGAAGACTTTGAATACTCGGAGTTTGATTTGAAACAAACGCCCATTGACCAGCTGGAGTGGCATTTGTTTGTGAGGATGTAGATACCGGAGATTCGGCCCATGATGGAGATTGACTGGTGATCATGTATTTTCCACTGTCTGGAGCCGGACTTCCCCACCAACTCGGATTCATGATAAATAAGCAAAATAAATGCTAAGTATGAATGATCCGAAAGATGCACAGCCGAAGGATCCTGGTCGAAGGATCTGAAATCACAGAAACTTGTTAGCAATAAACTGACCACAGTCGAAAGATCGATTTATTGTTCGAAGGATCAACAGTATTCGAAAGATTACTGTTGACTCTCGAACAATGACTTCGAAGGATTCAAGAGCTCGAAGGATTCCCTTTTGAAAGATCCTTATCTTTCGAGTTAACTCTTTATCTTTCGAATAACAGATCTCGAAGGACACTAATCTTTCGAAAAGATTCCTCTGTCGAAGGATATGTTTCAGACTTCGAAGGATGGGTCGAAGGATATAAATCTTTCGAGCCCTCCTTGATCGAAAGATATCGAAGGATGATCTTTCGATGTCGAAAGATATCTTTCGAGACCTCTGACACAATCTGATCTGATGTGAAAGGTTGGTGAAAAGGTGACAGGGGTTGGTGAAGTTGCTTTCGGCAGAAAGGATGTTTCTGCACAACTTTCCACCAAACTTTTTGACTTTCAAAAATTATACCCAAAAAGGCAAAACCTTATCCTCAAGTTCAGTCACCGGAAACACACCGGAATACCACCGGAAAACACAAAGTTTTCTAAAAACCAATTTTTATGTTACCCAACCCAAACTTGAACACTCCCGGTTAGTTTAGACACGTTTTTACTCAAAGAAAATGCAAGAAACTTAGTAAAAACAGGTGCAAAACCAAGTGTTTCAACACACCAAAACTTGTAAAAACCCGGTTTTAAACAAGGTTAAGAGCCTTAGCTCTGATACCACTTGTAGGTCCCTTTTCGCGGAGGATTACGAACCTAGACCTTGTTATACAAACCTACTAGCGAGTGCGGAATCCAAGCTAGCAAGCAAACCGAGTTAGTAGCAAGTAGAGAAACAAACACACAAAGATTCACCGATTAACACTAGTCGTATTAATGCAAATGAAGGTTCGGTTACAAGCTCAATGTTTACAGAAGTGTTCTATAAACTCTCTAAGTGTGTGTGTGAGTTTGGACAGAATGCTCTCAGCCCGTGTGGGTGTATTCTCTCTGTCTTGTGTCTGTCTATCGAAACTCAACACATGCATGGGTATTTATACCCAGCCCATGATGCTATGTCCGAAGGATTCGACAGATGGTCCGAAGGATCATCTGTCGAAGATTAAGTGTTCGAAGGATAAGCATGTACCTCGAAGGATCACCTTTCGAGGTCAAGTCATTCGAAGCATATCTTTCGATGAGATCGAAGGATCCACATCATCCTTCGATCTCTTATCCTTCGGGACAGTGCATCTTTCAACATCTCTTTCAACTGTTGACTGAGTCAAACCAGGAGGACGGTTTACTTGGTCAACTTACAGGACTGACAAAGACATCGTTTACATACAGACCGAATACAGACAAAGTACAGACACAAGTGCACCAACAGATATGCATAATTACCGAGTGTCACATATCCATTGCCCTCCCCTTCCTCCTTGGATGTTAGTCTTTCTAAGTTTTTCTATGTTCTTTACATGTTCTTTTTCGTTATATATTTTCATAATTCAAAGTTCGTAATATCTAGCATGTTTGTTTATCAAATTAGGAAATCATGTATGTTGTATGGTGCCGGATTCCCTCTATCCCCCCCCCCCAAGGAAACCCGCATGGCTTCCTGAACATTCAGTAAGACATTTATTTTTACCTATTTAGCTCCATGACACCACTGCTAAATTCCCAGCATCAAATTCAATAATTGTGCTATGTGTTTATTATTTAATTGGTTACTGGAAAGAAGCATGTATGTTTGAGTTAGTACATACCTATGTGCAGATATATGCAGTTGCGTCAACTTCTAGCAATGGACTTCACGTTTTAGATTTTTATCCACACAGCAGCTCCCCATGCCATGTAGATTATGAGTAAGAAACGTCCCACCTTTTCTTTTACCATCAAAGCTAAACTTTGATCTTATTTTTAACTGCCATTATTCCTGTAGTGATTCAAAGAGTCATCGGGAGACTGTCAAGCATAAGCAAAGCGTTTTTGTGCCGCTATCTAAACGTGTTACATCTTGTGCCATTCATCCGCTTAATGGCACCATTGTTGCTGGAACCATGGTGGGTATACGGACAATCATACATACATACATACTGCACTCTTTTATATGTTTTCCATTTTTAATGAATGCGTTGTTAAGGCTAATGTAACAATTAATGATGTTTTTTGAATAGAATGCATCTTTATTAACGATTTCCCAAAAGCACCTTTGCAAGAAAGGAGATGGTGAAGATGAGCAATCATGAAAGAGGATAGACCCTGGAACTACAAATCATAATACAGAGGCCAATGAGATACTTGTAATACAAGCATACAGCTATATCCATATAAAATACATGATATGATGTTTGTAATACAAGCAAGCCACTACATCCATATACAATACATGATATGATGTGCAGGGAGTAGAGGTGTTGTTGAGGGTGGAATATATGTTGTGGTGTATTACAATGTAAAAAAATTCACATTAAGGAAAATGTTTTTGATTGAATCTCTCTCTACCATATGGAATATAATGATTCTTTTTATTTTATCATGTGTGCCTTGTATGTGACAATATTTAACATAGCTATTTAATAGTCATCATATTTGAAATTTAATGATTATTTACTACAAAACATTTAGGAATCGATAGAAGGGAAAGTAACTGTGATGAATATCATATAGTTGTCAATTGGTAATAGTTGAAGGGCTCAGTTGTAGCTTTGTGATCAACGAATAACTAACTTGTAGTTGGTCCTAAATATGCTATTCTCTCAATTGTACTTTATATCAGATATGGAATGAGAAGCACCTAACTTTGAATTGAATCTATCTATTCTATCTGAATTCTTTCTGAACTTTGTCCTCCAACATTGCTATAAGAGCTGACGGTCGACGGACTCCATTGTTATAAGATTTCTT
Source organism: Helianthus annuus (assembly GCF_002127325.2). Lineage (NCBI taxonomy): Eukaryota > Viridiplantae > Streptophyta > Magnoliopsida > Asterales > Asteraceae > Helianthus > Helianthus annuus. The sequence goes on along the minus strand of NC_035446.2, from coordinate 150,870,371 downwards.
ACCTCAACCTCATAATATCAACATCATTATCTTTTGTTATGAATTTCTCAACTTCAACTTCACCACTTCACGAATAAAATGAAGTCTAACATTAATATGCTTTGTTCATTCACCGAACATTTTATTTTTATACAATTGAACTGCCCCTGGTTATCACACCTAACCACATCATCTTTAAACTTCGTCCCCAATTCCTGCCCAAATGATCTTTGTCTAGGTGATTGTTTCAACCCATACAATGATCTTTTCAATAAACAGACCATATCTTCTTTTCCTAGTTCTTCAAATCCCAAAGGTTGGCTCATGTATTTCTCTTCTAGATTACCAGGCAGAAAAACTGTTTTAACATCCAATTGTTCTAGCTCTAAATGAATGACTGCAGTCATAGCTAGCATTATTTTGATTGAAGATTGTTTAACAACAGAGGAAATATCTCACTATAGTCTACACCTAATCTTTGTGTAAACCCTTTAGCTACTAATCTGGCTTTGAATCTTGGGCCTTCAACTTCTGGAATTCCTTCAACTCCATTTATATGGTATAACTTTCTGCCCCATAGGTTCTCAGTCAATACCCAAGTTTGATTATCATGTAGTGACTTGATCTCATCTTTCATAACTTCCTTCCACTTCTCTTTTTCTTTTGAAGTAATTGCTTTTTTGAAAGATAAAGGTTCATTAGAATCTTCCATTTCAACTGCCATAAACACATAAGCTGAAATATCGTCCTGATGGGTTGGTAAAATTCCTTAGCTTAATGGTTTTAATTTCGGTTAATTACACGAAGTTACTTTCTACAATACGCTACTTTGATATGGTTTGTGTTTTGCAGGCATTGACGGGTTTAAGGTGCATTTTGGAGAATTACTGAAGCTTTGGGCGGATGCTAGAGAGAACATAATTGAAGAAAATGCAAAAAGAGGCAAAACTGAGCTGAACTCTGCGCAAGAAACAGTCCAAACTTCATTTTGGCTTATCCCGAGCTAGACAATGAGTTTCGGGGCTTATAAGGTTTTGAAAGGCAAGAAATTGTCGCATTATCTATTGCACACTGGCTGATTGGTAAAAACGGGATTTTTTAGAGAAAAAGTCAATTTTGGAAAAGGGGGAGTTACACTTTGTTATTCCTTCAACTTCCATTCATTGGAAAAAAAAAAAAACACTTCATCTTCATCCATTCTCCACCATCCAAACCCTAACCCCTAACCCTCAACTCTCCTTCAAGACTCAAGATTATGGTTCGGTGCTCGTATTCATCCTCCGGTGATCGTGCCTCTTCGACCATGAACGACCATGAACCGTTAGTCTCTTCGGTTTCACCCCGGTATAGATTGTTGTAAGAATTTCTAGGGTTTATGAATTTGTATTTTCATGTGATTTTGCGACAAATTGTTTAGTATTTGAAACCTTTGATAATTGTCGTGCATTTGAATTGAATTTGTGAATTGTCGAATGATTATAAAATTTGACTTTGCGAAATGAATTTGTGCACTTATGCCTTATCGTAGGTTAGGATTTACAACGAAGTGCATTACGGTCCGTTGTCTATGACGTAGATAACAATTGGCACCTAAGCTACATGATAGTAATCTGTTAATCACTATATGCAATTGAATCAAGTTAAAACATGTAGGAACCCTAGGTCTTGAAATAATCGAACCGGGTGTGGAACTTGTCTCTAATTTCTTGTTTTAATCATTTAGTAATTTAGTTGCAATTTTTGTTAATCACAAGTGTTTTAGATAATACCAATTGTCGGGTCACTCCGATTTATTTTCCAACCTAATAAACTTAAAAAAAAAATTAGCAATCTTCATAATCACATTGTACATTTTTGTAAATAGTCTAACTAGTCGAACAGATCGTGCAATACTAACCACAAGCTCTTCGTGGATTCGATACCCGACTTACCCTAGCTACCTAGGTTTAATTGGGTTTTTGACTGATCGGGACGACACGGTCACGTCAAAATGGCGCCGTTGCCGGGGAGCTAGTGCGCTTAGTATTGCGTTATTCGTTTGATTTGTTTATATTGGATTGTTTTAAATATTAAAAAAAATTAATTTTAGTTTTTAGTATGCTTTCTTTTTTTTCTATTTGATTTTACTTTGGGTAGTCGACTTTTGTCTGTACAGGTATATGTTTTGCAAGCACCTTATTTCACCATGAATTGGGTAGATGATGACCCATGTATATTTTGTGGGAGCAACTGTCACTGGGTTGAGGATTGTCCGATGTTTGAAGTTAAATACAGAAATCGTGGGAGGTATTGCTCTGAATATAGGCGAGAAAAAGGATATGTGAGGGTTTGCTATGATGATGACGGGATACCCTTCTATTATCCCAACTTTGAACCACCTCCACCACCAGAGCAAGAAAGCGAAGCTTACCAGTCATGCGCTTGTTGTGGAAAAGTTCACATACATGAAGATTGCCCAGTGTTTTGGAAAGATCCAGTGTTTTGGAAAGGAAAAATAAAGTCCGGTTACAAGCCACCTTCATATCAGGGATACCATCAGTAAATGTCAACAACAATTATGAGCCAAAGTGGGATTATGATAGTTATGAACCCGAGATGCCACGTTTCCCAAGTTACCAGGAGGAGTATGACGACTATTATTATGAATACCCTCAGCCAGCATACGAGGAGCCTCAAGATTCAGTAAACTCTAAGTTTGATGCAATCGTGGACTTGATGGTGGAAATGAAAAGGGAAGACGAGATAAGAAACAAATCATTTGAGGCTTTGGTTGTGCAAGTTGGTAAACTAAGTGAGGAGTTGGCCCAACTTACACGGGAACAAGAGGTGTTGACTAGTGGTACCATGGTAGATGGTGATGTGGTGGAAGAGGTTATGGATCTTCCAAAGCAAGATAACGAGTGTTTAAATTTAAATGAAGACATAACACCTTTCAAAGAAGTAGTAACCGAGGTAATCATAGTGTATCCTGAATATGATAAAGTTGGGGAAAAGAGCGTGAGATTGAAGGAAAGAAAGGTGAGATGGCAAGACCTCGCTCAAGCTATCATGAAGTGGCCCCGCATAAGTGTTTCAATTTTCATACCAATCGTTTAGATGGAAATGTGGAACTAGCAAGTCAACTACCGAGCGTATGTTGGAAACTCGGTAGGCAAATGTTCACTTCGACCACCATGAGAGACAAATCAGGTATGATTGTTGTAGAGTTTGTACTATTATTCATTTTATTTTTTTTTCTTAGTTAAATGAACGTTGTGAGTGTGTTCCCTACATAGCCCTCACGAGACCTACTCGTCCTCCCGAGCTATCGGGAGGTTTAAAAGGGCTTGCTGCATACGCTAAATGCAACCGTGATTCCTACGAAAGTGAGTTAGGTTTATTGTTGTTGTAAAATATTTTTTCCCACATAAATTAAAGTAAATTATTGTATGGCTTGGTAATATTTTCATAAAAGTGGTAAAACTAGGTTGCTAATAAATTTTAATGGTTGTGAGAAGCATACTTCTACACAAGGGTTAAGATTTGTAGGTACATTATGTCCGTGGGACGATCACTTTCTTGAAGAAAGAAGAGCACACGAGGAATGAGCTCAAAAATCTGGTGTATACGTTTCTTTTTACTTTTGTTTTTTAGTTAGCAAATAAGTGGATTGTAAATTGTATTTTATTTTCCGAGGTGAAATTTTGGGGAGGTTAGCCGTGTCACATCCCTTGTGCGTTTTAAAAACTCTAGTTCTTACACATTGAGGACAATGTTTACCTCAAGTGTGGGGATGGGGGAGTAGTAAAAGTTTTTGATTTTTGACCCGTTCATTTAAACACTACACATTGAGGACAATGTTTACCTCAAGTGTGAGGATGGGGGAAAAATTTCAAATTTTTTTCAAAATGTCTTTGTTTGAAGCGATCTAAAAAACACAAGTAACTAAGTTAACGAGGGATGACACAACCCATTTGGTCTTTTGTCATGGTCAAGTTCAAGTTAATAGCATGACGGGTATTTAGCGGGTGGTTATTTGGGAGTAATTCGCCTAAGAAACTAGCACATCATGCATGTCACATACCATACCCTTTATATATGTGAGGTTTTGAACCACTTTTACATCATAGAATTACATATTTATGTTTCTTTGTTTGAGTGGATCATTAGTCACGTATCGTAGAACTTGCGACTTTTGATACATTTGAGACCATAGACCGAATACAAGCACGAGAATGATTAAGGCATTAGGTGAACCTTTTCTTTTAAAACCATTTATCTATCCTTACCCAAATAAATCCCTTAGTCGCCCACTTTGAGCCTAAACCTTTTGAGCCTAAACCTTTCGTTTGACCACCCTTTAGCCCATAACCTTAAACCTTTTCTTTTAATCCCGTGTAATGGAAATTCGATTATAGGAGTCAAGTTTGAATAGTTGTGAATTGTTTGCTTGCAAAAAAAAAGGAGAAAAATAGAAAATGTTACGAAAAAGAATAGAAAATTGTTGAGAAAAGAACAAAAATATGTGTTCTTAGTTTGAGAAATAAAAGGCGAAAAATTGTTGCCTTCTAGTTTGATTTTGCTAGTTAGTCGGGCTTAGAAGAGTTATTTTGTAATAAAAATCGAATTTTGATCACTTTAGCCACTTTAAAATATCCTATTTCGTACCTTTAGCCTAGCTCCGTTACAACCCTTGCAAAGACCTTATGACTTGTGCTTAGTATTCGTGTTCGATGGTGGAGAATGATTGAGTTGCAAGCCTATGCAGGTACATGTTCTATTCGGTTTTGAGTGATTACTTTAAAAGTTGTAAAACATCATTAAAATTAGCCAACTTGTGAACCGAGTGGAGTGAACATTGTGAGGGATATGTATGAATTGCGAGTTTTAAGGGCGGGCTAATCTTGGATAACTATTTTAACATGATTAATCATTTATTGCTAAATATGTCGAAAATTGTAAAAAGTTTGAACCGTGCATGACAATAGACCTTAACCTTAGTCTCGGGAATGGGGAGTGTGTTTTTCGTTCGTTCGACCCACGTGAAAATGAAAAATAGATTTGCTTGAAGGCAAGCAAAAGACAAGTGTGGGGATGTGATGGGTTGGAAAAATTCCTTAGCTTAATGGTTTTAATTTCGGTTAATTACACGAAGTTACTTTCTAGAATACACTACTTTGATATGGTTTGTGTTTTGCAGGCATTGACGGGTTTAAGTTTGCATTTTGGAGAATTACTGTAGCTTTGGGCGGATGCTAGAGAGAACATAATTGAATAAAATGCAAAAAGAGGCAAAACTGAGCTGAACTCTGCGCCAGAAACAGTCCAAACTTCATTTTGGCTTATCCTGAGCTAGAAAATGAGTTTCGGGGCTTATAATATATGCATTTGGGGTAGCTCGACGAGACGAATCAAAATATAAGGTTTTGAAAGGCAAGAAATTGTCGCATTATCTGCTGCACACTGGCTAATTGGTAAAAACGGGATTTTTTAGAGAAAATGTCAATTTTGGAAAAGGGGGAGTTACACTTTCTTATTCCTTCAACTTCCATTCATTGGAAAAAAAAACACTTCATCTTCATCCATTCTCCACCATCCAAACCCTAACCCCTAACCCTCAACTCTCCTTCAAGACTCAAAATTATGGTTCGGTGCTCGTATTCATCCTCCGGTGATCGTGCCTCTTCGACCATGAACGACCATGAACGGTTAGTCTCTTCGGTTTCACCCTGGTATAGATTGTTGTAAGAATTTCTAGGGTTTATGAATTTGTATTTTCATGTGATTTTGTGACAAATTGTTTAGTATTTGAAATCTTTGATAATTGTCGTGCATTTGAATTGAATTTGTGAATTGTCGAATGATTATAAAATTTGACTTTGCGAAATGAATTTGTGCACTTATGCCTTATCGTAGGTTAGGATTTACATGTCCGAGGTAACGAAGTGCATTACGGTCCGTTGTCTTTGACGTCGATAACAATTGGCACCTAAGCTACGTGATAGTAATCCGTTAATCACTATATGCAATTGAATCAAGTTAAAATACGTAGGAACCCTAGGTCTTGAAATAATCGAACCGGGTGTGGAACTTGTCTCTAATTTCTTGTTTTAATCATTTAGTAATTTAGTTGCAATTTTAGTTAATCACAAGTGTTTTAGATAATACCAATTGTCGGGTCACTCCGGTTTATTTTCCAACCTAATAAACTTAAAAAAAATTAGCAATCTTCATAATCACGTTGTACATTTTTGTACATAGTCTAACTAGTCGAACAGGTCGTGCAATACTGACCACAAGCTCTTCGTGGATTCGATACCCGACTTACCCTAGCTACCTAGGTTTAATTGGGTTTTTGACTGATCGGGACGACACGGTCACGTCAAAATGGCGCCGCTGCCGGGGAGCTAGTGCGCTTAGTATTGCATTATTCGTTTGATTTGTTTATATTGGGTAGTTTTAAATCTTAAAAAAATTAATTTTAGTTTTTAGTATGCTTTCTTTTTTTTCTATTTGATTTTGCTTTGGGTAGTTGACTTTTGTCTGTACAGGTATATGTTTTGCAAGCACCTTATTTCACCATGAATTGGGTAGATGATGACCCATGTATATGTTTTGGGAGCGACTGTCACTGGGTTGAGGATTGTCCGATGTTTGAAGTTAAATACGGAAATCGTGGGGGGTATTGCTTTGAATGTAGGCGAGAAAAAGGATATGTGAGGGTTTGCTATGATGATGACGGGATACCCTTCTATTATCCCAACTATGAACCACCTCCACCACCAGAGCAAGAAAGCGAAGCTTACCAGTCATGCGCTTGTTGTGGAAAAGTTCACATACATGAAGATTGCCCAGTGTTTTGGAAAGATCCAGTGTTTTGGAAACGAAAAATAAAGTCCGGTTACAAGCCACCTTCATATCAGGGATACCATCAGTAAATGTCAACAACAATTATGAGCCAAAGTGGGATTATGATAGTTATAAACCCGAGATGCCACGTTTCCCAAGTTACCAGGAGGAGTATGACGACTATTATTATGAATACCCTCAGCCAGCATACGAGGAGCCTCAAGATTCAGTAAACTCTAAGTTTGATGCAATCATGGACTTGATTGTGGAAATGAAAAGGGAAGACGAGATAAGAAACAAATCATTTGAGGCTTTGGTTGTGCAAGTTGGTAAACTAACTAAGGAGTTGGCCCAACTTACACGGGAACAAGAGGTGTTGACTAGTGGTACCATCGTAGATGGTGATGTGGTGGAAGAGGTTATGGATCTTCCAAAGCAAGATAACGAGTGTTTAAATTTAAATGAAGACATAACACCTTTCAAAGAAGTAGTAACCGAGGTAATCATAGTGTATCCTGACTATGATAAAGTTGGGGAAAAGAGCGTGAGATTGAAGGAAAGAAAGGTGAGATGGCAAGACCTCGCTCAAGCTATCATGAAGTGGCCCCGCATAAGTGTTTCAATTTTCATACCAATCGTTTAGATGGAAATGTGGAACTGGCAAGTCAACTATCGAGCGTATGTTGGAAACTCGGTAGGCAAATGTTCACTTCGACCACCATGAGAGACAAATCAGGTATGATTGTTGTAGAGTTTGTACTATTATTAATTTTATTTTTTTCTTAGTCAAATGAACGTTGTGGGTGTGTTCCCTACATAACCCTCACGAGACCTACTCGTCCTCCCGAGCTATCGGGAGGTTTAAAAGGGCTTGCTGCATACGCTAAATGCAACCGTGATTCCTACGAAAGTGAGTTAGGTTTATTTTTGTTGTAAAATACTTTTTCCCACATAAATTAAAGTAAATTATTGTATGGCTTGGTAATATTTTCATAAAAGTATTAAAACTAGGTTACTAATAAATTTTAATGGTTGTGAGAAGCATACTTCTACACAAGGGTTAAGATTTGTAGGTACATTATGTCCGTGGGACGATCGCTTTCTTGAAGAGAAGAAGAGCACACGAGGAATGAGCTCAAAAATCAGGTGCATACGTTTCTTTTTACTTTTGTTTTTTAGTTAGCAAATAAGTGGATTGTAAATTGTATTTTATTTTCCGGGGTGAAATTTTGGGGAGGTTAGCCGTGTCACATCCCTTGTGCGTTTTAAAAACTCTAGTTCTTACACATTGAGGACAATGTTTACCTCAAGTGTGGGGATGGGGGAAAATTTTCAATTTTTTTTTCAAAATGTCTTTGTTTGAAGCGATCTAAAAAGCACAAGTAACTAAGTTAATGAGGGATGACACAACCCATTTGGTCTTTTGTCATGGTCAAGTTCAAGTTAATAGCATGACGGGTATTTAGCGGGTGGTTATTTGGGAGAAATTCGCCTAAGAAACTAGCACATCATGCATGTCACATACCATACCCTTTATATATGTGAGGTTTTGAACCACTTTTACATCATAGAATTACATATTTATGTTTCTTTGTTTGAGTGGACCATTAGTCACGTATCGTAGAACTTGCGACTTTTGATACATTTGAGACCATAGACCGAATACAAGCACGAGAATGATTAAGGCATTAGGTGAACCTTTTCTTTTAAAACCATTTATCTATCCTTACCCAAATAAATCCCCTAGTCGCCCACTTTGAGCCTAAACCTTTCGTTTGACCACCCTTTAGCCCATAACCTTAAACCTTTTCTTTTAATCCCGTGTGATGGAAATTCGATTATAGGAGTCAAGTTTGTATAGTTGTGAATTGTTTGCTTGCAAAAAAAGGAGAAAAATCAGAAAATGTTACGAAAAAAATAGAAAATTGTTGAGAAAAGAACAAAAATATGTGTTCTTAGTTTGAGAAATAAAAGGCGAAAAATTGTTGCCTTCTAGTTTGATTTTGGTAGTTAGTCGGGCTTAGAAGAGTTATTTTGTAATAAAAATCGAATTTTCATCACTTTAGCCACATTAAAATATCCTATTTCCTACCTTTAGCCTAGCCCGTTACAACCCTTGCAAAGACCTTATGACTTGTGCTTAGTATTCGTGTTCGATGGTGGAGAATGATTGAGTTGCAAGCCTATGCGGGTACGTGTTCTATTCGGTTTTGAGTGATTACTTTAAAAGTTCTAAAACGTCATTAAAATTAGCCAACTTGTAAACCGAGTGGAGTGAACATTGTGAGGGATATGTATGAATTGCGAGTTTTAAGGGCGGGCTAATCTTGGATAACTATTTTAACATGATTAATCATTTATTGCTAAATATGTCGAAAATTGTAAAAAGTTTGAACCGTGCATGACAATAGACCTTAATTTCGGTTAATTACACGAAGTTACTTTCTAGAATACACTACTTTGATATGGTTTGTGTTTTGCAGGCATTGACGGGTTTAAGGTGCATTTTGGAGAATTACTGAAGCTTTGGGCGGATGCTAGAGAGAACATAATTGAAGAAAATGCAAAAAGAGGCAAAACTGAGCTGAACTCTGCGCCAAAAACAGTCCAAACTTCATTTTGGCTTATCCTGAGCTAGAAAATGAGTTTCGGGGCTTATAATATATGCATTTGGGGTAGCTCGACGAGACGAATCAAAATATAAGGTTTTGAAAGGCCAGAAATTGTCGCATTATCTGCTGCACACTGGCTGATTGGTAAAAACGGGATTTTTTAGAGAAAAAGTCAATTTGGGAAAAAGGGGAGCTACACTTTGTTATTCCTTCAACTTCCATTCATTGGAAAAAAAAAAAACCCCTTCATCTTCATCCATTCTCCACCATCCAAACCCTAACCCCTAACCCTCAACTCTCCTTCAAGACTCAAGATTATGGTTCGGTGCTCGTATTCATCCTCCGGTGATCGTGCCTCTTCGACTATGAACGGTTAGTCTCTTCGGTTTCACCCCGGTATAGATTGTTGTAAGAATTTCTAGGGTTTATGCATTTGTATTTTCATTTGATTTTCTGACAAATTGTTTAGTATTTGAAACCTTTGATAATTGTCGTGCATTTGAATTGAATTTGTGAATTGTCGAATGATTATAAAATTTGACTTTGCGAAATGAATTTGTGCACTTATGCCTTATCGTAGGTTAGGATTTTACATGTCCGAGGTAACGAAGTGCATTACGGTCCGTTGTCTATGACATCGATAGCAATTGGCACCTAAGCTACGTGATAGTAATCCGTTAATCACTATATGCAATTGAATCAAGTTTAAACATGTAGGAACCCTAGGTCTTGAAATAATCGAACCGGGTGTGGAACTTGTCTCTAATTTCTTGTTTTAATCATTTAGAAATTTAGTTGCAATTCTAGTTAATCACAAGTGTTTTAGATAATACCAATTGTCGGGTCACTCCGATTTATTTTCCAACCTAATAAACTTATAAAAAAAATAGCAATCTTCATACACTAGTACAAAAGTGAGCAATGGATGCGAACAACAATTGCTAAAAGGTGCGGTTCACCCTTCAAACCGCATCTTTTGAGCGGTTCTTTGCCCTTTTGAGTGTTTCTTTGGTTTCACGCACACCATTGGATGCGGAAGTTGTTGACCCGCAGCTTTTGCCCCCAATTTTCCCCCACAAAATTTCACTTCCCTTCGTCTTCAAAAAAATTTAAACCCTAAAAACCTCTCCTACCCCCACAAGCATTAATTTCCCTCCGTCTCCAAAAAGAATTAAACACCGAAAACCATTCCATCTCCTAGAAACTTCTCCTCTCCGGTCTCCACCGTATGCTCCCAAAAAATTAAATACCTCGAAGTCATCCACCATCCATCTAAGATCGGACGCAACAGACAACCGCCTCAATCTTCCTTCATCTTGATGACGGTCTTAATCGAACATCACGGTTCTTGAACACATTTGAAGAGGTGATGGAAACCCCAACCTTCTTTTATCTTTATATTGTCCGATTATCGTGGTGTGTATATCCTGTTTTATATATGTGCTATATATATGTAGTCAAGATTATCGGGGATTTGAAAATCTTTGAAAGAATAATTGTGTTTTAAATCGGTTTGTTAGTATCCAGATATTTCGTGTTGAAGAGACCCCGTAGAAGATGAGAGGGCACAACCATGGGTGTCTATCATTGTCCCGGTCTCGGAATCAGTCTTTTTTCTCTCTCGGTAATCTCTCCTCTTTTTGACCTAGATTCATCATTGGTTTTTGTTGAGTGTTTGGGGATTTATGGTTTAAACTTTAAAGATGACAGATTTTGCAGGCCTCGCAAGTTGGGAAATGGATCAATAAGGGATTGAGTTGAAACCTTTTATTTTGTAGTTGTGTGTATGGAAGCCAAAAAACCTGGTCAAACTGATGGAAGTTGGTTGGGTCTGTGGTTTAATAAGTCTAATCATATAGTCGGTTGGTTTAAAAAAAATGAAAACTGGTTTACAAAAAATATAACACGAATTGAAATAAAATAATTTTTATTTGACTTATATGGCAGAGTTTGTTCAGTTTCAAGCATTGTTGATCTACCTGTGATTTCTTGACACCTTCCAAAATCATATTCTACAACTTGCTGTAGCTTTGATAGTCTTTGCTTAGGTGTTTCGGCTAAGCTTTGATACCCACATTTTGCAGGATTTGTATATAGGAGAGGCACCTTACCACTAGGTAGGGGTGTTAACAAGGCCAGAGGCTCGAGAGCTACTCGTGATTGGCTTGGTTAAAAGCTCGAACGAGTCGAGCCTTAACGAGCCCGAGCTCAAGCCTGAAATACAAAGCTTGTTTAGGCTCGCGAGCCCAAACGAGCCTAAACAAAATTTTAGTATTTTATATGTATAATATAATAATGATGATGATAATATTGGTGAGCCGAGCTCGAGCCGAGCTTTGGCTCGCTTAATCGCTGTTGAAACGAGCTTGAGCCGAGCTTTTAGCTCATTTGAGGTTGTTCTCGAAATAGCTCGAGTCGAGCCGAGCTCGAGCTCAAGCTTCATAAAAACATAACGAGCCGAGCTCGGGCTCGGGCTCGGCTCGGCTCGTTTACACCCCTACCACTAGGATGTCCTTTGGGTAGGTTATACAATAATTTGGTTGGTATGGTGGGTGAGTTTTATTGTTTAGGAAATTGGGATTATGTAGTTTATGGAGGTATGAGTTCCACCATTGTTGGACAAGATCCGGCTCTGATCAGTTCATGGAAGCTTACTGTGAGATACTATGCTATTTTCACAAGGATGGAGTCCCAGTTCAAGGTAATCTCTTTCTCTATCACATATTCTAGTACATAATCTACTATTTTTTCACCTACATACATGTGTATTTAATTATGTATATGTTATATGTTTTATGCAGTTTAATAATAAGCACGACATATGGTGTTTAATATCGAGGAGAAAATTGTTTATTATTGTTGAATATGCATCAATGCAACTTATATTACAGCTTTGGGAGATATGGATCGGAAGTTTAACAAGTACCCATATTATTATTCTTGACACGTACATGGAAATAACTGTAGATTAGTTTAAAAAGTATTGTTGAAACAGTGCAAATGATCTGAGTTAGGATCTATTTTTCTTTTATATGAATTGAGCTTAAATTAACGTAACTTTTCTAACCACTTTTGCAAATTATTTTCTAAGTTTTGTGATTACAATAATTTCAGGGATTCATGCATGTTAACTTTTATTGCAAAAGTCATTGAAATTTTAGACCAGGGAAGACTTTAGCTTAACTTTTTTTTTTGTCTAACTTCAAATACAGTTTAAGTTGATGTACTTATTGGTTGGATCATGAAATAGCAATCTTCATTGTAACATGGGTTAGGTAAAGATCCTAGACTATATCTCTAGATTATTTATCTGTTCTCTTTTTATGTATTATGTCTATAATGTTGGCTGCTAAATTGTAAACATGTGATAATCTGTTTTATGTACTATAATCAGTAGACAATACCCAACCATGGTTTTAAGTGTTTAATGGGTCCTAAGTTATAGCTTCTAAGTTATTAGCCTATTTTCTCTGTATTTACAACTTGCATATGTTGTACATAGATTAAGCACTTCAATTTTCTGTTAATTAAGTTTCTTGTTTGTTGACTTTTTTTGTAATAACTCTATGTGAAATAAGGTTGTAGTGAGAGAGGTAGGGGTGTAAACAAGCCCAGAGAGCTCGAGAGCCCAGTCGAGCTCGGGCTCGGCCCGGCTCGTTTACACCCCTAGAGAGAGGCGCGGACAGAAATGGATCACCTAAAGAGGAACTTGATCTTGACATGAATAACATCAGTATGGTTGATCATCAAGCTGAAGATCGGTACAATATGTATGACTTTGACAGCGTTGAGTTAATATGTTACTTTGAACGGTTATTAGTGATCCTTCATGAGAAAGAACTCACTTGGGTTGGGCGTCTCTTGCATAAGCATCATACTTGTGTAATTTCAGCACTAAGAATCGGTACGTCTTTAAAGTAGCATCCACTCACATGGTCTGCCACTGTAAGTTCTTATATATTCAAGCAAAACATAGGTCTTATTTTTTAGATATATTTGTTGATGCTGGAATAGGGGAGTGATTCCTATCATTTTTCTTTTTCTGTTTCTTTAATAAGAACAACCTACAATATGAGATCATTATTTTTTGGTATATTGAACATGTTGAACGTCTATTTGAAAGTTTATAGATTCGCTCTGATTACTTCTTATTACATGGGCTTTATCATTTAATTAAAGATTCCATCTTATCTTATACATATATACACTTTTAGACAATTTTTAAGCTTCATTTTTAATAATTTAACATTATGTTTTGGTAGGCAATTTCGACGGTTCCTGTTGCAAGTATTAATTGAAGACATAGGTTGGGGTTGCAAGTATCAGTCTCTTAATGACATGTTTTTGTAATGCAGTTCGTGCCACTATAGAGTTGGAATTTGATTTTCATAGGGCCATCTACAACCTCAACATTGTTTAGGTTAGTTCAACATTGTTTTGGTTAGTTTAACGAACTTTTTCTTCTCTACGATTCTAGTTGCAAGTATGGATTGAAGACGTTGGTTTGGGTTGAAAGTATGAAGACATCGGTCGGTTTAGGAAGTTACTGTATATCACTTTCATCTTTAGAGTTTTATGTATTGTTGTGTTACCTGAAACTTTTGTAATATTATGTTACTTTGAAACCTTTGTATTTTATATTCTTAGGTTATATTATACTGGTTCTAATATAATTTTGTTTTTTTTGTATATTTTATTTAATTTTCAGATAATTTGTTAATAATGGGAATTTATTGGAAATTTGTAATAGAATTATTGGGAATTAACAATATATATATATATATATATATATATATATACTAGTTTACTCTAAACACCATTAGATGCGGTTCTAAAACCGCATCTTTTGAGTATATTAGGAAAAAAGTAGTTTTTGTTAATATATCAAAAGATGCGGTTCAAGAACCGCATCTCTTGGACCCGCATTATTTGATATATAGCCAAAAGATGCCTTGCCATAAGATGCGGGTCTAAAACCGCATCACATAGCTAATTTAACCGCATCTTTTGATCAAATATGTACTAGTGATAATCACATTGTACATTTTTGTAAATAGTCTAACTAGTCGAACAGGTCGTGCAATACGGACCACAAGCTCTTCATGGATTCAATACCCGACTTACCCTAGCTACCTAGGTTTAATTGGGTTTTTGACTGATCGGGACGACACGGTCACGTCACCTCCTGACTTGTGAACTTTGTAGGAGGTAAAATCTTCCTTCTTGGTCTATCTCTAGCTAAACAATATGTACTATTACTACCTTCTGAACCTTCATATATGTTTTCATTCACAACTTTATCTTCACTGCCATTAGGCTCCACCTCAAACTTGAAATCTCTCTTCTGTATGTTTCTCAACAGTCTTACTTCCAACCACATCTTTGTAAACAATATATTCTCTAAATGGCACTATGTCTCTATTGACAAAAGCTTTAAGTTCCCTTCATCAAGGCTCTAAACCCTATGACCTTTAACCCCTTCAAGATATCCAAGTATTACATGTTGGGAATCAGTGTATCAAAATTATAGCGGAAGCGGTTTACATATTTTAACAAGAGCCGATTATATACACATATATATTATGGCCGACTTTTTTATATATATACTATATGTTTGATTTATTAATCCAATTAATAAATATTCTCAATCTGGATCAAGGTTATACGCGTATAAACAAACAAACAAATAAATAAATAAACAACCATAGTGGGTTTTAGTAATCAACCTTTGACGACTACACCGGAATTGTAACACGCGGGTTACAACGAATCCTCGCTAGTAGGAAGTTCACAATCGAGCACAAGATACCTGAAGGTAGAAGCGGCCAAGGGTGAGGCGGTGGTGGTGCTTGGTCGAGCAGGTGGCGGCGATCCTTTTGCTTGGGGTCGGCCAAACTTGGGGAAGGAGGCAAGGGGTTTTGTTTTGTTAAAAAGTATGATTAGGGTTTGCATCTAAATCTCCTTATTATAAAACGTAATCTTACTTTAATCCCCTTATGATTATATAATTATAGCCTCTTAATAATTATCTAGTTAATATTAAGTGCACCGGGTTTAAACTATTATTATTTCACAAATAATAATCCACTTACTCGTGAACATATATGATTCGTGTACCAACGTGTAACTCTTCAGATCGTACCGAGTTGGATACGTTGACTTTAATTACGGTCGGACATATACATATCTCCAACAATCTCCCACTTGGAAGATTTTAATTAAATGAGTCAACGTGTACAGAGTTGGACGCCTAGCTGTATCGCATTGCTCCTAACACGGTATGACACTTTACAGTCGTCAACTAGTTCTTTGAGTTCAAGAAACACTTTACTTAACCAAATAGTGTAGCCCTGATATTTCTATCAATAAGTCCCTTCTG
Organism: Helianthus annuus; assembly: GCF_002127325.2. Taxonomy (NCBI): domain Eukaryota; kingdom Viridiplantae; phylum Streptophyta; class Magnoliopsida; order Asterales; family Asteraceae; genus Helianthus; species Helianthus annuus. The sequence goes on along the minus strand of NC_035446.2, from coordinate 150,854,573 downwards.
TATAGAACATTCGTTAATCATAAGACATGGATCATTCATTCTTATATAGTGATCAACTATTCTCTATTCTCGTCTTTAATTCAAAGTGGTCTAACGAACTACTTTTAGTCCGAGCGTGGCCATGCGTTATTCCAGTTTGAGTTAACGAGGGCCCTAGAATGTCTAAACTTCTAATCCTATAGAAGTACAGAATTCCATCAGCGTCATACAACTCCCACTTAACCTTGGATTTCTCCCAACGCTACCCGGATTACTATCCATGTTTCAGGACAATGTTAGATAACATCAAAGATTGTCCTTGATCAATGTAGTTTAATGTGCCTAAGGAAAAAGGACAGATTGAACATATCAATATCAAAAAATCTCATGACTTAGATCCATGGAGATCGTTTTGAAGCGAGTCACATCCAATATCATTCCATAGTGATATTTGTTAATTTTGATTCTCAAACCCGTGAGTTATTCATCTCATGAATGCAATCATCTCAATTCACAATAGTCTTACATTCAAATTCATTCCCATGTATTTTGATTGACTACGGATATTTTAGAATACGCTTATTCAAGGATTTAAACATATAATTAATGAACACAGTTACAAAATAATTAAACTTGCATTTAACCAATAAATCAAATAATTATTCAATGTAACTATTGTAGTTCAAAATTAAAACACCAATACTAACTACATATCATGCCCACTTTCTAGCAAATCTAAGCCCTATCTTTCCAGCATGCTCCTCATGTTTAGATTGAGGTAAAAGCTTAGTAAAGGGGTCAGCCAGATTTAGATCCGTATGAACTTTGTTTATTACGATGTCTCCACGCTCTATTATCTCTCTAATAAAGGCTTAGTAAAGGGGTCAACATCTCAATCGGTTTCTTTATGCTAGGCACAACGTCGAGATCAGCAATGAACTTCTTCATCCAGGCAGCATCCGATGCAGCATTGTATTCTGATTCACAGGTGGATTGAGCAACCACACTTTGCTTCGAGCTCTTCCAAGTAACAGCCCCACTATTCAGAATGAAAACATATCCCGTCTGTGACCTTGAATCGTCACGATCAGTGAAAGCATGCATCAGTATAACACTTAACTGACAGCTCCTCATCCAGTCCTCTATATATTAAGAACATGTCCTTAGTCCTTCTTAAGTACTTAAGAATGTTCTTCACTGCAGCCCAGTAACTATCTCCGAGATTCTATTGATATCTACTCGTCATGCTAAGAGCATACAAGACATCAAGTCTAGTACGTAACATGGCGTACATGATAGAACCAATAGAAGAAGCAAATGGAACTCTTTCCATTTTCTTCTTTTCCTCTTCAGTGCTTGCACACTGCTTGCTATTAAGAATGGTTCTAGGTGCCATGGGCAAGAGCCCCCTTTTTGAGTCTTGCATTGAGAAGCGTCGTATAACCTTATCAATATATGCACTTTGACTCAAACCTAATAACCGCTTTGATCTATCTCTATAAATCTTTATTCCTAGAATATTAGTGGCTTCACCAAGATCTTTCATTGTGAAACATTTACCCAACCAAGCCTTAACATCTTTTAGCATAGGGATGTTGTTTCCAATGATTAGTATGTTATCTACATACAGAATGAGAAAAGTGATATAGCTCCCACTAGATTTCTTATAAACACATGGTTCATCTTCGTTTTTGATAAAACCAAACTGTTTGATTTTCTGCTTAAAACAGAGATTCCAGCTGCGAGATGCTAGCGTTAATCCATAGATGAATTTATTTAGCTTGCACACCTTATTAGGATTCTTTGGATCGACAAAACCTTCAGGTTGAACCATATAGATATCTTCAAGTAAGTGTCCATTAAGGAACGGGGTCTTGACATCCATTTGCCATATCCTGTAGTCATAATACGCAGCAATGGCAAGTAGAATTCTAATAGACTTAAGCATGGCTACTGGGGAGAAAGTTTTCTCATTATCAATTCCTTGTATCTGAGTGAACCTTTTCGCTACAAGCCATGCTTTGTAAGTTTGCACATTTCCATCTATGTCAGTCTTCTTCTTGAAGATCCATTTGTTTCCAACAGTCCGACATTCGGTAGGAAGATCAACCAAATCCCAGACTTGGTTATCATACATGGATTGCATCTCTGCATTCATGGCTTCTTGCCATTTCTTGGATTCTGAATCCATGATTGCATCTTTGTAAGTAGCATGTTCAGCTTCATCAATCATGAAGATATCATCATACCTTTCAGGTGCACTACGATCCCTAATACTTCTTAAAACACTTGGTGTTTCTGTTGTTTCTTGAGTCCTCTCAGGCTCAACTTCAATAGTTGGATCAGTTACTTCTGGTTCTGTCTGAACAATTGGTTCAGTTACTTGTGATTCTCGAATTTCTTCAAGTTCCACATGATTTTCTCCAATCCCTCGCGCCAAAAGCTCTTCCTCCAACAAAGTTCCTCGTGTTTAGTGAAAATCTTATTTTCAATGGGATGGTAGAAAAACAAACCGATCTTTTTAGCATATCCGATGAAAACCACTTTTCCGCCTCTGGGTCCAGTTTATCCGAAGATTCTAGAATGACATAAACGTTACATCCCCAGACCTTAAGATAGGATACTTTAGGTTTCTTTTCATGCCATATCTCATAAGGCGTTTTGTCAACCTTCTTCGTTGGAGCTATATTCACAAGTCTTGCGGCAGTTTCCAGAGCATAACTCCAAAAGGAGCGTGGAAGGGTTGTTCGACACATCATTGATTGAACCTTATCTAATAGAGTTTGATTTCTCCGCTTAGACATGTGACAACCCTCACTAAACCAGGTATCCGTACGACTTAATTAACTATTAATTGCAGCTTAATTACTGTACTTAACTGAAATTGCTGATAAACTGCTACTTGACTGTGATACTTGTACATATCTGCATCATACTTTGATTTCCGTCACTACTTTATTTACAAGTTGAACCTTAGTGACAAACATGATGCACTAAAAGCACAGTAGCATTTGAACGGATAACCTATTGAACATGCTGATAAAGCCAGCATCAGGCAGACACTGCCTCTAAAGGCCTGAATGAGCCAGAAATATTTTTACTACACCCAGAGTGTGTGTAGGGATACAAGGGTTGTAGAACTGTGTCTCTAGGAATAAGATATAATGATTGGATGTGCCTAAAACGTACTCTAAGCACAAAACACAGCACTTTTATTAACATACCAGCTTCTAGCTAACTAATAAAGTGCCAAAACATGAGGAAATATTCTCGACACTTTTGGAAATAAATTGTGTCACTAAAAATATTATTTACGACGCTTAAAAGCTTACTTAAGCACTTTAACGGATTACAATCCAACCGAACAACCGGACTATACCCGGAACATAAAAATATTGCCAAAAATATTGTTAGTCTTTTTCTGAGCCAGTTAGGGTCCCTGATTACCCTAACACCCGCATTATAACGCATCACACCACTAACCGAGTTAACCCCTATCTAACTTGGTTTAGTGTAACTAAACTCTAACTAAACGATCGAAATCGAACTGGATACCCCCCCCCCTAATGAGATCGGCCAACTAGGGGAACCAAGAGGGTACAACTTTTGATTATTATAATGGCTTATGCTTAATATCTAGATGACACATTGACCATTGGATTTGGAACTTGTTTATGTCTATAAATACAACACTTCACACAAGAGATTACACATCCACAATTCACCAAACTCTCTCCTCTCTCTTGCCTCCAAACTCTCGGCCGAACACTCCCATAGCCACCCACCCATTGTCGAGTTTTGATCTCTTCATTCCAAGCACATACAAGCTTCAAGGGTTACGTATTAGGAGCCTCGGAGCAAACGGAAGTGGAAGGACCTCATTATCTTGCTTTTATCCACCACCTTTTCGCCTAGATTCTTCCCTAGCCCCGAGCTAGAGGTATAATGTTTAAAACTCACTCTCGAACATATCTAAGGTGGTTAATATGATTTATAACGGTTAAAAGTCGGAAACATGCATTTTGAATCTTTAAAGTTTACTAAAACTTGAATTTTGTTGGATAAAAGATCATAACTTGTGTAAAAGTTGTAGTGTTTGAATATGTTGATTATTGAGGCCCGATCTACGTTGTGGTGGCTCTGATCATCGTTTAACCCGACTTTGTTAAGATCATAGATCTTGACATAAGCTTGTTTCTATCGGTACAAGGGTTAAAAGGTGAAACTCTACCACACGGAAGACATGAACTTGTGTAAAAGTATTTTGACTTGTAAAATAGTATTTAAAACTAGCGGATCTACGCATGTAGAAGTGGTATATTCGTAGAACCAAGTGTCGAGAAAATCATGTTTTATAAAAGTCGGATGACACACTAACAAATATGATTTTTACAAACTACAAGTGTATAAACACTTGTGAAACGAAAGATCCGACAAAGTAACAATTTTTATAAAAGTTGTCGGGAAGTTGTAAAGGATGATTTATTCTAAAAACGAGGTTTTTACAAAATTTAGTTATTTTACACATAGATCCACAAAATATAACGGGATCTACACTATAGTTTTCAGAAAAACCGCAAGTTCATGTGATTATGCGATTTTACATACTTGTCGATTAGTTTGATGTGTCGGAAATTGTTTGATTGAATCAAGAAATTGTTGAAGTGATTTTGTAAAAGAAAATGATACGCTTGAAAGCGTGGCCACCTCCAGTTACAGGGGAAACTCTGGCGAAATTTTTCTAAAATCTAACACTTAGAATTATTTACAAGTGTTAGACTATTTTTGAGATGTTTTCAAAATATATTTCGCCATGACTTTATTTATTAAATAATCGGAGGTGGGATTTTCACAAAGACTAAACGTGATAAATATTTATTCGATAAATATATTTTTCACCACACTCTTTATGATTATTTTGTGAAAATATATAAATATTATTTTTAGAGTAAAAATAATATTTACAAACGTTGACGAACCCAAAATAATACAAACGCTTACACAACGAACGTATAAGTTACAACGGTAATTACTATTACCACTTAATCGTTAAAACGTAACTTACGCTTAAAACGGAATATTCATAAACGCGTATTTCGTCAACATATTATTTTGGAAAGTATTAAGTGAAGAGAAAATATAATATTTTTGGGGAAAAATATTTATATTTTGGAATGAGAAGTAAAAATATATTAAGTGGACTTAATGAGATGATACAAATACACATGTATTAAATCCCCCATCCTTGGGAAGGAAATTAATTACCAAGTATATACAAGGAACGGTTGTCTAACTGTTTCCCAAAACTTAAACTATAAAGCTAAGGCACGGCCATCCGTCTAATAGAATTAGCACATGTAGGTCGTTGCACAGCTGCCTGACATTCGGAGTACTTGGTATAGCGACGCACTGACTTTGAGTTCATGTCCCCCTTTTCTCTTAACTGTTTTCAGTTTTCTAAACTGCGGGGGTGAAATACATGTTACATTGATTATGAATACTTTATACATGGTATGGTTAGCGTAAGGAGGTTTGTTACTTTTAGATCATGTGAATGGGTAGGCGGAAACTTGAGGTCATTAATCCTCAGGGTAGGACCGAGGGGCAGGAGCGGTAGATCTATTTGGGTGTAGCGAGCCCAGTCCCAGGTCCAGCATAACGGACCTTGGGATGACTTTGTTCCCGACGCATAAATTTGCTAGGTTTGAGCCTTCCTACTTGCATTTCACACATATCAATGGCCTTGCAAACCATTGGTGATCTCTTTTTCCTTATTTGCTACATACCAGGGTTTTTGATAAATACAAAGGTTTATTTACTCACTTTCGCATGAACTCGCTCAACATTATTGTTGATTTTTCAACTTACATGTATTTCAGGGAATTAAAGATCTGGCACGGTATGGCATGTTTTCCGCTGCATTAGTCACCGAGGTCATCCAGGGTTTGGGGAATGTGACTCTTTCCTGGACAAGTCACAGTCCTCGAATCATGTTATGTTATGATATGTTTAGGGTTGTAATGTTTGTGGGACAAGTTTGTGGTTGATAGGGTGTTAACCCGTTAAGACAATGTTTTGATATTTTTATTTTAATGGATGATCTTGCATATTTTTAATTCATATAGCTTTGTTATGATTAAGCTATGGTATTAAGAAGTCACACCAAATTAACCACGCTTCCGCAAAGCCAGGGTGTGACAGCTTGGTATCAGAGCTCTGATCATAGCGAACTAGGATTCCTTCTTGAGTCTAGACTATGATCACTAGGGCTCTCACGAAAACATTTTTACTGCATACCACTTAAGTCCAGATCCAAAACCTTTTTATAAACAAATGTTGAGCGCATTTATTTATTATTTTTAGGCTCAGTCTGGGAGGCTGAGGCTCGGTCTGGGAGGCCGAGGCTCGGTCCAATGGATAGAGGTAGTTGTCTAGTGGGACTAGGGAGTCAGTCTGGGAGGCTGGGAGAATTGACTAGTGGGACTAGAGAGTCAGTCTGGGAGGCTGGGAAAAATTGGCTAGTGGGACTAGGAAGGACAGTCTGGGAGGCTGGGAGGCTAGTGGGACTAGGAGGATTATGTGATTATTATTTGGTAGCTTATGTGATTACCTGATTTACTGATTATTTGTGCATATTTGTGTTTGTTACAGACACATGGATTCACCAGGCACGGGTGATTCGGATACCACCGGACCTTTACCCATAGTATCTGACGACATTATATCCACAGAGCACGAGGTGCATACCTCCGATTACACGAGCGCTGATGACGATGACTTTCAGCCCTTCGCTCTGCCCGATGGCGCTGATGAGCCTATTGATGACCCTCCTGCTGAGTACTTACCCCTAGTTGTGATACCAGCTCCTATTCCTTTAGCCGTCTATCCCGCATATGACTTGCTACTCGACGCCGAGGCTGACGGCGATATCGATTTGTTTGAGGACGAGCCTTTTGAGGATGAGATTCCGGATGCAGCCCTTCTTCCCGCTGGCGATCTTCTGATGATCGCTGACGCCCCTGCTGAGGATTCACCCGCACATTCACCGGTCCCAGACTCTTTTGAGTCTGTGGCATCCGCACCTTCTCACGAGGTGAGCGCACAGCACTTTGTACACGACTCGGATCCTGACCAGGCTTCCTCTGCTGCACCTATTCCGAGCTTTGCATTTGAGCATGACGACATAGAGGATTCTGATCCCATTTTCCCTCCGGGATTCGACCCGGATCACGACATTGAGTTTATCCCGATGGACCAGCCCATGGAGGACCCCGCTGATCCAGTTGATCCTATTGATCCTGAGTTCGACTTTGATATGGCTTTTGATGACCATGAGCCTGCTTTGGCTCCTGAGCAGGCAGCTGCTCTAGATCCTATGCCTGAGCATGACCCCGTACATGCTGGCATCCCAGTTGAGCCCGTTCTGGCTGACCCGCCCGTTGATGATCATCTGGAGGGTGATCATGTTGTTGCTATCGATCCTGTTGTTGATCCACCTTTTGTTGCTGATATACCGGTTGACCATCCTGTTGCACCAGTTGATCCTGTCATTGTTCCTCCATTTGATCCCATTCCACTCGAGCCTGAGCACGCACTATTTGCTGACCACATGGATCCACCCGATGAGGATGCTCAGCACGGTTGGATACCTGCTGACGAGGACGTCCCACCTTTGCCCCCTCAGATCCCTGTTACACGATCTGTTGATTTCACTTTTCAGGTTCCTCAGTTTGTACCTCCAGCGAGGCCTGGAGAGGGCTCTTCAGCCCATCCTTTTGGGCACGTACCGATGTCTATTCCCTTCATGCCCCAGATGTCATCTGTTCCACCCTCTACTTCATCATTTCATGTGGCACCATTTGACCCCACCAGTGAGCCTTTGCTTTGGTCGACGCCACCAGCCATGCCACCTACTGATCCATACCATCCGTTTCATGTTGGACACACTATAGAGGACGTTTTGATGTCCTTCGTTCATCAGCATGAGTCGCACACGCAGCGTCTCCAGGAGCTCGAGAGAGCTCAGCTGCCACCATGTTCATGCCATGGTCAGATACACTCCCCTCTTCAGCCAGGTCGATCATTACCCCCAGATTTTGCTGCTCGTCTCTTTACACTAGAGCAGCAGGTTGCTTCTGTTATTCGCACTCAGCAGGCTATGGAGGAGGATTGGCTTCTGTTACGTCGCTTGCTTTACCCTCACTTTCCCCCTCCTCCCCCGCCATCCGCATAGAGCTCATCAGTGCTGTATAGGTAGACGTTGGTGAGACGACAGCGATTGTGACTGCACAGCATTTTGGAGACCATCTGATGATACTGACTTTTGTTGACACTTATTTGATGTACTTGATGTATTTGACACTGACATGATATAGTTTTTGGACAGGGGTGATGTAGCCCCTAATTGATTGATGATTTACTACATTGTGGTCTCGATATATATGGCAATCGCAGTATTCTCACCATATCTGATTCACTTGATTGCTTATTTATATTTTTGTGACATGGGATGTTGGGACATGGGATGTTGTGTATATAATACTTGTGACATGGGATGTTGGGACATGGGATGTTGTGTATATAATATTTGTGACATGGGATGTTGTGTGTATAATAATCGTAACATGGGATGTTGTGTGTGATATATCGATAACATGAGATGTTATGTGCTATTACTATTACTATATACGTATGCTTACTATGGCCTGACCGACGTATACATCTTTAGAAGATGCCGCCAAGACGTCAACCTCAGCCAATGCCTACGACTCAGGACGAACTACTGCAAGTCATTGTTGCTGCTATTGCTCAATATGCTGCCTCTCAAGGAGGAATGAGTGGAAGCAACTCTGGCAACACTGGCAACAACAACAACCCACCTCATGGGTGCACCTACAAACAATTCTTGGACTGCAAGCCCGTAAACTTCGATGGCACAGGTGGTGCTATTGCCTTGTTCGCTGGGCTGAGAAAACTGAGTCCGTACTTCGCATGAGCAAATGCGCGCTGGATCAACAAGTCACTTATATCTCAGGGCTATTTGTGGATGGAGCCCTATCCTGGTGGAATCTACAAGTCCAGACACTTGGCGAAGCTGCTGCTTACGCGCTGACCTGGACTGAGTTGAAAGAACTCATGCGCAAAAAGTACTGTTCTCGCGCCGAAATCCAGAGATTGGAGACCGAGTTCTGGCATCTAAAAATGGAAGGTCCTAAGATAGCAGAGTATGTCCAGAGATTCCACGACTTGTCGCATGTGGTACCCTACATGGTTACACCTGAGTTCAAGAGAATTGAACGCTTCATTTGGGGATTGGCTCCTCAAATAATCAGCATGGTGACCTCCTCCAAACCTGCAACTATCACAGAAGCCATTGATTTGAGTGTGGCTCTCACCGAAGAGGCAATTCGGTTGAACAAGTTTGATGAAGCTGAGCCCAAGAAAAAGGAGACTCATGTGGAGTCATCTGGAGGAAACAAGAGGAAGTTTTCAAATTTCAAGCAGGGCACCGGGATGGTGGTTAAGAAAGGGGAATCGAATGCGCCAGCTCAAGATACAGCTGGTGGGAGAAAGAAAAGTAAGGGATATATGGGTGCACAACCCAAGTGCAACTCATGCCAACGACATCACTCTGGTCGTTGTGGGTTAAAGGTTTGTGAAGCATGTGGGAAGGCTGGCCACCTGAAGGAGACTTGTTGGGCCACTGCTGGCCGGGGAGGCCAAGGAGGATATGGGAATAGGAACAACCGTGGTGGTGCTGGGAACCGCCCACAAGGAAACCAGGGAGGTGATGGAAACCGTGCCAATCATGCTAACCAAGCGGGCGCCATGGATCGAAATCAGGGAAACAACCAAGCGGGAAACAATGGTGGGAACGGGCAGAGGCCCGGATGTTTTAACTGCGGTGATGTTGGGCATTACAAAAGGAATTGCCCAGAATTAAATCAAGCACGCGGAAGAATTTTCAACATAGAAGCAAGGGAAGCGCGCCAGGATCCCAATGTTGTCACTGGTACGTTCCCTGTAAACCAACGCTATGCATCCGTTTTGTTTGATACTGGTGCCGATTACAGCTTCGTATCGCTAGAATTTAAGAATATGCTTGGTTTAGCCGCTAGTAAATTAGATATTCCATACTCGATCGAATTAGCAAATGGGAAGTTAGTAGAGGCTAACGAGGTGATTCGAGGTTGCGCAATTGAATTGGGAGAGCGTGAGTTCGCTCTGGATCTACTACCAGTCCAGTTGGGAAGCTTCGACGTGGTAGTAGGGATGGATTGGTTATCGAGTAACAAGGCCGAGATAGTTTGTCACGAGAAGATTATTCGTATCCCGACCGATGATGGTGAGACCATTGTTGTTCATGGGGAGAAACGTGAGACGCCGTTAAGGATGACTAGCTGCCTGAAAGCGAGAAAGTGTTTGCAGAAAGGATGTGTTGCTTTTCTGGCAAACATTGTAGATAAAAAGGCTGCTGAGCCGAAGATCGAAGACATCCCTGTCGTAAGGGAATATCCAGAAGTCTTTCCTGAAGACTTGCCTGGATTGCCGCCTCAAAGGCAAGTGGAGTTTCGCATTGACTTAGTTCCAGGCGCCGCGCCTGTGGCTAAGGCACCCTACAGACTTGCTCCGTCTGAGATGCAAGAACTGTCGTCACAACTTCAAGAGTTGTTAGACAAGGGATTTATCCGACCAAGCTTCTCGCCTTGGGGAGCTCCAGTTTTGTTTGTGAAGAAGAAGGACGGTAGTTTCCGTATGTGCATTGACTACAGAGAGTTGAACAAGCTAACGATCAAGAATAGGTATCCCCTGCCTAGGATCGATGATCTATTCGACCAGCTTCAAGGTTCAAGCTTTTACTCAAAGATCGATCTTCGATCTGGATACCATCAGCTACGGATACAGGAGGAGAGTATCCCAAAGACAGCCTTCAGAACTCGATATGGACACTACGAGTTTCTCGTTATGCCGTTTGGTTTGACAAACGCACCTGCAGTGTTCATGGATTTGATGAATCAAGTTTGCAAGCCGTACTTGGATAAGTTCGTGATCGTATTCATCGATGATATTTTGATTTATTCAAAGACGAAGGCTGAGCACGAGCAGCATCTAAGAGCCATTCTGGAGCTACTAAAGAAGGAACAGCTATACGCCAAATTCTCTAAGTGCGAGTTTTGGCTAAGGGAAGTGCAATTCCTTGGGCACGTGGTGAACGGAGATGGAATCCACGTGGACCCCACCAAGATCGAGGCGATCAAATATTGGGAAACGCCAAAGACGCCAATCGAGATTCGGCAATTCTTGGGTTTGGCTGGCTATTATCGAAGGTTCATCGAGAACTTTTCAAAGATCGCTCAACCATTGACACTCCTCACGCAGAAGGACAAGAAGTTTGATTGGGGAATCAAACAGGAGGAAGCATTTCAGATATTGAAGGATAAGCTTTGTAACGCGCCAATCTTAGCTCTACCGGAAGGTACAGATGATTTTGTGGTATACTGCGACGCATCGCGTCAAGGATTGGGTTGTGTGTTGATGCAACGTCAAAAGGTTATTGCCTACGCGTCACGCCAACTGAAGGTACACGAAAAGAACTATACCACACATGATTTGGAGCTAGGCGCAGTGGTTTTCGCTTTAAAGATCTGGAGACACTACCTTTATGGTACGAAGTGCACAATCTTCACAGATCACAAGAGCCTCCAGCACATATTCAACCAGAAGGAGTTGAACATGAGGCAAAGACGATGGGTAGAACTGTTGAATGACTACGACTGTGAGATAAAGTATCACCCAGGGAAGGCGAATGTGGTCGCCGATGCCCTAAGTCGAAAAGAGAGGATCAAGCCCATAAGGGTTAGGGCTTTGGAAATGATTATTCAGACCGATCTTTCTTTGCGCATTCGTGCCGCGCAGAAAGAAGCTCTCAAGGAAAGAAACCTTGAAGAAGAGTATCTCCGTGGGATGGAGAAGTTATTGGTACCAAACAGGGAAGGAACGTTGTGTTTTGAGAACAGGATTTGGGTTCCTTTGTTTGGTGGTTTAAGGAAGGTTATTTTCGATGAAGCTCACAAGTCACGGTACTCTATCCACCCTGGAGCGGATAAGATGTACCAGGATCTTAAAGATTATTATTGGTGGCCTAGGATGAAAGGCGATGTTGCAGTTTATGTGAGCAAGTGCTTAACATGTGCCAAGGTTAAGGCAGAATACCAGAAGCCTTCAGGACTTCTGCAACAACCAGAGATTCCCAAGTGGAAGTGGGAACAAATCTCTATGGATTTTGTTACGAAGTTGCCAAGAACGCCAAGAGGCCATGACACTATTTGGGTAATAGTGGACCGTTTAACGAAGTCAGCACACTTCCTACCTATCCGAGAGAAGGATAATACGAGCAAACTGGCCGAAATTTACATGAGAGAGATTGTTACACGCCATGGAGTACCTCTCTCGATTATCTCTGATAGAGACGGAAGGTTCGTGTCAAGGATATGGCAATCCTTCCAGGAAGCTTTTGGCTCCAAGTTGAATCTGAGCACAGCTTTTCACCCGCAGACCGACCATCAAAGCGAGCGGACGATTCATACATTAGAAGACATGCTGAGAGCATGTGTGATGGATTTGGGCGGTAGCTGGGATAAGCATTTACCCCTGGTTGAGTTTTCATACAATAACAGCTACCACACCAGTATTGGTGCCGCGCCGTTTGAAGCCTTATATGGGCGCAAGTGCAGATCGCCGCTTTGTTGGGCTGACGCAGGTGATAGACAATTGGTTGGTCCTGAAATGGTACAGGAAACCACAGATAAGATCGCACAGATACGGGACCGCATCAGCGCGGCACGTGACAGGCAGAAAGCCTACGCGGATCGAAGCAGGAAACCTCTAGAGTTTGAGGTTGGTGAGATGGTTTTGTTGAAGGTATCACCCTGGAAGGGTGTGGCACGCTTTGGGAAACGTGGAAAGTTGAACCCGAGGTATATTGGACCATTCAAGATCTTGGAGAGAATCGGGTTAGTAGCATACAAGTTGGACCTACCTGCCGAACTAAATGGTGTTCACGATACATTTCATGTATCCAATCTGAAGAAAAGTCCAACACAAGATAACGTTGCCATTCCTACCGACGAAATTCATGTTGATGACACGCTCCACTTCGTTGAAGAACCTGTCGAGGTCACGGATTGGAAAGATTACAAGACCCGCCGGAGCAGTGTCAAGCTCGTCAAAGTTCGTTGGAATGCTAGACATGGTCCTGAATTCACCTGGGAGCGTGAGGACCGAATGAAAGAGAAATACCCCCACTTATTTCTTGAGAACCCTGCTTCTACAAGCAGAATTTAAAATTTCGGGACAAAATTTTTCTAACGGGGGGAGAATGTGACAACCCTCACTAAACCAGGTATCCGTACGACTTAATTAACTATTAATTGCTGCTTAATTACTGTGCTTAACTGAAATTGCTGATAAACTGCTACTTGACTGTGATACTTGTACATATCTGCATCATACTTTGATTTCCGTCACTACTTTATTTACAAGTTGAACCTTAGTGACAAACATGATGCACTAAAGCACAGTAGCATTTGAACGGATAACCTATTGAACATGCTGATAAAGCCAGCATCAGGCAGACACTGCCTCTAAAGGCCTGAATGAGCCAGAAATATTTTTACTACACCCAGAGTGTGTGTAGGGATACAAGGGTTGTAGAACTGCGTCTCTAGGAATAAGATATAATGATTGGATGTGCCTAAAACGTACTCTAAGCACAAAACACAGCACTTTTATTAACATACCAGCTTCTAGCTAACTAATAAAGTGCCAAAACATGAGGAAATATTCCCGACACTTTTGGAAATAAATTGTGTCACTAAAAACATTATTTACGACGCTTAAAAGCTTACTTAAGCACTTTAACGGATTACAATCCAACCGAACAACCGGACTATACCCGGAACATAAAAATATTGCCAAAAATATTGTTAGTCTTTTTCTGAGCCAGTTAGGGTCCCTGATTACCCTAACACCCGCATTATAACGCATCACACCACTAACCGAGTTAACCCCTATCTAACTTGGTTTAGTGTAACTAAACTCTAACTAAACGATCGAAATCGAACTGGATACCCCCCCCCCCCCCCTAATGAGATCGGCCAACTAGGGGAACCAAGAGGGTACAACTTTTGATTATTATAATGGCTTATGCTTAATATCTAGATGACACATTGACCATTGGATTTGGAACTTGTTTATGTCTATAAATACAACACTTCACACAAGAGATTACACATCCACAATTCACCAAACTCTCTCCTCTCTCTTGCCTCCAAACTCTCGGCCGAACACTCCCATAGCCACCCACCCATTGTCGAGTTTTGATCTCTTCATTCCAAGCACATACAAGCTTCAAGGGTTACGTATTAGGAGCCTCGGAGCAAACGGAAGTGGAAGGACCTCATTATCTTGCTTTTATCCACCACCTTTTCGCCTAGATTCTTCCCTAGCCCTGAGCTAGAGGTATAATGTTTAAAACTCACTCTCGAACATATCTAAGGTGGTTAATATGATTTATAACGGTTAAAAGTCGGAAACATGCATTTTGAATCTTTAAAGTTTACTAAAACTTGAATTTTGTTGGATAAAAGATCATAACTTGTGTAAAAGTTGTAGTGTTTGAATATGTTGATTATTGAGGCCCGATCTACGTTGTGGTGGCTCTGATCATCGTTTAACCCGACTTTGTTAAGATCATAGATCTTGACATAAGCTTGTTTCTATCGGTACAAGGGTTAAAAGGTGAAACTCTACCACACGGAAGACATGAACTTGTGTAAAAGTATTTTGACTTGTAAAATAGTATTTAAAACTAGCGGATCTACGCATGTACAAGTGGTATATTCGTAGAACCAAGTGTCGAGAAAATCATGTTTTATAAAAGTCGGATGACACACTAACAAATATGATTTTTACAAACTACAAGTGTATAAACACTTGTGAAACGAAAGATCCGACAAAGTAACAATTTTTATAAAAGTTGTCGGGAAGTTGTAAAGGATGATTTATTCTAAAAACGAGGTTTTTACAAAATTTAGTTATTTTACACATAGATCCACAAAATATAACCGGATCTACACTATAGTTTTCAGAAAAACCGCAAGTTCATGTGATTATGCGATTTTACATACTTGTCGATTAGTGTGATGTGTCGGAAAATTGTTTGATTGAATCAAGAAATTGTTGAAGTGATTTTGTAAAAGAAAATGATACGCTTGAAAGCGTGGCCACCTCACAGGGGAAACTCTGGCGAAATTTTTCTAAAATCTAACACTTAGAATTATTTACAAGTGTTAGACTATTTTTGAGATGTTTTCAAAATATATTTCGCCATGACTTTATTTATTAAATAATCGGAGGTGGGATTTTCACAAAGACTAAACGTGATAAATATTTATTCGATAAATATATTTTTCACCACACTGTTTATGATTATTTTGTGAAAATATATAAATATTATTTTTAGAGTAAAAATAATATTTACAAACGTTGACGAACCCAAAATAATACAAACGCTTACACAACGAACGTATAAGTTACAACGGTAATTACTATTACCACTTAATCGTTAAAACGTAACTTACGCTTAAAACGGAATATTCATAAACGCGTATTTCGTCAACATATTATTTTGGAAAGTATTAAGTGAAGAGAAAATATAATATTTTTGGTGAAAAATATTTATATTTTGGAATGAGAAGTAAAAATATATTAAGTGGACTTAATGAGATGATACAAATACACATGTATTAAATCCCCCATCCTTGGGAAGGAAATTAATTACCAAGTATATACAAGGAACGGTTGTCTAACTGTTTCCCAAAACTTAAACTATAAAGCTAAGGCACGGCCATCCGTCTAATAGAATTAGCACATGTAGGTCGTTGCACAGCTGCCTGACATTCGGAGTACTTGGTATAGCGACGCACTGACTGTGAGTTCATGTCCCCCTTTTCTCTTAACTGTTTTCAGTTTTCTAAACTGTGGGGGTGAAATACATGTTACATTGATTATGAATACTTTATACATGGTATGGTTAGCGTAAGGAGGTTTGTTACTTTTAGATCATGTGAATGGGTAGGCGGAAACTTGAGGTCATTAATCCTCAGGGTAGGACCGAGGGGCAGGAGCGGTAGATCTATTTGGGTGTAGCGAGCCCAGTCCCAGGTCCAGCATAACGGACCTTGGGATGACTTTGTTCCCGACGCATAAATTTGCTAGGTTTGAGCCTTCCTACTTGCATTTCACACATATCAATGGCCTTGCAAACCATTGGTGATCTCTTTTTCCTTATTTGCTACATACCAGGGTTTTTGATAAATACAAAGGTTTATTTACTCACTTTCGCATGAACTCGCTCAACATTATTGTTGATTTTTCAACTTACATGTATTTCAAGGAATTAAAGATCTGGCACAGTATGACATGTTTTCCGCTGCATTAGTCACCGAGGTCATCCAGGGTTTGGGGAATGTGACTCTTTCCTGGACAAGTCACAGTCCTCGAATCATGTTATGTTATGATATGTTTCGGGTTGTAATGTTTGTGGGACAAGTTTGTGGTTGATAGGGTGTTAACCCGTTAAGACAATGTTTTGATATTTTTATTTTAATGGATGATCTTGCATATTTTTAATTCATATAGCTTTGTTATGATTAAGCTATGGTATTAAGAAGTCACGCCAAATTAACCACGCTTCCGCAAAGCCAGGGTGTGACAAGACACACCATTGTGTTGTGGTGTTCCTGGTGGAGTGAGTTGTGAAACCATTCCACAATCCTTTAGATGGTCCATGAATTCCGGACTAAGATATTCACCGCCTCGATATGATCTAAGCATCTTAATAGTTCTACTTAGCTGATTCACTACTTCATTTTGGTACTCAAATTTTCAAGGGTTTCATGTTTATGCTTCATAAGATAAACATAACCATATCTACTGAAATCACAAGTAAATGTAACAAAGTATCTTTCTCCATGTCTTAACATTGTTCTGAATGGACCACATACATCTGTATGCACAAGTCGCAACAGATCATTAGCTCTCTCTCCAACATTTGAGGAAGGTTCTTTTGTTAACTTTCCACATAAGAATGATTCACACTTGCCAAACGTTTCTGAACCCTTGGAATCTAGGATTCCTGTGGTTTTTGTAAGACCCTAGCTTAATTAATTTAAATTCTACAGAAACTTTTATCATTTAAATGTAATAAATGCAAATAGATATCCATACACAAATTTAAGTTTCATAAAACTTAATAAAAGTTAAAACATTTCAACGTGTTATCGTTATTTAGTTTCATAGTTGACTAAACATAATACGGAAGCTTGAACTTTCTTCGTGTTCGGTTCTTTGTATGCTTGACCAATCATCCGTGACATAATAATGATCACCTAAATATCAAATTTCATTAATCACATTAGTTATATAATGCATAAAATGAATTTGATAACCCAAATATACTAAACAAACAAACAAACAAAGTTTTGAAATAACCCATCGTCGCTACGGTTGACAGACCGTAGCCTACGGCACCAGTGCAGGGGTTTCACAGCCCTTCTCAACCGTAGCCTACGGCCTTCAGCCGTAGGTTATGGTTTAGCCCTGCTGCACCAATCATCCGTGACATCATAACGATCACCTAAATATCAAATTTCATCAATCACATTAATTATATAATGCTTAAAATGAATTTGATAACCCAAATATACTAAACAAACAAACAAACAAAGTTTTGAAATAACCCATCGTAAGCTACAGTTGACAGACCGTAGCCTACGGCACCCAGTATAGGGTTTTCATAGCCCGTCTCAACTGTAGCCTACGACCTTCAACCGTAGGTGGTTTAGCCCTGCTGTACCTGTTTTCCAGTTTTGCCTTAAACACGAAAACAACCATAACTTTTTCTATGCTTATCCGTTTGAACTCATTTTTTTTGGTACGTGTTCGTAATTTAATTTTCCACAATCTCGGACTAAAAATCCATTATCTGAAGAAATAAATTCTTATCTCTTAGCTTTCGACTTAAAGTTCATTTACGAAATTATTTGACCCGTTTGCATTTTTAACAAACAAGCTCACATAATACATCTCTTCCACCTGAAAGTCATATCTATGATTATTTCCATTACTCGAGTTACTATCATTAAGTTTTTACGCATCCGTTATCCAGTATGCGTCTCCGCATTTATTTTGACCCGTTTAATTATTCAAATCAAACAAAGACTTAATTGAACCATACCTTAATTTCCATTTTTAATCTTCGTTTTCACCATATTATCTTTATTTATTTATCATCACAACTTCAATTGTGATGGATGGTGATAGAATATCATTATATTCCTATCATATCCTCAAGTATGACAATTTAAAGAAACTGACCCATTATGTAGCACTGTGCCCAGATGGTTTAAACCTTCGACTATACACTATGAAAAGATTGACCAAATTATAAAACTCTTATTTAAACTACCCTAAAGGGACATTTGCTTGATTTATCATTCGAGAGCGTTTTGGTCAACTTTAGCCCTTTTTACAACAAAGGACATTTAATGACATATTTTGACCAAGTGGGCAATTTTAACCATAATCTATTAAGATCCTTATGTTCCTAAGAACATAATATCTATGATTCAAATTATTGGATTTACCTTACTTTAGGTAGTCCTATGTTCACTCGTGACTCGTTTAACTCTCATCGGACCTTAAGTCCTCAATAAGAGTTTGACCCATTACGCATACCTGGCTCGGGTCATAGCATTGACCCGTTTAAATACGTTGCACTATTAATTGCTAGTTAATAGCAACGCAAACCATACACTATTTCCCTGTAAGCACAAAACTCGACTAGCGACCATTAATTATTATTGTCAAATGCTGGCGACATCACCGTTTAACCCGTTTGGCCTAAATGACCATTTTATCATTATGAGATGGTATTATTTACCATCTCATTTAGTCTGTTTCGGTTTACACCGTTTGAACATATTACTAATAGTCGTTTCTTAATAGTATACCCATATATATATATATAGAGTGAATTTCAGGGATTGTCCTTTATCTTTATACCCATTTTCAGGCGTTGTCCTTTATGTTCAAAATTGACGAGTTTTGTCCTTTATGTTTTCATATCATACACGTTTTGTCCTTTTGGCCTAACTCAGTTAATTTTTTTCAGTTAAATTTGGTCATATGCTTTGCACATGAGGGCATTTTTGTCAATTCAAAGGTAAATTCAACGACAGATTTACAGCTCAAAGCTTCTACAACCTTTGAATTGACAAAAATGCCCTCATGTGCAAAGCACATGACCAAATTTAACTGAAAAAACTAACTGGGTTAGGCCTAAAGGACAAAATGTGTATGATATGAAAACATAAAGGACAAAACTCGTCAATTTTAAAAATAAAGGACAACGCCTGAAAATGGGTATAAAGATAAAGGACAATCCTTGAAATTCAATCTATATATATATATATATATATATATATATATATGTTATGTAATTTTTTAAATAGTATACCCATACCAATTATTTAAAAAAGAACACTTACATAATTAACAAATACAATGGGTCACATTTACTAAAGGGAGTTAAAAATAAGAGCCATAAAGAAATGGAAAAAAGAAAAGAAAGTTTCTGTGAAAAAAAAAAAGGTAATTAAAATTTAAAGTATGGGCTGCTCAAAGCCAAAAAAAAAAAAAAGAAAAAGAAAAAGAAAAGAAAACAAGGACTTCAGCAAAGAAATAGAAGAAATGAGTACAGAACACGTCTCGGACGCCGGTATCTACAATGAAAGTATGGCGGTAGACCACTAGACAACAAATCCTTTTGTCTATAAAATTTCAGCTCAAAACTACATATAAACAAAACATATATGTAAAAAATAAAATTAGGGGCCCTTTGGGAGTGTGGGCCCTGTGCGGTGGCCCACCCCGCACCTGATTTATTTGCGCTTGACTTTATAAACTATTTTTTTTTGGTATGTTAATTATGAATTCTTGGAACGTTCACATTTCATAACTATTTCTTGGGTAATAAGAACTTGATCATTAGTTAAGGGAAAAAAAAGCAAGGATGGCCAAATACTCAATTCTTGTCAAAACGTCAACGTTGGTAAAAAAAAGTCAACAATAGTAAAAGAGTTAATGCCCATGGAAATGTTTGGATGCCAAAGGATATTGTTATAAGGGAAAAAAATCAACTTGATGTGATTAGTATAGATATCTTGTATTGCTTCCATTATCATAAATGTATAAATAGGTATATGTTGGTTTTTGATACCAACTAGTATTAAGTCCCCCGCGTTGCGGCGAGGGCGTAAAACCGTGACAAATAGCATTAATGCGACACCACCATCAACGACCATCAACACTAAAGTTACCGCGTGTTAATGCGGAGAAATTAGACCGAAACGCAAAATATAGAAAATAATAACTAAGTCGATTTAGGACCCGCACGTTTGAACCACATATGCATCGTTCCACTATGTTAACTCGCAAAATTTAGAGCGTAGTGTAAAACAAAACATAAAAGCGTTGAACCACACACATACGTTGCGCCGAGAATAAAATGTAAAACGGAAGTTTTGAGGAGTATATTAAGTATAGGGGACCAAAGTTAAAAGTAACAAAGTTGTGAGGTTAAATTAAAAAAGATGAAAACTTTTGGTTGAAAGTAAAAAATCAAAGACTTATGGGTTAAAAGTGTAATGTTAATTTTTTTGAGAAGCCCTCAAAGCATGAGGTACAACACTACTATGCTATAACTTGTTGCTAAATTATGATATGTAAATTATAGACTCAAGTTGAGAAGATGTATTGTTTTATAGGCCCAAGTTGAGAAGTTGTATTTTTTGGTATATCCAATTGGGCCATTTGTGGCTTAGATGGAATCTAGGAAAATTTGGGCCCGTAATTCATTTATATTTGTTTAGGGCTCAGTTTAGGATTGAATTCCCAAATAGTCATAATCCCTTCTCTTTAAGCTCGCTAAGTTCCGTCAATGTGGATCTAGGGTTCAGGCAGTTACCAAATCCAAATGTTCTGATCCATTGTTTGGTAACGGGCGGAAGGCAAAAACCTTGAAGACTTGCAACCCATGGCGTTTGATTTTTATATAATTATTTGCTTCCATTTGAAGCATCCGGATGACGTTTTTCTCTGCTTTAGATTCAAAAACACATTATTGGAGTTTTCACGCTGCAAATTAAGAGAGCAATCATGAAATCCTGAATAATACCGTTCAAGATTGTGCTTTGCTCATCCTGATTGGCTGATCCATTGTTTTAGGTAAGATCATTACCTAAATTTTTTGGAAAATTTATAAATTGCATTTGCTAATCTTAATTGCATCATAGCTTTGGCTAGGGATGGGGATTAGGTTTGAATCATGCTCTAAAAATCTGAAATTTCAGTTGCTTCAGAACAAGATTCAGACCAAAAATTTCAAATTTCAATTTTGAGCAAACCGAAAACATTTTACTAACTCTTTAAAATCCTCTAAAAATGTCCCCTTAATTTCAGTAAGATGAAGCATTTAGAAATTAAAAAATTATATTGCTTTCATTATCCATACAAATAGATATTACAATTTTATTAATTATATAAAAATGTCTGTAAACATTACATTGTATTATTAATACAAGCCTGACGGGTATTAGCACTAGTATTTCATAAAAAATTTTTGGCCCAATAAGACTCGCACCAATACAATATTTTGAGCCCGTAAGCCTAATACCAACACTGTAGGTCCCTCGGAGGATGAGGTTCAACCTTAACCTTGTTATGCTAACACACTAGCGAGTGCGGAATCCAAACTAGTGTGCAAACCGGGGTTAAACAAGCACAAACACAACACACAAAGTTCACCGATTAACACCACTTGTATTAATACGAATGAAAGGTTCCGGTTACAAGCTCAATGTTTACAAATCAGTTTTGCAAACTCTCTAATGTGTGTGTTCTTGACAGAATGCTCTCCTATCTCTCGAGTGTCTATCTTTCTGTCTGTGTGCATCTATCTTCTAGTGAACACACTGCATGGGTATTTATACCCAAACACAACAAGTCTGGTCGAAGGATCAGGATGACTTGACTGATCGAAAGATCAGACTGCTATCGAAGGATTCACAGGGACCTCGAAGGATGATCTATCGAGGTCCATCAATCATCCATCGAAGCATATCTTTTGAGGTCATCGAAGGATAGAAGCAATCCTTCGATGGTCCAACCTTCGACACAGACATTGTACAACCATATACTAACTGTTTGTCCAAGTCAAACCGGAGGATGGTCGACTTGGTCAAACTTACATGACTAACAAGGACATCGTTTACATCGTGACCGAATACAGACAAAGTACAGACACAAGTGCACCAACAAACTCCCACTTGGCTGTAGCTTTGTCTCGATCTTGATCATCTTTGATCTTCGTGTCTTCAAGACTCTGATGTCCTTTTAAGTCTTCAATGTCGGAGGATCTTCAAAGTCTTCACGTCTTGAAAGAAGAAAGTGTATCAACAAACTACCCGTATCATGTAGGAAGTGTGTTGACAAACTCCCCCTTAACATAAGCTCCCCCTTGAGTTATGCTCGTGAATGACTTGATCTTCAATGCTTGAGATCCTTGTGGTGTTGATGATGGTCAGCGACTACTCGATCATTTTCATCACTTGAGTGCCTTCACGTCGTGTCTTCATTCCAAGGCTTTGTCATCGACCATGTTCTCCTAGCCTTTAGAATCTGCACATGCAAGAAATCTAAACGCGTAATGAGAACAACTGCTTGGAATACAGTTAGTATAAACAAACGACACACGAATGACCATGTCACAATCAAACACCGTCCGACAGTTTGAAAGTTTTACAAATTTATCAATTTTAGTTTCTAACTTTCAGAAATTGCAAATTTCGACCGTTTATGAAGATTTAGTCAATTCGGTTTTCGTTCAGGTTTCAGGTAACGAAGACTCGAGATCCAACATCGTACGATCGAAAAGAAAATAGAAATAAAATCTTTTTGGCTTTTATAAAGTTTATATTAAAACAGATTTTAGGTGTGTTTTAATATTTCGAAATGTAAAGACTAAAAGCAGTAAATAAATATATACAGACATTCTTTTTGTGAGTTTCGAGGGTAAGAGAATCATATCAGTGTACGGTCATGCCAAAACGCTCTTGTTGTTCAGTTAGTTAACATTTAGATAAGCATCCTATAACAATTATCGGTATTGTTGTCCACTTAAGCTCAACTTATCAGATGTAATCATGGCGAGGGGATACGTTAAGGTATGATTTATACTTACCGACCGGTGTTCATCCACATCACGACACATTCCCGTATCAAGGTATGCACGAGGGTTCATCTTACCGGTGAGTATACCGATTATCATCTGTTTGACCG
Source organism: Helianthus annuus (assembly GCF_002127325.2). Lineage (NCBI taxonomy): Eukaryota > Viridiplantae > Streptophyta > Magnoliopsida > Asterales > Asteraceae > Helianthus > Helianthus annuus. Next base: position 150,831,134 of record NC_035446.2, on the reverse strand, counting down.
TATATGATGTGAGATTCTCACTTATTTTGATTTGAAAACAAGCCCTATGTGATAGAATCACTTATTGATGAGGAACTTGATTTTCATATGCATGAGGGCACAGGAGCAAGTCCGTGAATAGGTCAGTACTTCCGTACAGCAGAGAGACGAACTTGACTCCCGGATAAATGTGAAATTTTATCACTTATTTGTTATGGACATGTGATTGTTTATCACTTATTGAGGTCGAATGCAGTATGCAGTATGTAATATGTACACGTATGTATAGTATCATGGAAGATCTAGACTTGCGTCCCCGTTATTTTTCGGTAAAAGATACAACCATGACACCCAGATGATAAGCAGCATAAAGACCGAATATCTCAGAACCTCGGCAATCTATCAAACGAAATTTCGGTACTAAGACCATATGCCAATGAATGGTTCCCACCTGGTCTTCAGTCGATTTAAGTTTATATCACCCTGCACACTTTAAAATGATTGTGAGCCTACCGATACATCTTATATAGAGCTGCTTATCGTTTTTCATTTAAGGTTTAAAGAGGTTTGGATAGACCACTGATGTACTATCATTTTCTCTTTTGCTCGCCAGGAAACTCATTTTTGTTTTTCTATTGTTTTTGTGTTTTTGAAATTTTTCGATGTTTTTGGATTTTCAGATTTTTGGATTTACTCCCCCTAAAATCAATAAATTAAGACAAATTTAAAACACAAAGGTATTTACAAAAATGATTTTCCGATGTTGGTTTACTCTTGCTTGACCTTAATGCCGTTTACCAATAATAAAAAGTCAAATCTTGATTTGTCAAATGCTTTGGTAAAACGGTCGGCACGTTGGTCATCGGTGTGGACCTTAACAACATCGATTAGCCTTTTCTCAAAGCAATCACGTATGAAGTGATATTTGATTTCGATGTGTTTGGTCTTTGAGTGCTGCACAGGATTTCTAGTGATCTGTAAAGCAGCAGAATTATCAACGTAAATAGGAGTAGTTAGGAATTCAAAACCGTAGTCCCGCAATTGTTGTTGGATCCACAGAACTTGGGAGCAACAACTTGAGGCAGCAATGTATTCAGCTTCGCATGTTGATGTAGCGACGCACGTTTGCTTCTTGCACTGCCATGTGACTAGGCGATTTCCTAAAAACTGACATCCAGCCGTTGTGGATTTGCTGTCGATTTTGCATCCGCCAAAATCAGAATCACTGAAAGCAACCAATTCAAAGTTATTATCCCTAGGGTACCATAGACCGGTGTCAGGGTAACCCTTCAAGTAACGAAAAATCCTTTTGACAGCTGCAAGATGTGAGGCCTTCGGGTTAACTTGATATCTGGCAAGCAGGCACGTTGGGTACATTATGTCTGGTCTTGATGCTGTGAGGTACATAAGAGATCCGATCATTGCGCGATAGTTTGAGGGGCTAACAGCTTCACCCTTCAAGTCTGGAGTAATTCCGTGATTTTGTGGCAGAGGGGTACCAATGGGCGTTGCATCAGACATCTGGAACCGGCTCAAGATGTCACCAACATATTTAGTCTGATGGATGAATATCCCAGACCCCGTTTGTTGCACTTGTAGGCCCAAGAAGAAGGTCATTTCCCCCATAGCACTCATCTCGAATTTATCCTGCATAATGCGCTCGAAATTCCTACACAAGACATCATTAGTAGAACCAAAAATAATATCATCAACGTATACCTGTACCAGAAGAAGATCTCCATCTTGTTCTTTGATGAAAAGAGTACAGTCGATAAGACCTCTTCAAAAACCGTTCTCCAGCAAATAGTTACATAAGGTTGCATACCAAGCTCGTGGTGCTTGATGTAGACCATAGAGAGCTTTGTTGAGCAACCAAACCCGATCGGGATGGATAGGATCTTCAAAACCTGGAGGCTGTTCGACGTACACCTCTTCTTTAACCACACCATGTAAAAATGCACTTTTGACATCCATCTGGTAAACCTTGAATCCTTTGAATGAGGCATAAGCCAGAAAGATCCGAATAGCTTCCAGACGTGCAACAGGTGCATAGACTTCGTTGTAGTCGATCCCTTCAATCTGACGAAAACCTTGAACGACTAAACGTGCTTTGTTCCGGATAACAACTCCGCGGTCATCCTTTTTGCATTTGAAAACCCAACGGGTACCAATCTTCTTGTATCCAGCAGGTTTCTCTACGAGTTTCCAGACACCAAGCTTCTGGAATTGTTGCAGTTCTTCCTGCATTGCTTCAACCCAAGAGTTATCTTTCATGGCTTCTTTCCAAGTTCTTGGCTCTTCCTGTGAAACATAACACGCGAAAGACCAATCGTTTTTTTGCCCGGATTCTCGAATAGCTGCATACAGGCCTGCATTGTTGTTGTTTCGCAACATGTTTCTTGTTTGAATGCCACTTTGCACATTTCCGATGATGTTTTGTTGAGGATGGGTATTATGAATCCTTGTTTCTGGATTATCTGGAACTGGAATATTTATACCCAGGTTGTTGAGATTGAGATCAACAACTAAATCAATGCTCGGAATTGACGAAGAGGATGATGCAGTTGCTTCAGCTGTTCTATGGGCATCCACTGGAGGAGTACCCTCTGAAGTACCATGAACTGCTGTTGGAGCTTCTTGATCTGCATCTAGAAATTCATCATCCTCTGAAGATTCGTTCAATTCGGCAGCATCGTGAAAATCCTCATTGTCGAGAGTATTATTGTTCACCGAAGATGGTTCTTGATTGACAAGAATTGGACGAACCACTGGTGAAACTGTTGCATTGTCACTCTCGAAAAACATCCTTGCCGCAGCACTTTCTTCAACGGCTTCAACATTGATCGAATTGAAAAAGTCATCGTACTCAAACATCCAAGGCTGACCAGGACATTTGACTGGCAAAGTGTGCCTTTGTACTCTGACCTCAGACCATTCCTCGACCCTTTTAGTCTCTAGATTCCAGACTCGTAAGTTAGGGGTGGCATACCCAAGAAAGTATCCATCAATTGCTTTTGCCCCAAACTTTCCATTAGGATCGATGATTGTACAAGGAGCTCCAAACGGTTCAAGATAAGACAAATCTGGTTTCCGTTTTTGAAGAAGCTCAAAGCAGGTCTTGTTGTGCCTTTTGACTGTAAGGACTCGGTTCAATGTGTAACATGCAGAGGCCACAGCTTCAGTCCAGAATGGAATGGGCAACTGCGACTCTACCAACATTGTCCTAGCAGTCTCGATCAATGTGCGGTTCTTACGTTCAGCGACTCCATTTTGTTGAGGAGTATAACCTGCACTAAACTCATGAAGAATACCCTTTGAAGTGCAAAACTCCGCCATGGCATGATTTTTAAATTCAGTACCATTGTCGCTACGTATCCGCCTAACCTTCAATTTATACAAATTCTCAATCTGAATGATCAAGTTTTTGATAATACCAAAGGTTTCACTCTTGTGTGCCATGAACGCCACCCAAGAAAATCTTGAATAATCATTAGTAATCACGAGGCAGTATTGATCACCTCGAATACTCTTGTGCTTGACAGGACCGAACAAATCCATGTGCAAACGTTCAAGAGGAACTGCCACCGTGTTGATCTTCTTAGTAGGGTGCTTCTTCTTTGTTTGCTTTCCTTTCTGGCACGAAACACAGACGTCTTGAAGATGGAAATTTTTGAGGGGAACACCATTCACCAATTCATTTGAAACCAAATGATTCATTTTGCGTAAGTGAATGTGACCCATTCGTCTGTGCCAAGAGATAGTGTCTTTTTCTGTGGCTTTGGAAACGAAACAAGTTGCTTGTGCAGACGTAGTAATAGCTTGGCTCATATCAAGGACGAACAAATCATTTATCCTTGGAGCTGACAAGAGAATCCATTCTTTTGGAATTTTGAAGCCCGGCTTCAGCACATAACATCCATTAGCATCAAAGTTTACTGAGAACTGCTTGTCACATATTTGAGAAACACTAAGAAGATTGTGATCAAGTTGTTGCACAAAGTTGATCTTGTCAAAGCTGACAATCCCGTTGGATATCATTCCTTCACCCGTAATATAACCACCCTTATCTCCAGCAAAAGCAACATAACCTCCTCTAATAGATTTGACGTCGTAGAGAAGCTTCATGTCGCCTGTCATGTGCCTGGATGCCCCACTATCAACAATCCAATGACTACTGACAGTTCCTCCTGGAACACCCTGCACATGAACTCAAAATGATTAGTTGGAGATGGGGACCCAAGCCATTGTGGTCTTGGGTCTTCCATTTTCATCAATGACAATAACTTCTCGTCTTTGATGGTTGGTGAATTGTGATGTTCCCCCTGATTCATTAACCGTTTTTGGTTTCCAGGTCTGTTTTGTTTTACCATTGTCATTCTTTAAAATTTTAACTTCTTGCTTGTCTGAAGTTTTTAAATTGTCTGGTTTTACAGAAACAGCTGTTTTGTTAACCACATCGGTTTTAATCGCCTTTTCAATTTTCTTGACCTGTTGGCGTTTCTGTTTCTTTTCCCTTTCTTTTACAAGTCGGGGATCTTGTTTTACCAAAACAGTTTGCCTGCGGTCAGTTTGGTCACGGGGAACATCAACTTTTTCTTTTTGTTTATGAAGATATGGACAATTTCGAATTATATGTCCAATTGTTCCACACTCAAAACATGATCTTCGTTCAACAAACCCCGAAGTATCATGTGATCGTTTAGCCGATGATGTTGAACTTTGTGAACCCGAGGTACTAGGCTTTGAACTGTTTTGTTCATTTCTTTTCAGAACTGTAGATTTCTTGACAAAATCTAAGTTAGATTTATTTTCAAACGTTTCAATTTTGTCCGTTCCCGTCGATTTCACAAAGTTTACATTCTTGTTTTTCTTCCTATTCGGCTTCTTTTGAGTTTGAGCCGGTGATTTTGCTTTTGGCTTGGTGTGATTTTGCTGTTTCTGCATTGTTGGTAATTTCTTGTTGCCAAATTGTTTTCGAATTTCGGCCTTTGGAATAGGAGGACACTGTGTAACTGTAACACGTGGTCCTGTCTTTCCCAAAAACTTACTTGTCGAATTTTCAAAGACTTTACTTATTAAAGATTGATTAACATTTTTAATAGGAAAATCTTTGTCTGAATAAATCTTATCATCACCAACCAGAGTGTACAGCAAGTTCACACTCTCCGACTCTTTTTCAGAAGAGGACTCGATCGCAACAGTCTTAGCAGTTTTTGCAGGAGGATCACATAGAATGTGATTCTCGAGAGGTATGTCCTCATTTTTGACTACCGCATCAGACTTTGCTGGGACAGCATCATCAGATTCATCATCAGAAGAATCAGCATCCTCAGTAATGACTGGAGGATCCTGATTCAGTTCAGCAGAAGACACACATGTATCTGCTGATACATCCGAATCTGATGATACTTCCTTTGTATATCCAAGTCCTGCTGCAAATTCTTTCACACCTAGAGGCACAGATGGTTCAAAGAACACTATGTCCTCCTCATCCGGCATGGCATCATAATTATGTCTCACTGGTGGTGGACAATTCTTATAGCCTATGCATGTGACGTCCCTTTTCTCCTTTTGGACATCATTGATGTGATCCAACACATAGCTAGAACTCAAATAACTATCTAACTTGAGTTGGATTGCCTCACTTTCCGTTTTTACACAAGCCATTTCTTTTTGCATTGTCTCAAGACGAGATATATACAAATTAATGTCAGTTTGTTTTCTGGAAACCATTTTAGTTAGTTCGGTTTTATCTTTCTTTAATTTTTCGATTACCACTTAAATTCCTTTTCATGGTTTTCGTAAAACATGTTGGCTTCAGTGCATTTGGAAAGGTCCACAGTCAATTTCTGATTGTGGATAAAAGTCACATCATACTTTTCTTGCAAAGCTTCATGCTTACTTTGCAAGTCACACAAATTCTCATTCACTGTAGTATGTTTGTCTTGCAAGTCAAACAAACTAGCTTGTAAAGCATCATGTTTGCCTTGCAACTCAGACATACTTTTCTCTATATCAGCACATCTAGCACGCAACCTATCACATTCATTACAATTTACAGTAGTGGGTTCATCGACACATACCTGACTTGATGAACCGTCGACATTAGCCATAAAGGCTGAATGGAGAGAAGACGAAGAATAAGCAGCTTGATCCACCAAGATAGATCTTCTTTGAGTTTCTGCTGCAGCTTCCCCCAAAAGTTCATCAATATCTGCATCGATTGCTGCATTTGATGTCTCACCCACATGATCATCGCCCGAACTTGAGGATTCTTCATCTGAACTCCTGCTATAACCCGAAGAGTCTTCATCCTCAGAAGATTCACCACCATTGGCGGAAGATTCTCCACCACTGGTGTGAATTAACTCCTTAACCACTTCAGCAAAACATGCTGTTCCATCGGGAGCATCACCACCCAACTGGATTGACCAGTCACAACCTTCATCCACCTGAACCGCAAGTGCCCGGTTGGCTTGGTTGTTGACAGGCACTAATGTACGCTCATTGTTTCTGTTCTGGTTCTGCTGGTTGCCTTGGTTTCTGAAGGGGTTTTGGTTCCCGTGTTGTGTTGGCTTTGTACATTCCCTTTTAAAGTGACCCCGTTCACCACAATTGAAGCACTTTACTGCCTGTTTATCGAACCCATACTTGGTGTCTCTCTTACTCTCCAAGCTGGTTCTGCCAGTACTTTCCATCCAATCCTTTGCCCTTCTCACAGCACTAGCAAAGGCCCACTTGATATCCATCAAGTCCATCTCTTCTTTATCAATCTGCCGATAGTCTTCTTGTGTCAGATTAATGTTGCCAATCTGACCTTCTATTAATCCACAGTACGCGCTCACTACAGTGTTAAGCAGCTCCATGTGTTCCTTTGCTACTTCTACACTAACCTTAGAGAAGCTTGAAGTGTCGAGCTGTACTGTACTTGGCTTTGATTGCTGACCAGCAGATGATGTTCCTCCATAACATGCACGTTGTTGTTGAGCAGGAGGAGGAGGTGGTTGTATTGGATTTCCATACATGTCTGTGGTGGGAGGTGGCTTAACAGGAACTTGCACTGGATTGCCATACATATCCGTGCTTGTGACAAACGTCGTTTGTAGTGGAGCATGTGGACCGGTTCTTGCAGACGAAGTACTGGAAGTTCCATAATACATTTCTGGATTTTGTGGCAATGGAACTCTCTTCGCCTTTAATGTTTCCTCCTGATCCTTGTTTTCCAAAAGCTGCACGAAGTCGTTGATATTTGTAGTTCTCAACACTCCGTTATACTTCAGGATTTCCAAGAAACTACTCCATTGGGGAGGCAAAGCATCAGCAAACTTCTTCACCACTTCTGCTTGAGTTGTCGCTACACCAAAATTATTCAACTCAGTAAGCAAATGATAAAACCGGCTTGTCATGTCTCCCAAAGACTCCTTATCCATGCACGTGAAACAGTCAAATTCTTTCTTGAGCAGATAATGACGCAATTGACGTGTTGCTTCATTCCCTACTCCTCTGGTTTTCAACTCGTCCCACAACTTCTTAGTTGTCTTGAAACTGACAAACTGGTGGTAGATATCCTTGCTCAACGCCTGAGTGAGAATGGCGTATGCTTTCTTTTCCAGATCATACGTTTTCTTTTGATCTTCAGGAAGATCGGCAAACGTAGCAGTATCTGAAGCAGCAACTTCTATAGCTTGATCGAAATCTGTGGTGAAACGTATCCACAGTTCGGTGTTTTGACCAAGAACGTATGTACGGAATCTATCAACCCAGCCCGGATATTCGTTTAAGTGCATCAACTTCGGAGGTCGATTCAAACTTCCGGTTTCACTTTCGCTCAATAAGATACTTTGAATACTTGGAGTTTGATTCGATACTAATGCCCATTGACTTGACGATATGGCATTTGCTTGTGAAGATGTCGACACTGGAGACTCGGCCCATGAAGGAGATAGACTTGTACACGTGTACTTTCCACTATCTGGAGCCGGTGTACCCCACCATGAGGGAGTGGAACCTGTACTTGTATATTTTCCACTATCAGGAGCCGGAGTTCCCCACCAACTCGGATTCATCTTTGATAAGAAAAATAAATTCTATATGAATAACCCGAAAGATAACAGTCAGCCGAAGGATCCAAGTTCGAAAGATCTGAAAAACAGAAACTTGTTAAACTAAGCAGACCACAATCGAAGGATCAACACTTGTTCGAAGGATCAACAGTGTTCGAAAGATCACTGTTGAATCTCGAACAATGATTTCGAAAGATTCACAAATTCGAAAGATTCACAATTTGAAAGATCCTTATCTTTCGAATATATATCCTTATCTTTCGAATAGATATCCTTCAAATAGATTCCCTGGATCGAAGGATATTTCTCAGACTTCGAAACACTGTACGAAAGATGCTTATCTATCGAACTGTCTTTGATCGAAAGATGATCTTTCGATGTCGAAGGATATCCTTCGAACACTACTGACACAACTGACACTGAGATGATAGGTTGGTGAAAAGGTGATGGGTTGGTAGAGTCAACTTTCGGCAAAAGAGTATGATCAGACTGTACTTTCTCTACCAACTCAGATTTTCAAATAAAATATGCCCAAAATGGCAAATCTTATCCAGAAAGTCCGGTCACCGGAACACACCGGAATTTGGCCGGAAATCACTAGATTTCTTAAAAACAAGTTTTAAGTTACCCAACCCGCTCTTGAACACACCCGGTTAGTTTAGAACACGTTTTTATGTTTAAAAAAAAGCAAGAAAACCACCAAAAACGGGTACTAAACCAAGTGACCAAACACACCAAGACTTGAACAAACCCGGTTTTTAACAAGGTAAAGAGCCACGGCTCTGATACCACTTGTAGGTCCCTCGGAGGATGAGGTTCAACCTTAACCTTGTTATGCTAACACACTAGCGAGTGCGGAATCCAAACTAGTGTGCAAACCGGGGTTAAACAAGCACAAACACAACACACAAAGTTCACCGATTAACACCACTTGTATTAATACGAATGAAAGGTTCCGGTTACAAGCTCAATGTTTACAAATCAGTTTTGCAAACTCTCTAATGTGTGTGTTCTTGACAGAATGCTCTCCTATCTCTCGAGTGTCTATCTTTCTGTCTGTGTGCATCTATCTTCTAGTGAACACACTGCATGGGTATTTATACCCAAACACAGCAAGTCTAGTCGAAGGATCAGGATGACTGATCGAAAGATCATCTTTCGATCAGACTGCTATCGAAGGATTCACAGGGACCTCGAAGGATGATCTATCGAGGTCCATCAATCATCCATCGAAGCATATCTTTCGAGGTCATCGAAGGATAGAAGCAATCCTTCGATGGTCCAACCTTCGACACAGACATTGTACAACCATATACGAACTGTTTGTCCAAGTCAAACCGGAGGATGGTCGACTTGGTCAAACTTACATGACTAACAAGGACATCGTTTACATCGTGACCGAATACAGACAAAGTACAGACACAAGTGCACCAACAAACACGCATCCCCCCTATATATCCACCACCTTCTGTAAAACCATTATACGATGTCACCGCTACTGCCATCGTCACTCAGAAAGAAACCTAATCAGTTGGCCCAATGTTTTTGTGCAGATATATGCAGTTGCGTCAACATCTAAGCAATGGACTTCACCTTTTAGATTTTTATCCACACCGCAGCTCCCCATGCCATGTAGATTATGAGTAAGAAACGTCCCACCACCCTTTCTTTTCCCATCAAAGCCAAACTTCTGTATTAGCGATTTCTCAAAAGCACCTTTGCAAGAAAGGAGATAGTGAAGATGAGCAATCATGATAGAGGATAGACCCTGGAACTATAAATTATAATTTAGAGGAATGAGATATTTGTAATACAAGCAAGCAGCTCTACCCATATACAATACATGATATGATGTTTGTAATACAAGCAAGCAACTACATCCATATACAATACATGATATGATGTGCAGGGAGTAGAGGTGTTGTGAGGGTGGAATATATGTTGTGGTGTATTACAATGTAAAAAATTTCACATTAGGGAAAATGTTTTTGATTGAATATCTCTCTACCATATGGAATATAAGGAGTGTTTTTATTTTTCATGTGTGCCTTGTATGTGACAATATTTAACATGGCTATTTAATAGTCATCATATTTGAACTTTAATGATTATTTACTACAAAACATTTAGGAGAGATCGATGGAAGGGAAAGTAATTGTGATGAATATCATATAGTTGTCTATTGGTAATAGTTGAAGGGCTCAAATGTAGCTTTGTGATTAACGAATAACTAAGTCGTAGTTAGCCCTAAATATGCTATACTCTCAATTGTACTTAATATCCGATATGGAATGAGAAGCACCTAACTTTTAATCGAATCAATCTATTTTATATGAATTCTTTCTCAACTTTGTCTTCCAACATTGGTATAAAAGCGGACGGTTGACGGACTCCATTGTTATCAGAGTTTTTACCTCAACCTCATAATATCAACATCATTATCTTTTGTTATGAATTTCTCAACTTCGACTTCACCAGAATTCACCACTTCACGAATAAAATGAGGTCTAACATTAATATGCTTTGTTCTTTCACGGAACATTTTATTTTTAGAAAATTGAACTGCCCCTGGTTATCACACCAAACCACAACATCTTTAAACTTCGTCCCCAATTCCTGCCCAACTGATCTTTGTCTAGGTGATTGTTTCAACCCATACAATGATCTTTTCAATAAACAGACCATATCTTCCTTTCCTGGTTCTTCAAATCCCAAAGGTTGGCTCATGTATTTCTCTTCTTCTAGATTACCATGCAGAAAAATTGTTTTAACATCCAATTGTTCTAGCTCTAAATCAATGACTGCAGTAAGAGCTAGCATTATTTTGATTGAAGACTGTTTAACAACAGGGGAAATATCTCACTATAGTCTACACCTAATCTTTGCGTAAACCCTTTAGCTACTAATTTGGCTTTGAATCTTGGGCCTTCAACTTCTGGAATTCCTTCAACTCCATTTATATGGCATAACTTTCTGCCCCATAGGTTCTCAGTCAATACCCAAGTTTGATTATCATGTAGTGCCTTGATCTCATCTTTCATAACTTCCTTCCACTTCTCTTTTTCTTTTGAAGTAATTGCTTTTTTGAAAGATAAAGGTTCATTAGAATCTTCCATTTCAACTGCTATAAACACATAAGCTAAAATATCCTCCTGACTTGTGAACTTTGTAGGAGGTAAAATCTTCCTTTTTAGGGCTATCTCTAGCTAAACAATATGGACTATTACTACCTTCTGAACCTTCATATATATTTTCATTCACAACTTTATCTTCACTGCCATTAGGCTCCACCTCAAACTTGAAACTTCTCTTTTGTATGCTTCTCAACAGTCTTACTTCCAAGCACATCTTTGTAAAGAATATGGGTGAGGGTGAAAGCATTAAATGTGTCAGAAAAAGGGTTTTGATACGCCTCTCATTGCCCTATGAGAGGCATATGAGGTTGTGGTAGTTGGAGCATTAAACCCTATCCGCATCTCATTGAGCAATGAGAGGCTTATCGGCACGACTTTTGATGAATTTAAGGTATAATTACTGACATGCAGGGAGTTCAGTCTGAAAAAGCGTGAAAGTGACCCCATACGACCCTTATCGACCAAGAATGTCTATTTACCCAAGCATACGGGATTTATTTGATTCAAAAATTTTCAAACTCACAAAATACCGATGAAATGATGAAAATTCTCAACTAAAAACGTTGGTGTCGCCCATGAAGCATAAAGATGTTGTTTTGGGACATTGGTAATTTTTTTGGCGAAGATTCGAACCAGTCGTACGTCTCCGAAAGCGTTTGATTATCCGGCATTGATCGAGGTGAGGAGGAGGTTGTGTCCGTGCCTCGTTGTGATGACGGGGTGTGCAACCCGTGTTACCTGACTTTAACCACGTGTTTGTAGATGAGGGGAACCATCTTACATTGCCCAAAGTTATCCGCGACACGAATACGGGACTTACCATTCGTATACGGAAAACCAACACAAGTTAGAGTATGAGGAAGGTGCTAAGGAGTTTGAGGAAAATGATAACGAAGTCGAAGAAGGTGCTAACGACTTTGAGGAAAATGATAACGAAGTCGAGGAATGTGCTAAGGACTTTGAGGAAAATGATAACGAAATCGAGGAAGGTGTAATGCACTTTGAGGAGGGTGTTCATGACGACGAAGGTGCTAACGAGGAAGGTGTTGACGACGAGGAACGTGCTAACGCGGAAGGTGCTAACGAGGAAGATGATAATGACGAGAAAAAAACAAAAAAAGGTATTACATAACCGTCAATTACGTGTTATCCGTGTTATATAACGTTGATATAATTTTAGAGTATAAAAATGACTTTGTATACGTGTTATTCATTATATATAATTTTTACTAGGTAGGAGAAATCTAGAAAATGTTTGATCCGACCCGACCCGACCTTAACCCGAACCCGACCCGAAAATTGTGTCATACATATTAACCCGATTTTGTTATCATTTTGGTGAAATATTATATATGTTCTAGTGAAATATTTTGTTAAAAATAAATTACTTAGGCTTGTAAATGAACCGAACGAACATGAACGAGGCATGTATACTGATTAAAAGTAGAAAATGTATAACCCGAAATTTCATACATACCCGAAAATATGTTATACATATTAACCCGAACCCGATGTTCAACCCGAATTTTTTTTATTGTTTTTTCAACAAATTAATATATTAATTTCATTTATGTGGATTTCTAATGTACGTTTTTTTGAGGTATTTGGGTCACCTGAAGAGTTGAAGAATTGGGTTTACAAAAGAGAAGTTGCGAAAGGTTACGTCAACGATAACAAAAGGCGAAGGTTCATCAGCAAGGACAGTGAAGATATGGTTGCAATGCGATCGTGGCGGCGAACCCAAAAGTAAAGCAACAGTACGGCGTTCCAGTAGCAAAAAGGTTGGCTGTCCTTTTAGTCCGATAGGGAAACTAGACTCAAGTAGTGGTAATTGGAGCCTTGTGGAGAAGAAAAACATTCATAACCATGAGCCTACTCAATTTCTCGAGGGCCACGCGTTCAGTAGAAGGCTGACCCCGGACAAAGAATCACTGGTGGAGAGACTTTATCTGCAAAACATGGAGCCTACAAATATACATTTAACCGTAAGAAAACAAAACCGACACAACGTGTGCATTCTACAAGACGTACAAAACACGATAAAAAAGATTAAACTCAAAATGTACGGTGATCGAACTCCAATGCAGATATTGGAGAACATGTTGCAAGAAGAAAGGTACGTTTATTTCACCAGGGTGAATCCCTCCACAAACGCGGTTGAGGAGGTTTTTTGCGTTCATCCGGACTCGTACAAATTGCTATGTAGGTGGCACATCTCACAGAATATTCTAAAACACTGTCGGGCAAAATTTACGAATGAAGACTGGAAAATATTCAAGCTTTCTTGGTCTCGACTGTGTAGTTCTCCCACTCGGACGCTATACAATTATAACTTTGAGCGGCTTTTCACGCGACTGACTAACGACGAACGATCAGGTACATATTATATTAGTTTACATACATTCATCCATACATATATACATACAAACATTACAAATCCTTGTATTCAATTTTTCAGATGTTGTTCTGGATTATTTGTATAATGTGTGGCAAAGATTATAAAGAAAAGTTCGTTTCAGCCTGGACTAACACAGTCCCCAATTTTGGTCAACATACAACCAACAGAGTTGAAAACCAGGCTTCTAAGTTTAAGAGATACATTAAAGGGCCAAACAACTCGCTCCATAGACTTGTATGGCTTGGTGGAAAAGTTGTGATGGAGAGAGTGAAACCCGTGCCTTAAAGTGTGTTATGTTACGTATTTTAGTGTTGTTTACGTGATTATATGCTTTGAATATGATAACTATGCGAGATTGTGATTTTGCAGGTTAATCACTTAATTTGGTGAATTTAAAGTGGTTACTAATGAAACAGAACAAGAACGGGTGATTATTAAAGAGATATCACGTTACACGGGAGTTGTTCGGGTCGAAAGATAGCTCAAAGGAATAAGAAACATGAAACATTGAAGTCTAGGGGCTAATTGGTCATTATGTGAAAGTTATAAAGTGGTTTCATGTGAGTTTGAAAGAATGGATGTAAGTTACGGAATTTTAACCGTTGCCTACGGTTGTAAGAAGCCAACAATAAACAAAAGAAACAGAAGCTACGAATCGTAGCTAACGTTGTATTTCGTAGATTACGGTTAAAAAAAGGCGGCATATGTTTGTTTTGTATTGGAAAGATAAAAAGGAAATTTGAGAAAACCCTAAAGGGGCCGATACACATGCAACACTTTTGACTTGGGGGGAAGGAATTTTATTATCATAAAATCATCAACAACATTTTATTATGGCTGTGATGAGGGATTTTTTTTCTAGCGGCAGTATCAGTGCCGGGTGTAATCCATCCTTTGTTGCCTTGATACCAAAAATTAAAGATCCACATGTTTTATCTAATTTTCGGCCGATTTCTTTGGTGGGATCTTTATATAAAATTATAGCAAAAGTGCTTGCGAACCGGCTGAAACTCGTTACTGGAGAAGTGATTTCTACGACACAGTCTGCGTTCGTGGGTGGGAGGAATATTCTAGATAGCTGACGTGATGCCGTGGTCACAATCAAATTTAATCCAATTACTACTAAATAGTTAGTGGCAAGTGGGTATCGAACACCCACATGGAGTTTGTGGAATATGTGTTATTCGAAAGAGTATCTAACTTGACTAAATTAATCTACTTGCAAGAAAAGTAAAATTCAAGAGTTTATGTGAGTGAATTGGTTTTAGAACTAAATTTAACTAATTAAATTGCAAGAGAAAAGTTTTGGTTGTAAACAATTTAGAGACAAGTAACCATCTTTAGTTTCCGGTTTGTTATGACACTTATGCTAACATTCCACTAGAAAGAACTACATAGACATAATTCATATGTGATCAATTGCAGTGATGAAAGGGAACTAAGTACTCAGATTCCTAGAACGTGAGGTTGTTACCCGATGATCAATCAACCCTTACCCAAGCCTAACTATACCCATGATATCTTGATTGCCAACGGCACCAAGAACGTATGGTTTCCAATTAGTTTAGAACAAGAATCAACAATTTACTAGCAATCAATCACACATCATAACAAGCAATTCAATAAAGAGAAGATTGTTATTCTAGAAATAAGGAAATACGCATAAATGTCTTGCAAACCTTCCACCAAAGATAGTCACAAAATACTTAGCCACTCATGGCTTGAACAAACATTGTCAAATAAGTTTTAATCTTCAAGAAGGTTAAGAACATGAAAAACCAATGATAGAGATAGTCTTCAAGCTCCAAAAGTTAGCCAAAAATCGTTCACAAGCCAAGTGTAACCGAAAACAAATGATAAGTCCCCTTAAAACATCATGAAATGGCCAATTAATGAAGGAGTTACGATTTTGGAAGGCTCGGCGCCGTAAGCTACGCCGCCTGCCGTAGCTTACGGCGGCCAGTGGGCCAAAGGCGGTCAACAAAGCGCCGTAAGCTACGGCGCTTGCCGTAGCTTACGACAAGCAGTAATCCCTTACGTCCTTTCTATACTTTTCTACGGCAGTGCAATTTTGAAGATGTTGGGACCGTAGCCTACGGTAGGGGTGTTCATCGAATCGAATATAGAATTTTCGAATTATTCGATTCGAATTATTCGAATAATTTTTATTTTTCCTTGAATTCGTATTCGATTCGAATTCGATTAAAATCTATCAAATTCGATTCGAATTCGTATTCGAATAAAAAACCCAATTCGTATTCGATTAAAAATTCGAATTTGAATCGAATTCGAATAAATTCGATTTGATTTAGATTCTTTAAAAACAAGTAAAAAACTATCAAAATAAAACATAAATTTTAAAGCAACCATAAAGCACGATATCATATTAAAACAGTTCCAAATAAAGTATCATTAATCTAAAATTCAAAACGAGAAGTCGGGTAGAACCACTCCATATTACAAGTTAATATTTTTTAGGGTTAGAAATTTATTGATAGATTTGTTACTTAGGTTTTAGTTATGGGTCATGTACTTGGTTTGGTAATGGGTAATTTTAATACTTGGAATAAATTTTGAAAATAATTTGTAGTATAGTCTAATAAAAGTTATATATGTATTATATATAAAAATAAAAAATAAAAATGTATAATTTTTATTCGAATTTCAAATCGATTCGAATTTGAAATTGTAAATTCGTATTCGATTTACTTGACTCGAATTGAATCGAATTCGAATTCTTATAATCGAAACGAATTCTTGATAATCGAATCGAATTTAAACGAATTTCAAATTTTTCGAATTCGAAACGAATTCTGAACACCCTAGCCTACGGCAGGGTGCCGTAGGCTACGGCGCTGAATGGTGTTGTTCTCCTTGTCTTTCATCAGAATGCTTTCTTCAAATCTTTGACTCCCAAACCTCTCGCATCCATTCGTGCCTCCTAAAACCCGCATTTTGAGCATTGTAACACATGCACATCAAATAATCTAGTGGTTACCAAGTTCAAGCAATTAACCGTGTATAGCATGGGATTTTAATCGTTTTAAGGCTCTTAAGGGTTGTCCTATGGACCACCCGTCACATCCCCACACTTACACGTTGCTTGTCCCAAACAATCCATTCAAAAATTATTTCAACCACAAGCGATCAATCATGCAAACCAAGCTAAGCGTGCCGTCCTTCTACTAACTTCTAATCATACCACAAGACACACCCCTCACAAGAACTCTCGGTGACCAGAAATATTAGCATATAATGCTAAACCACTCAATGCGTGTGTGTGTGTGCGACAATAAGCTTGTATAAAAATCAAGTCTACTCCTAACAATTGCTAAACATGCTTAAGAATCAAAGGAACTTACGGGTTGTAACGGGGCTAGGTGCGAAGGTAGGAAAATGGTGGATTACATATGAAAGAGCTAGTTGATTTGACCCGGTTTTTATTTCTACTACTAAACAAAGCAACATCAACTATATACAAAACATCATAAACTTCTCCACTTCTATTACTACTACATGCTTCTTTTTGCATTTTTCTCATGTTTTCTCCTTTATTTATTTATTTATTTATTTATTTATTTATTTATCTTTTTATACTTCAAACTTCAACAATATATGCAAGAACATCAATATTACATACTAAATCTCCTAAACCGGGTCGTCTCAAAAGGTAAAATTTTGTAGGAAGTAGGCTGGGGTTACAATCGAATGGTCTAAGGCTCAAACATGGCTTTCTAAGGACCAAACCCCCACCCGTCACAATACCAAGCTCATATATGTAAAGTATGAGGTCCAACCCACCAATCCCGCACTCGCACACATCTAGACGAGGCTTCCTAAAAGTCCCCTATCATTTTCAAAAGCATGCTAATTTTAGGATTTAACAAGGATTCGTACACAAGTTCTATTAACACACTACACACACCGCCACTCAAACAAAGAAATATCAATAACAATCATATGTGGCACAAAATCTCACCAAGAAAAGACTAGGAATGGGTGTCGGTGTGTCAAGTGGAACAACATCAAGTTTTCAAATTTTGATAATTTCCGCTTGGATTTACAAAAAAATAAAAATAAAAAATTAAATTCGCAAAAATTTTCCCCATCCCCACACTTGGGATACATTGTCCCAATGTATGGTTTTGAGGGAAGGATCGCTTTTACCCAATCAACATTAGCTTCCGCTAATACTCTCAAATCCCAACTTTCTTTTTGTATATTTTTTTATATTTTTATAACTAAAAACACCACCAACTTTCACACCCCAACAAAAACACATCAACATCAAAACGCCACCCTACCTCCCAACCATAACATAAACATATGAGATAACAATATACACAAATATATAAAGGAACAGAACACGACCTGGCTAGTAGTACTTCGGCTGTGGAGGCCCGAAGATGGATGTCATCATATCATTCCACTCGCCAAAGCCAAATGCTCCGCTGCTACTGCTGCTTCCTTGATCGCCACTTTGACCCGCTTGTTGATAGCTCATGGCGTGTGGATCCACCCACTGAGAATGAAGCAATGGTGGGGTGGGACACGATGCACTACCATCATGTGGTGGCAATGTGGTATAGTCCACAACTGGCGGGTCCGCTTCAATAGGTTGGCCCGCATGCCACTGATCATGCAAGCGTCTTTGGCGGTCGTCTAAGTAGCGGTTGTTCACTTCTTCTTCTTCATGGGCATACATAATAGCACGGTTCCATTGCTGATTTCTATCGTAACTCTGCTTCAAGGCTCTCTCCATACTTGCCCCCATGAAAGTTTGCTGATCAAAGAGCATCTGGTTTGGTTCACTCCATTCACCAAAAGTGGGTGGCCGCCTCTGTTCAATAATTTGACCTATATTCCCCGAATGGGCCCAATAGGGATCATAGACCTGCTGTGCGTAATCAAATGCACTCCCCACATAACCAGATTGCACACCTGCTCCCTGAACTCCCGCTGGGCCAGCACCCCCTACCTGAGCATCAACCATGAACGTGTCTTCATGGTAGTCGTCATCACCACTAACTTCCTCATCTATCGTTTCGGGCTCATCAGCCTCATCCGGTCGTAACGGTCTCGTATCCACTTTAATGACTCTCCATCTCCTCCCATCTGTTTTCAGCTTATGATACCTCTCCGATTCCTTATACTCCCAACCTGGCCCCAGATTCTTGAGGTCAAATGGTCTAAACCTCTTGTAAGAACCTTTTTCATCACCTTTAATTGCCCCATATTTCTTCAGCAATGCTGTGATCAACCGGTAATGAGGCACAATCTTTCTTTCTCCACTATTTCTGCTCAACTAGATGTTGTTCAACACTAGAAATCGAAAGGGAACCTTGGGAGTACCATGCATCATCATATACAGGATCGGCACCTCTTGAAACCGAACCTCCATCTTGTCTGTCACACCCCCAAAATCCACTCGCGGAGTATCACCGCTTGGAGGCGTGACTGACCAAGATCAAGCCACCAAGCGGTGATACTCCGCGATTGGATTTTGGGGGTGTGAAATTGTCACCCCGCCTTGGGATAACATTGTACATGCACAATGTCAAAAACTTTGCTTCCATTCTCAAGTTGCGTCTATACAACTTCCCATGTGTCGTACCCGGAAGGAAAAGGTAATAAAGCATATTCTGCCATTGCGGATGCTGGTCGGGCTCGTGATAGAGATCTTTGAGACTCGGGTAGATATATTGATTTGATGGTTGGTCGTCAAACTTCTCTATTCGGCGCAATGATTCATAAGACATCTCAACTTTTACCCCGTTACACCATCCAACGAGCCTCATCTTGCTTGGGGCCTTAAACGGGGGACATTCGAGTGAGGCCACGCACTCTTGAATCTGAGTGTCATACATCTTCTTCACCTCGCCATCATAACACTTCAAAGCTGCACCCCAACCCAATTCCTTGAACTTTGCCGTTATCCCAAACGGCCCGGAATCGACCTCTCGGATCTCCTTTTCACAAATAAATGCTTCATCCCGTTGCTTCAAATTGTTCATTTGCTCATGGAACAAATCCTCTCTCCATTCCGCGGGTTGGTCTAAGAGTGAACCGGATGTCCAATCCGGCTTAGGACCCCTTAGAGGTGCATCCTCCTCCGAATCCGGGTCACCAACCCGTGTCAATCTCCACCTCTTTGGTTGTTCCTCTTCCCTTTGCGGTTGGCTAGACGACCCTGCAACCGATTTACCTTTTGTCTTCACCATACCTACAAACATTCATAGACCACACAAGACAATTCAAGTTAGTTCAACTTCCCAATCTTCCCCACACTTGCTTCATGTTGTGGGTATTAATGTACAAAAACCAAAAGTTCATCCTTTCGAATAAAAATTCGCCATGATGTCTCTAAAATTCATATTTTTTTTTTCAAAAATTATCACTAGACATCAAACACATTTATACCCATACATTCAACGGTTCACAACATCCTACCATCTATCTCATACAAGCAAGTGTGTAAGCAAAAACATAATGAAAACTTACAACCTCATGGTACTTCAAAGAATGACAAGAAATTGCATACCTTAGTGTGGTAGAAGATGAGAATAACAAGCTCTTGAAGTTCACACAAAAACCCACAAAAACCCCAAAATTAAAATTTTCGGCACCCCTATGCTTAAATCTGACCAAAAACAAAGGATTCTTCGAGATATGAGTATAAATCTAGAATCCTTGTGAAATTTCACCCAAGATGGACTCAAAAATCACTAGATTTGGACAACATTTGAGAGAGATATGAAGTTTTGAAGGTGATGAAGAACTAGGGTTCTTAGTGGAGAAGAAGAAAGAAAGAAATTGTGTGGATAGGGTGAATGATCGATGTGTGGTTGGGGAGAATTGGGAGTTTTTATTATTATTAAAGTATTATTATTATTATTAATTGTTTTCGAATATTTTTTTTTAATGTAATTGCTGACAGGAGGGACCATTTGTCCTCACTCGGTGCCGTAGCCTACGGCACCCGTCGTAGGTACGGTGAGAACTGGGTGAAAAAGGGTATGCCGTAAGTAAGACAGTATGTTGTCGGCGTAGGGTTGTTTTTGTTTGGGAGCCGCCGTAAGCTACGCCCCCCACCGTAGCTTACGGCGGGTACTGGCATAAGGGGGGCGGTCAAAAGCTGTTTTATGTGTTTTTTTTAGCTTTTATAAATTTTTTATTTTTTATGTGTTTATAAATTTTCGAAAACATAAAAATTATCCCTACCCCCCGTTAAAAACCCGTGTTGTCTTCAACACTATGTTCGGAAATTCGTAAAAAATTTCCCCACATTTGTTTCGAAAACCGGTTTTAAACGGAACTTATTCAAACCGAAACAAACTAAACTAAATATTTACAAACACCAAACCTGGGCCTCTTTCAAGTTTCTTCGTCATCCAATGGGCGTAGAATGTAACCCACTTTGTCGAGCTCAAGATTGTTGATGTCGTTACCTTCCAAATACGGTTTGAGTCGATGCCCGTTCACCGTTTGTTGTTTATTTGTTTGTTCATCTTGTATATCGACATCACCGAATCTCCCCACTCTTCGGACAACATAAGGACCCATCCACTTGCTCTTGAGTTTTCCCACGAACATTTTCAACCTTGAATTATACAACCACACTTTTTGACCCACTTCGAAGTTCTTTTTCCTTATCTTTGCATCATGAACTTTCTTCAGTTTGTCTTTGTATGCGGATGCACACTCATAGGCTTGATCCCGTATTTCCTCAATCTCGTTCAATTGTAGCTTTCTCGCTCGACCCGCTTCGTCATAGTTTGCATTCACCGTTTTAATTGCCCAATATGCCCGATGTGCTAGCTCCATATGCAAATGACACCCCTTTCCATACACCATTCGATAAGGAGTTGTATCAAGTGGAGTTTTGTAGGCTGTTCGATAAGCCCACAATGCATCATCAAGTTTGGTCGACCAATCTTTTCTATCCGTTCTTACCGTCTTCATTAGAATCTCTTTAATTTGACGGTTGGACACTTCAACTTGTCCACTTGTTTGCGGATGGTACGGTGTAGCAACACAGTGATTCACATTGTATCTTTTTAACAATTTCCCAAAATTGAAGTTCTTGAAATGTGAACTGCCATCACTTATTATCACCCTAGGCACACCAAATCGAGCAAAAATATTGGATTGCACAAACTTACATACAACGGAATGATCATTGGTCCTCGTAGCGATAGCTTCAATCCATTTCGAAACGTAATCAACCGCAACCAATATATACAAAAACCCATTTGAGTTTGGAAAAGGACCCATGAAGTCTATTCTCCAAAGATCAAATACCTCCACCACCAAAATTGGTTGTAACAACATTTCATCCCGCTTCGAAATACTTCCCACTCTTTGACAATTTATGCAATTTCGGGCATACTCGCAGGAATCCTTGAAAATCGTGGGCCAATAAAACCCACTAGATAGCACCCGATAACCTGTCTTATTCCCACTAAAATGCCCTCCACATGCCGATGAATGAGCATGGGTCAAAATTTCTAAAACTTCAGTTTCGGGAACACATCTTCGTATCACTTGATCGGGTCCGATTTTGAACAAATCCCGTTCATCCCAAATATACTGTTTCACTTGACTAAGAAATTGTTGTCGTCTCTTCTTCGTCCAATGATTCGGAATTGCACCTTTGGCCAAATAGTTCACGTAATGGGCATACCAAGGTGCAACAAAAGTAGAAACGACTAACAATTGTTCATCAGGAAACCGTTCATTAATTTCGCTCGGGTCATCAACACCTTCCAATGGGATCCGGGACAAATGATCCGCTACAACATTTTCACACCCCTTTTTGTCCCGAATCTCGAGATCGAAATCTTGCAACAAAAGCATCCAACGAATCAACCGGGGCTTTGCATCCTTCTTTTCCATTAAGTATCGAACGGCACTATGATCCGAATACACGATCACCTTGCTCCCCCAAATGTAGGATCTAAACTTGTCCAAGGCATACACCACCGCTAATAATTCTTTCTCGGTTGTGGTGTAATTCAGTTGCGCCTCGGACAAAATTTTACTTGCATAATAGATCACCACCGGTTTCTTGTCGACCCTTTGACCCAAAACCGCTCCAATGGTCGTGTCGCTAGCATCGCACATAATTTCGAACGCTTTGACCAATCCGGTGGTTGCAAGATAGGAGCCTTCACCAACTGTTCCTTCAACACATGAAACGCTTGCAAACATTCGTCAGTAAAATCAAATGGAACATCTTTCAATAATAGGTTGCATAAAGGTTTTGTAATTACACTAAAACCTTTAATAAACCTTCTATAGAACCCCGCGTGTCCCAAAAATGATCTCACCCCCTTAACATTCTTTGGTGGGGGTAGAGATGAAATTACCCGAATTTTTGCTTTGTCTACCTCCATTCCCCGGTCCGATATCACGTGCCCCAACACAATACCCTCTTTAACCATAAAATGGCTCTTTTCCCAACGTAGCACCAAGTTTGTCACAACACACCTTTTTAAAACTCTTTCTAACTCATCGAGACAAGAGTCAAAACTTGGGCCAAAGATGGAAAAATCATCCATAAACACTTCAAGAGATTCCCCAACCATGTCCGAAAATATACTCATCATACATCTTTGGAATGTGGCAGGGGCGTTACATAGTCCAAATGGCATTCGCCGAAAAGCAAATGTACCATATGGACATGTAAACGTGGTTTTGTGTTGGTGGTCCGGGTGAATAGCAATTTGGTTATAACCCGAGTACCCATCCAAAAAACAATAGTATTTTTGACCAGAAAGTTTTTCAATTATTTGGTCAATGAAGGGTAACGGGAAATGGTCTTTGGAGGCAGCGACATTTAATTTTCTATAGTCAATGCAAACTCGCCACCCGGTTACCGGGCGGGTGGCAATTTGCTCACCTTGTTCATCTTTTATTACCCGGATGCCTGATTTTTTAGGCACTACCTGAGTCGGACTTACCCACGCACTGTCCGAAATGGGATAAATGATCCCTGCATCCAACCACTTGATTACATCCTTCTTGACCACCTCTCTCAAGTTCGGGTTCAACCTTCTTTGTGTTTCACGGGTCGGCTTTGCATCTTCACTCGTAATGATTTTATGCATCACAATGGATGGACTAATACCCTTTAAATCGACTATTGTCCACCCGATTGCCGCCTTGTGAGCCTTCAACACCCCTATCAACTCCTCTTCTTGAGCCACCGCCAAATTAGAAGCAATGATCACCGGTAATGTGTCATTCTCCCCCAAAAATGCATACTTTAAGTGCTTTGGTAGCTCTTTCAATTCCACACTTGGTGGACATTCCAAAGAAGGCTTTGTGCCCGAATCAATTTCCACCGGTAGAGTGTCTATTTGGTGGGTCCATGGCGGTCTTCCTTCTTTCACCGCAAGAGCCTCTTGATCCTTCTCTTCCTTTTCAAAATCACATGCATGCACCTGCAAAGACATATCACAAACACAAGAACCCAAAATCTCTTCCTCGAACTCCTTCGGGTCATATCAATCTATGAAATCTGCTAGAAAACACTCATCAACATAAACGTTAGTACCATTAGTAAAAACATTTAATCTCATCTTTCTATTACCGAATGTCATGTCGACCGTACCATATCGACAATCAATAACGGCATGTGCGGTGTTTAAAAACGGCCGACCCAAAATAACCTTTTGTTGTTGAATTGGGTCCGCGGATGAGTATTCTAACACAAGAAAATCCACGGGATAATAAAACTCATCAACCTTAACTATCACATCCCGTACAATACCCTGAGGAAGTTTGTGAGACAAATCGGCTAATACCACCGTTGTCTCAACCCGTTTCAATGGACCAAAGTCGTATTGGTCATATAACCCCCCCCCCTCCCGGTAGGATACTTACTCTGGCTCCAAGATCCAATAACGCCCTTGCAGTTTGAAAATTTCCCACTTGGATGTTTATGAGAGGCGTTCCCGAATCTTGTAGCTTAGGAGGAAGATCTCCTGTCAAGACCACACTTACCCGCTCCGTCAAGTCTACCAATTTAGGCACTTTTTGTTGCCTCTTTTGGGTACACAATTCCCTTAAAAATTTGGCGTAAGCGAGTACCTGTTTGATTGCTTCAAGTAAAGGAAGATTAATTTTGACTTGTTTAAAAACCTCCCACATTTCCTCTTTTTGAGGACCCCGTTTTGAAATGAAAATTTTCTTACCCGGATCTAACAAAGCCGAGGGAAATGGTACTTGACTAGATCCCTCACCCTCATTTATCTTTACTTAAAACGCAAACTAACTTAATTATGCCTTTGGAGTGTATAGTTCATTGCGGCTAAGGTGTGAATTTGTTATGTAGTTACTTAAAACATATGCACCAACTTCATTCTGATTCGTTTGCGCTTGACTTTATTTTTTTGGTATGTTACGTATTATGAATGCTTGGATCGTTCTCATTTCATAACTATTTGTTGGGAATAAGAACCTGATTATTAGTTAAGAGAAAAAAAAAGCAACGATGGCCAAATACTCAATTCTTGTCAAAACGTCAACGTTGGTAAAAAGTCAACAATAGTAAAAGAGTTAATGCTAGCCATGGAAATGTTTGGCTGCTAGAAGATAATGTTATAAGGGAAAAAATCAACTTGATGTGATTAGTATAGATATATTGTATTGCTTGCATTATCATAAATGTATAGATATGTATATGTTGGTTTTTGATACCAATTATAGGCCCAAGTTTAGAAGATGTATTGTTTTATGGGCCCAAGTTGAGAAGTTGTGTTGTTTGATATATCCAATTGGGCCATTTGTGGCATGGATGGAATCTAGGAAAAATTGGGCCCGTAATTCATTCATATTTGTTTAGGGCTCAGTTTGGGGTTGAATTCCCAAATAGTCATAATCCCTTCTATTTAAGCTCGCTAAGTTCCGTCAATGTGGATCTAGGGTTCATACAGTTACCAAATCCAAATGTTCTGATCCATTGTTTGGTAACGAGCGGAAGGCAAAAACCTTGAAGACTTGTAACCCATGGCGTTTGATTTCTATATAATTATTTGCTTCCCTTTGAAGCATCCGGACGACGTTTTTCTCTGCTTTAGATTCAAAAACACGTTCAAGATCGTGTTTTGTTCATCCTGATTGGCTGATCCATTGTTTTAGGTAAGATCGTTACCTAAGTTTTTTGGAAAATTTATAAATTGCTTTTACTAATTTTAATTGCATCATACTTTTGGCTAGGGATGGGGATTAGGTTTGAATCATGCTCTAAAAATCTGAAATTTCAGTTACTTTAGAACAAGATTCAGACCAAAAATTTCAAATTTCAATTTTGAGCAAACCAAAAACATTTTACTAACTCTTTAAAATCCTCTAAAAATGTCCCTTTAATTTCAGTAAGATGAAGTATTTAGAAATTAAAAAATTACATTGTTTTCATTATCCATACAAATAGATATTTCAATTTTATTAATTATATTAAAAATGTTTGTACACATCACATTGTATTATTAACACAGGTCTGATGGGTATTAGCACTAGTATTTCACAAACAATTTTTGGCCCAATAAGACTCGCACCAATACAATATTTTGAGCCCGTAAGCCTTATGCCAACATGCATGCCCCCCCCCCCCTTATATATCCACCACCTTCTGTAAAACCATTATACGATGTCACCGCTACTGCCATCATCACTCAGATAGAATCCAGTATTTAGATCCATGACACCACTGCTAAGGTTTTTTGCTATATGAATTTTAGGTCTGGTGTTTTGGATAGTGTCACAAAAAAAGCTGACGGAGTTTGGGCGGGAAAACAAAAGAATTGTAGCCCTCATCTTCTAACATGCGCCCAAATTATTTTCATTTATTATAGATAAAATAATAAAAATAGATTAGTCTGCATGTTCCATAAACAGTTTTAGCCCAATAAGCCTCATACTAAAACAATATTCTGACCCAATAAGCCGTTCATAATAAAACATAAGCAATATTCTGACTCAATAAGCCGTTCATAGCTGTGCCTTCATGTGCTTAAATTCAAAGACGTGTTTAGCATTCATCACATGGATGCATTTTAATTTGTTTGCCCACACTTACATCTCAATTATTAATTAAGGCGGGATTTGACAATTTGTTTTTTTTTGTTTGTTATAGACGAAGGGAAGGATGAGAAGAAACAGCTGCAGCACTTTTCTCTATTTGGTGGCGGCTTATATAACAGTATCAGCGCTGTTCGCTGGAATCCTTCTAATCAAGATGAGGTGCGTTTTAACTGCATTTTCTTTATAATTTTCCCTTTTCCTATACAAAAGTACATGTTTTTGTAGGTCCCTTTTCTCGGAGGATCGAGAACAACCTAAACCTTGTTATACTAACCCACTAGCGAGTGCGGAATCCAAGCTAGTAGGCAAACCGGGATGAAGCAAGAACAAACACAAGAACACACAAAGTTCACCGATTAACACCACTGTATTAATACGTATGAAGGTTTACGGTTACAAGCACAATGTTTACAATCTTGTTTGCAAACTCTCTAAAGTGTGTGTGTGTGTGTGTTTTCCAGCAGAGTTTCTCTAACTCTCCAAGTGTGCATCTGTCTAACACTAACACACTGCATGGGTATTTATACCCATACATAGCAGATCTGGTCGAAGGACTCGATAGATGGTCCGAAGGATCATCTATCGATGACAGGGAGCTCGAACGATCAGCATGGACATCGAAGGATTATCCTTCGATGTCTAATGGTTGAATCATGATCGAACCATATCTTTCGAGCACCTCGAAGGATCAGTTGTATCCTTCGAGGCTATCCTTCGATCCAGACAACATCATGTTGTCCAAGTCAAACTAGGAGGATAGTTTACTTGGTCAACTTACAGACTGATTTAGGACATCGTTTATATACAGACCGAATACAGACAAAGTACAGACACAAGTGCACCAACAAACTCCCCCTTGGCTGTAGCTTTGTCTTTATCTTCTATAGTTGCAGACTCGTCTTGAACTTCGACGGTCTTTGGTCTTCGAGTTACCAAAACTCTGATGTCCTTTCAAATCTTCAATGTCGGAGGATCTTCAAAGTCTTCACGTCTTGAAAGCAGAGAGTGTATCAACAAACTACCCGTATCATGTAGGAAGTGTGTTGACAAACTCCCCCTTAACATAAGCTCCCCCTTGAGTTATGCTCGTGAAATACTTTAACTTTATGAAGTGAGATCCTTGTGGTGTTGATGATGGACAGCGGCTACTCGATCATCTTCATCTTTTGAGCGCCTTCTCGTCGTGTCTTCATTCCAAAGCTTGTCATCGACCATGTTCTCCTAGCCTTTAGAATCTGCACATGCAAGAAATCTAAACGCGTAATGAGAACAACTGTTTGGAACATAGTATAAACAAATGACACACGAATGACCATGTCACAATCAAACACCGTCCGACAGTTTGAAAGTTTAACAAATTTGTCAATTTTAAGTCTTTATCTTTCAAAACATGCAAATTTCGACCGTTTATGAAGATTTAGTCAATTCGGTTTTCGTTCAGGTTTCAGGTAACGAAGACTTGAGCTCCAACATCATACGATCAAAAATAAAGCAGAAATAAAATCTTTTTGGCTTTTATAAAGTTTATATTAAAACACACCTAAAATCTTTTTGGTATTTTTGAAAGTAAAAAACAACAATTTAAAATCCTTTGAGTGTTATCAAACGACATCACCGCTAATGTCGTGCTGATATGCACCAAACGACGAAACTGTTTAAAAAGAAAACAATAAGAGTTAAGCAGTAAATAAATAAATATATACAAACATTCTTTTTGCGAGTTTCGAGGGTAAGAGAATCATATCAGTGTACGGTCATGCCAAAACACTCTTGTTGTTCAGTTAGTTAACATTAAAATAAGCATCCTATAACAATTATCGGTATTGTTGTCCACTTAAGCTCAACTTATCAGATGTAATCATGGCGAGAGGATACGTTAAGGTATGATTTATACTTACCGACCGGTGTTCATCCACATCACGACACATTCCCGTATCAAGGTATGCACGAGAGTTCATCTTACCGGTGAGTATACCGATTATCATCTGTTTGACCGTATAAATTGTGTGATACTCACTTATTTTGATTTGAAAACAAGTCCTATGTGATATAATCACTTATTGATGAGGAACTTGATTTTCGTATGCATGAGGGCACAGGTGCAAGTCCGTGAACAGGTCAGTACTTCCGTACAGCAGAGAGACGAACTTGACACCCGGATAAATGTGATATTTTATCACTTATTTGAATTGGACATGTGATTGTTTATCACTTATTGAGGTCGAATGCAGTATATAAATATGTACACGTATGTATAGTATCATGGAAGATCTTAGACTTAGTCTATTTATAGAGGCAACCATGATACCCAGATGATAAGCAGCATAAAGACCGAATATCTCAGAACCTCGGCAATCTATCAAACGAAATTTCGGTACTAAGACCATATGCCAATGAATGGTTCCCACCTGATCTTCAGTCGATTAAAATTTATATCACCCTGCACACTTTAAAATGATTGTGAGCCTACCGATACATCTTATATAGAGCTGCTTATCGTTTTGCATTTAAGGTTTAAAGAGGTTTGGATAGACCACTGATGTACTATCATTTTCTCTTTTGCTCGCCAGGAAACTCATTTTTGTTTTTCTATTGTTTTTGTGTTTTTGAAATTTTTCGATGTTTTTGTATTTTCCGATTTTTGGATTTACTCCCCCTAAAATCAACAAACTAAGATAAATTTAAAAACACACAAAGATATTTACAAAAATGATTTTCCGATGTTGGTTTACTCTTGCTTGACCTTAATGCCATTTACCAATAATAAGAAGTCAAATCTAGATTTGTCAAAAGCTTTGGTAAATAAGTCGGCACGTTGGTCATCGGTGTGGACCTTAACAACATCGATTAGCCTTTTCTCAAAGCAATCACGTATGAAGTGATATTTGATTTCGATGTGTTTGGTCTTTGAATGCTGCACAGGATTTTTAGTGATATCTAAAGCAGCAGAATTATCAACATATATAGGAGTAGTTAGGAATTCAAAACCGTAGTCCCGCAATTGTTGTTGGATCCAAAGAACTTGAGAACAACAACTTGAGGCAGCAATGTATTCAGCTTCGCATGTTGATGTAGCGACACACGTCTGCTTCTTGCACTGCCATGTGACTAGCCGATTTCCTAAAAACTGACATCCAGCCGTTGTGGATTTGCCGTCGATTTTACATCCGCCAAAATCAGAATCACTGAATGCGACCAAGTCAAAGTTATTATCCCTAGGATACCACAGACCGGTGTCTGGATAAGCCTTCAAATAACGAAAAATCCTTTTGACAGCTGCAAGATGTGAGGCCTTCGGGTTGACTTGATATCTGGCAAGCAGGCATGTTGGGTACATTATATCTGGCCTTGATGCTGTGAGGTACATAAGGGATCCGATCATCGCGCGATAGTATGAAGGGCTAACAGGTTCACCCTTCAAGTCAGGAGTAATTCCGTGATTAGTTGGCAGTGGGGTACCAATGGGCGCTGCATCGGACATCTGGAACCGGCTCAAGATGTCTCCAACATATTTAGTCTGATGGATGAATATCCCAGACTCCGTTTGTTGCACTTGTAGGCCCAAAAAGAAATTCATTTCCCCCATAGCACTCATCTCGAATTTATCCTGCATGATGCGCTCGAAATTCCTACACAAAACATCATTAGTAGAACCAAAAATAATATCATCAACATATACCTGTACCAGAAGAAGATCTCCATCTTGTTCTTTGATGAAGAGAGTACAATCGATAAGACCTCTTCGAAAACCGTTCTCCAGCAGATATGTAGATAAGGTTGCGTACCAAGCTCGTGGCGCTTGATGAAGACCATAGAGAGCTTTGTTGAGCAACCAAACCCGATCGGGATGAACAGGATCTTCAAAACCTGGAGGCTGTTCGACATATACCTCTTCTTCAACCACACCATGTAGAAATGCACTTTTGACGTCCATCTGGTAAACCTTGAATCCTTTGAATGAGGCATAAGCCAGAAAGATCCGAATAGCTTCCAGACGTGCAACTGGTGCATAGACTTCGTTGTAGTCGATTCCTTCTATCTGACGAAAACCTTGAACGACTAAACGAGCTTTGTTCCGAATAACCACTCCACGGTCGTCTTTCTTGCATTTGAAGACCCATCGAGTGCCAATCTTCTTGTAATTCTCAGGCTTTTCAACAAGCTTCCAAACACCCAGCTTGTGAAATTGCTGTAATTCTTCTTGCATGGCTTCAACCCAAGCACTGTCTTTCAATGCTTCTTTCCACGACTTTGGTTCTTCTTGTGACACATAACACGCGAAGGACCAGTCATTCTGTTGACCAGATTCTCTTATAGCTGAATACAAACCAGCATTCCGGTTGTTTCTCAGCTGATTACGCGTCTGCACCCCGCGATGGACATCTCCTATGAGATTCTGCTGGGGATGGGTATCGTGAATCCGCATTTCAGGATTATCTGGCACACGTGCATTGATACCCAAATTGTTCAGATTAAGATCAACAACCAACTCCACACCAGGAATGTGGTTAGAAGTGGATGCATTCCCTTCAGCAGTATCTATATTCTGCGTATGAGGTGTATCACCAGAGGCACCTTGAACAGGAGCAGCTGGAGCTGAAGATCCTTCGGCTGCATCATGATATTCATCATCTTCAGAAGAGTCATTATAATCAGCAGCATCTTCAAAAACCTCATTTTGAACCATATTGTTGACTGACGTAGAAGCTTGAGGGTCAACAACAATAGGTCTAACCAATGGCGAGACAGCAGCGTTGTCACTTTCCAACAGCATCCGAGCAGCTGCTGATTCTTCGTCAAAGGTTGGCAGATTAAAGGAGTCAAATAGCCCATCATAATCGAACATCCACGGATCACCCGGAGCCCTAACAGGACTCGTGTACCTTTGAACCCTAACTTCGCTCCATAGTTCAATCTTTTTAGTAGCTAGATTCCAAACACGAAAATTCGGAGTAGCATATCCAAGGAAGAAACCCTCGATAGCTTTTGCACCAAACTTTCCATCCGGCTCAATCATTGTACAGGGAGCACCAAACGGTTCAAGGTATGAAAGATCCGGTTTCCTTCTCTGAAGGAGTTCGAAACAAGTCTTGCCATGTCTCTTAACTGTAAGAACTCTGTTCAACGTGTAGCATGCAGCCGATACCGCCTCCCCCAGAATTGAATAGGGAGTTCCGACTCTACTAACATTGTTCTTGCAGTTTCAATAATAGTTCGATTCTTCCTCTCAGCGACACCATTTTGTTGTGGAGTATAACGAGAACTGTACTCATGAAGAATGCCTTTAGAAGTACAAAACTCATCCATAACTTGATTCTTGAATTCAGTTCCATTGTCGCTTCGGATCCTTTTCACTTTCAACGTATAGAGATTTTCCAACATTGTAAGAAGATCCTTGAGGATGCCAGGAGTCTCACTTTTGTGTGCCATAAAAGATACCCAAGAAAATCTAGAGTAGTCATCAGTAACTACTAAACAATAAGCATCACCAAACGTTGTCTTGTGCTTCATAGGTCCAAAAAGGTCCATATGAAGACGTTCGAGAGGCATGCTGACAGTGTTGATTTTCTTCAAAGGGTGAGACTTCTTCGTTTGCTTCCCCTTTTGGCACGAGACACAGATATCTTGCAAATGAAAACTTCTTACAGGCACACCATTCACAAGATTATTTTTCACCAAATGGTTCATCTTCCTCAAGTGAATGTGTCCCATTCTTCTGTGCCAAGATATAGACTCCTTTTCTGTGGCTTTTGAGACAAAACAAGTAACTTGTGCAGATGTAGTAATTGCTTGGCTCATATCGAGAATATAAAGATCATTAACTCTCGGAGCCGATAAGAGAACCCATTCTTGTGGAATTTTGAATCCAGGTTTCAGCACATAACAGCCAGCATCATCAAAAATCACTGAGAACTTTTTATCGCAGATTTGCGACACACTGAGAAGATTGTGATCAATTTGCTTCACATAATTGATCTTATCAAAGCACACGATACCATTGGAGATACTTCCTTCTCCAGTAATGTACCCTCCTTTATCACCCGCAAAAGCAACATACCCTCCTCTAATATTTCTCACGTCATACAGGAGCCGTAAGTCGCCAGTCATGTGCCTGGATGCTCCACTATCAACAATCCAATGACTATTAATAGTTCCTCCTAGAACATCCTGCACATGTCAAATAAACACATCAGTTGAGAATGGGGACCCAAGCCTTAGTGGTCTTGGGTCGTCCCTTGGCATCACGATACGTAAGCTCTATCTCTTGATGGTTTTCAAGAACAACTGCTCCCCCTGAATTGTCACCAGACTTAGGTAACCAAGTTTGTCTTTGCCTACCAGTTTTTGAAGATTCTGGTTTTACAGGTTGTGACCCTCTTGGTTCCTTTTGAACTGTTTTAACTTCAGATTTTAAAGCTTTTTCAACAGTTTTTATGTTCTTACGTCGTTGTTTAGTTTCTTGTTCTTTTACAGTTCGTTTATCTTGTTTAGGTGAAACTGACCGACGTTGAGGGTGAACTGTTTCAGGTGGAGTTTTCTCAACAAATTTCTTCTTTGGAGCATTTGGGCAATTTCTGATAATGTGCCCAATTTCTCCACATTTGAAACAAGTTCTCCTTTCAACAGACTTAGGAGAACTTGATCGACTACCAGATGTTGAGCTTGTAGAACATGAGGTACTTGCTCTTTCATCACACCCGTTTGTGTGTTGAGTGTAATTGTTATCACTGTTTCGTTTCAAAATCTTGACTTGTTGTACAAAATCAGTGTTTGACTTGTTTTCAAAAGTCTCAATTTTATCTGTACCTCTTGATGCTACAAACTTAACATCTTTTCCTTTCTTCATGTAACGAGCTCCTTTTGATTCAACTTTAGCTTTTGGCTTTGGAGCTCGTTGTGGTTGTTTACCCTTAGAAGCAGTCGGTTGTTGAGTGGTTGGAGATTTTTGATTGCCAAACTGTTTCCTAATCTCAGCCTTAGGAATTGGATCACATTGTGTTACCACAATTCCCGGCAGTGTTTTTCCCAAAAATTTGTTTGTATTGTCTTCAAAGACTTTGTCAATCAAAGATTTATTTACATTTTTAATTGGAAAAACATGATCTGAATAGATTTTATTATCTCCAACCAAGGTGTACAACACATTACTGCTTTTAACAGTAGACACACCTGTCTTATCAACCTTGACAGGATCAATCACTTGCTTCTCAACAGATGGAACCTCAGGAGTATCAGGATCACAAAGGATGTGATTCTCTCGTGGAATATCTACTCCTTTCATCTTGCTAAGTGATTTATCCTGATCACTTACAGCCACATCTGATTCATCATCCGATGTCTCATAGTCCTCGATAATTGGAGGACTTTGTTTCATGGATGGTGAAGTTTCTGGTTCCTTAGGGGCTGTGTTTGAAGAACTGTCCGGTTTGAACCCTAGGCCAGTAGAAAATTCCTCAAAGTTCAAAGGCACACTGGGTTCATACCGAGGCATTTCTTCTTCATCGGGCATCTTGGTATAGTTGTCCATCAAAGGGGGTGGACACGTCTTATACCCTACACCTTTCACGTTACCTTTCAGTTGTTGAACGTCTATGATGTGATCAAGCACAAATCGGGAGTTAGAATAACTATCCAATTTTTGTTTGATCGCATCATGCTTGCCTTGGGCAATGGCTAATTGCTTCTTAGTTTCTTCCACAAGGTTAATGTATTCATTTATACTTACTTGTTTGTGGTAAACTACTTTGTTAACCTCGGACACATTTTTCTTTAATGTTTCTATTACAGATTTAAATTCTTTTTCATTCCGGGTTAAAGCCATGTTTGCCTCTTGGCATTTTGACAGTTCAATAACCAAATTCTGATTATGACTATGAAGCTTTTCTGATTCAAGCTTCATCTCTGCACATGATTTACAAATACTAGGAGCAGGAGGTTCAGAAGTTACCTGACTAGTAGAGGCTGAACCATTTGCCATAAAGGCAGTTTGAAAAGAAAAAGCTCCATCTTCAGAAAATAGCTTTTCCATTTCCATTGATGTAGCAGCAGCCTTCCTAATCAGAATTGATTTCTGACATTTAAACTCATCAGCTTCATTCAGTAGCTCCTGTATATCATCATCTCCTTCTTCATTCACATCAGGCTCTGAGTGATTATCCCCAGAAACAGAGCCTTCTTCATCCGAACTGCCCGAATAACCAGAACTGTCATCGCTCCCAGAAGATTCTTCTTTTTGAACCTGCTCGATGACCTTAGCATACAATGCAGTTCCACTTCCCTGATCACCATCACCAAACTGAACTGACCAGTCACATCCTTCATCAGCTTGAACAGCCAAAGCCCGATTGTGATTGGTAGCTCCAGGCTGTCCCTGATTGTTATTCACTGCCACCATCCTCCGTTCACGGTTTTCTTGTTGGGCATTCACATTAGTCTGGTTTCTGAACGGGTTGTGATTGCCGTGTTTTGTTGGTCGAGTGCACTCACGTTTAAAGTGCCCTTTCTCGCCACAGTTAAAGCTGTTGGTGCACTTGTGTCTGTACTTTGTCTGTATTCGGTCTGTATGTAAACGATGTTTCCAAATCAGTCTGTAAGTTGACCAAGTCAACTATCCTCCTAGTTTGACTTGGACAACATGATGTTTATCTGAATCGAAGGATAGCCTCGAAGGATACGCATCATCCTTCGAGGTGCTCGAAAGATATGGTTCGACCATGGTTCGACCATTAGGCATCGAAGGATGATCCTTCGATGTCCATGCTGATCTTTCGGACACATTGTCATCGACAGATGATCCTTCGGACCATCTGTCGAATCCTTCGGACAGACCTGTTATGTATGGGTATAAATACCCATGCAGTGTGTTAGTGTTAGAGAGATGCACATTTGGAGAGTTAGAGAAACTCTGCTGGAAAACACACACACACACACACTTTAGAGAGTTTGCAAACAGATTGTAAACCTTGTGCTTGTAACCGTAAACCTTCATACGTATTAATACAGTGGTGTTAATCGGTGAACTTTGTGTGTTCTTGTGTTTGTTCTTGCTTCATCCCGGTTTGCCTAATAGCTTGGATTCCGCACTCGCTAGTGGGTTAGTATAACAAGGTTTAGGTTTGTTCTCGATCCTCCGAGAAAAGGGACCTACAAGTGGTATCAGAGCCTCGCTCTTTACCTTGTTTAAAACCGGTTTGTTCAAGTTCTTGGTGTGTTTGGACACTTGGTTTAGCACCCGTTTTTGGTAGTTTTCTGCATAAAAACGCATACTAAACCTATCGGGAGTGTTCGGGGTCGGTTTGGGTAACATAAAAATCGTTTTTGTGAAACCTTGATTTTTCCGGCTATATCTCCGGTGTGTTTCCGGTGACCAGTTCTTGAAGATAAGGTTGCTTATTTTGGCAAAAATTTTTGAAAGTCAATTGTTTGGTGAAAAGTTGTTGCAGAACCATCCTTTCTGCCGAAAGTTGGTACATCAACACATCACCTTTTTCACCAACCCGTCGTACTTTGTGTCAGTGTGTCAGAGCTGTCGAAAGATATCCTTCGACATCGAAAGATATCCTTCGACATCTTTCGATCAAAGGCAGCTCGAAAGATAAGCATCCTTCGAGTAGTCTTTCGAAGTCTAAGGGTTATCCTTCGTAGTTGGAATCTTTTCGAAAGTTGGTTGTCCGAAAGATAAGGATACATCTCGAAAGATAAGGATCTTTCATTGTGAATCCTTCGAGATCAGTATTCGAAAGATATAAATCTTTCGAACATTGAATCTTTCGTGATAATCAGTCGAAAGATAAGGATCTTTCATTGAGAATCTTTCGAAGACTATTGCTCGAAACTCAACAGTAATCTTTCGATCACTGTTGATCCTTCGAACAAGTCTTGATCTTTCGATCAGATTGTATCTTTCAATTGTTGTCTGTTTGTTGTTAACAGTTTGTGGTGTGTAGGTTATTTGTTAATTTTTGATCACAATGAGTTGCACAAGTCCTTGGGATTGGAGTACGGATCCACAACCAGATCTGAAACAGATGTCGATGGCTGAATATATGACGAGTGCCATTCCAAAACAACAACAATCAATAAGTTCGTGTCAATGGGCTTTGGTATCCAATCAAAGTCAAAGTCTTCAGAATCTTCTGATTAGTGAGAGTGAAACAGGCAGTAACAATCGTCCACCAAAGCTGAACCACATGAACGATTTTCCGTCATGGAAAGGCCGCTTTCACACATATGTTCAAGGACAAAGCACCGACCTTTGGATGTGTTTTGTCAATGCATTCAATGAAAGTCTTGAAAGTAGAGCATCCACTTCAGAAGGTTACGCCAATATGCTTGAAAATGACAAGAAGGCTTATGAATTGGAGAAAAAGGCATATGCCATACTTACTCAAGCACTCAACAAAGACATCTACCATCAGTTTTCATATTGCAAGACCACGAAAGCATTGTGGGATGCCTTAGTTGCTAGAGGAGAAGGCAATGCAGCTGCTCGAAAGTCTAGGCATGATTTGTTGAAGAAAGAATTTGAATCTTTTCAGTTTTTGGAAAACGAGACTCTGAATGATATGACCACACGTTTCTATCATTTGATTAGTGAAATGTGTGCTTATGGGGTGGCAGCTACTCAACAAGACATGGTGAACAGGTTTGCTGACGCCCTACCCCCAAAATGGAGTTCGTTTATTGAGCTGTTGAAGCATACTAAAGCTCTAGATGAGATTAACATCTATGAGTTCATTCAGAAGCTGGAACATAAAAATGATGAAGAAATTAGGAAAGCAAGGCGTGCTCCAGCTCCTCAAAATACAGAAATGTATTTGCCTGGTTTTGGTCCTTCAGCTAGTTCTGTTCAGCAACCGAAGCTTCAAACTGCTTTTGTGTCCAATACGAGTTCCTTTCCATTTCCTCAATCAACAGCTGCTCCACCACAACCTCAATTCGATCCGAGGTCTTACATTCCTGTTCCAACACAGCCACAACCACAACCTCAACAACAACAACAGCAAGCTCACTATACAAGCAATCCTCAACCTCAATCCCAAAGTCATCACACAATCCGAGTCGACAACTCAAATCTTTCACACCTTAGTATTGAAGTTGCTAAGGAACATATGGAAATTATCAACACCATGGTCAGTGCTTACTGTGGTTTGGTAGCTGGTCAGCTTGGAAACATCAACATGACCAATGAAGATTATGATCAGATCGACAAGGAAGAAATGGAGTTGATGGATATTAAATGGGCTTTTGCTAGTGCGGTTAGAAGGGCAAAAGATTTCATGGCGAGAACTGGAAGAACTTCGTTGGAAGGAAAGAAAAACACGAAGTATGGGTTTGATATTAATGCCGTCACGTGCTTTAATTGTGGCGAGAAAGGGCACTTTAAACGTGAGTGCACTCGACCAACAAAACACGGCAATCACAACCCGTTCAGAAACCAGACTAATGCGAATGCCCAACAAGAAAACCGTGAACGGAGGATGGTGGCAGTGAATAACAATCAGGGACAGCCTGGAGCTACCAATCACAATCGGGCTTTGGCTGTTCAAGCTGATGAAGGATGTGACTGGTCAGTGCAGTTTGGTGAAGGTGATCAAGGAAGTGGAACTGCATTGTATGCTAAAGTCATCGAGCAGGTTCATAAAGAAGAATCTTCTGGGAGCGATGACAGTTCTGGTTATTCGGGCAGTTCGGATGAAGAAGGCTCTGTTTCTGGGGATAATCACTCAGAGCCTGATGTGAATGAAGAAGGAGATGATGATATACAGGAGCTACTGAATGAAGCTGATGAGCTTAAATGTCAGAAATCAATTCTGATTAGGAAGGCTGCTGATACATCAATGGAAATGGAAAAGCTATTCTCTGAAGATGGAGCTTTTTCTTTTCAAACTGCCTTTATGGCAAATGGTTCAGCCTCTACTAGTCAGGTAACTTCTGAACCTCCTGCTCCTAGTATTTGTAAATCATGTGCAGAGATGAAGCTTGAATCAGAAAAGCTTCATAGTCATAATCAGAATTTGGTTATTGAACTGTCAAAATGCCAAGAGGCAAACATGGCTTTAACCCGGAATGAAAAAGAATTTAAATCTGTAATAGAAACATTAAAGAAAAATGTGTCCGAGGTTAACAAAGTAGTTTACCACAAACAAGTAAGTATAAATGAGTACATTAACCTTGTGGAAGAAACTAAGAAGCAATTAGCCATTGCCCAATGCAAGCATGATGCGATCAAACAGAAATTGGATAGTTATTCTAACTCCCGATTTGTGCTTGATCACATCATAGACGTTCAACAACTGAAAGGTAACGTGAAAGGTGTAGGGTATAAGGCGTGTCCACCCCCTTTGATGGACAACTATACCAAGATGCCCGATGAAGAGGAAATGCCTCGGTATGAACCCAGTGTGCCTTTGAACTTTGAGGAATTTTCTACTGGCCTAGGGTTCAAATCGGACAGTTCTTCAAACACAGCCCCTAAGGAACAAGAAACTTCACCATCCATGAAACAAAGTCCTCCAATTATCGAGGACTATGAGACATCGGATGATGAATCAGATGTGGCTGTAAGTGATCAGGATAAATCACTTGGCAAGATGAAAGGAGTAGATATTCCACGAGAGAATCACATCCTTTGTGATCCTGATACTCCTGAGGTTCCATCTGTTAAAGAGCAAGTGATTGATCCTGTCAAGGTTGAAAAGAAGGCGGTGTCTACTGTTAAAAGCAGTAATGTGTTGTATACCTTGGTTGGAGATAGTAAAATCTATTCAGATCACGTTTTTCCAATTAAAAATGTAAATAAATCTTTGATTGATAAAGTCTTTGAAGACAATACAAACAAATTTTTGGGAAAAACTCTACCAGGAATTGTGGTAACACAATGTGATCCAATTCCTAAATCTGAAATTAGAAAACAGTTTAGGAATCAGAAATCTTCAACCACTCTACAACCTAGTGCTTCTAAAGGTAAACAACCAATCAATCGAGCTCAAAAGCCTGAAACAACAAGAGCTCGAGTTCAAAAGAAAGAAAAGGATGTCAAGTTTGTGTCATCCAAGGGTACTGATAAGATTGAAACTTTTGAAAACAAATCTAATACAGATTTTGTAAAACAAGTCACAATCTTAAAACGAAACAGTGATAACAATTACACTCAACACACAAACGGGTGTGATGAAAAGGCTAGTACCTCTGGGTCCACGACCTCAACATCTGGTAGTCGATCAGGTTCTCCTAAGTCTGTTGAAAGGAGAACTTGTTTCAAATGTGGAGAAATTGGGCACATTATCAGAAATTGCCCAAATGCTCCAAAGAAGAAAATGGTTGAAAAAGCTTCACCTGAAACAGTTCACCCTCAACGTCGGTCAGTTTCACCTAAACAAGATAAACGAACTGTAAAAGAACAAGAAACTAAACAACGACGTAAGAACATAAAAACTGTTGAAAAAGCTTTAAAATCTGAAGTTAAAACAGTTCAGAAGGAACCAAGTGTGTCACAACCTGTTAAACCAGAATCTTCAAAAACTGGTAGGCACAGACAAACTTGGTTACCTAAGTCGGGTGACAATTCAGGGGGAGCAGTTGTTCTTGAAAACCATCAAGAGATAGAGCTTACGTATCGTGATGCCAAGGGACGACCCAAGACCACTAAGGCTTGGGTCCCCATTCTCAACTGATGTGTTTAATTGACATGTGCAGGATGTTCTAGGAGGAACTATTAATAGTCATTGGATTGTTGATAGTGGAGCATCCAGGCACATGACTGGCGACTTACGGCTCCTGTATGACGTGAGAAATATTAGAGGAGGGTATGTTGCTTTTGCGGGTGATAAAGGTGGGTACATCACTGGAGAAGGAAGTATCTCCAATGGTATCGTGTGCTTTGATAAGATCAATTATGTGAAGCAAATTGATCACAATCTTCTCAGTGTGTCGCAAATCTGCGATAAAAAGTTCTCAGTGATTTTTGATGATGCTGGCTGTTATGTGCTGAAGCCTGGATTCAAAATTCCACAAGAATGGGTTCTCTTATCGGCTCCGAGAGTTAATGATCTTTATATTCTCGATATGAGCCAAGCGATTACTACATCTGCACAAGTTACTTGTTTTGTCTCAAAAGCCACAGAAAAGGAGTCTATATCTTGGCACAGAAGAATGGGACACATTCACTTGAGAAAAATGAACCATTTGGTGAAAAATAATCTTGTGAATGGTGTGCCTGTAAGAAGTTTTCATCTACAAGATATCTGTGTCTCTTGCCAAAAGGGGAAGCAAACGAAGAAGTCTCACCCTTTGAAGAAAATCAACACTGTCAGCATGCCTCTCGAACGTCTTCATATGGACCTTTTTGGACCTATGAAGCACAAGACAACGTTTGGTGATGCTTATTGTTTAGTAGTTACTGATGACTACTCTAGATTTTCTTGGGTATCTTTTATGGCACACAAAAGTGAAACTCCTGGCATCCTCAAGGATCTTCTTACAATGTTGGAGAATCTCTATACGTTGAAAGTGAAAAGGATCCGAAGCGACAATGGAACTGAATTCAAGAATCAAGTTATGGATGAGTTTTGTACTTCTAAAGGCATTCTTCATGAGTACAGTTCTCGTTATACTCCACAACAAAATGGTGTCGCTGAGAGGAAGAATCGAACTATTATTGAAACTGCAAGAACAATGTTAGTAGAGTCGGAACTCCCTATTCAATTCTGGGGAGAGGCTGTATCGGCTGCTTGCTACACGTTGAACAGAGTTCTTACAGTTAAGAGACATGGCAAGACTTGCTTCGAACTCCTTCAGAGAAGGAAACCGGATCTTTCTTACCTTGAACCGTTTGGTGCTCCTTGTACTATGATTGAACCGGATGGAAAGTTTGGTGCACGAGCTATCGAGGGTTTCTTCCTTGGATATGCAACTCCGAATTTTCGTGTTTGGAATCTAGCTACCAAAAAGATTGAGCTATGGAGTGAAGTTAGGGTTCAAAGGTACACGAGTCCTGTTAGGGCTCCGGGTGATCCGTGGATGTTCGATTATGATGGGCTATTTGACTCCTTCAATCTGCCAACCTTTGACGAAGAATCAGCAGCGGCTCGAATGTTGTTGGAAAGTGACAACGCTGCTGTCTCGCCATTGGTTAGACCTATTGTTGTTGACCCTCAAGCTTCTACGTCAGTCAACAATATGGTTCAAAATGAGGTTTATGAAGATGCTGCTGATTATAATGACTCTTCTGAAGATGATGAATATCATGATGCAGCCGAAGGATCTTCAGCTCCAGCTGCTCCTGTTCAAGGTGCCTCTGGGGATACACCTCATACGCAGAATATAGATACTGCTGAAGGGAATGCATCCACTTCTAACCACATTCCTGGTGTGGAGTTGGTTGTTGATCTTAATCTGAACAATTTGGGTATCAATGCACGTGTGCCAGATAATCCTGAAATGCGGATTCACGATACCCATCCCCAGCAGAATATCATAGGAGATGTCCATCGCGGGGTGCAGACGCGTAATCAGCTGAGAAACAACCGGAATGCTGGTTTGTATTCAGCTATAAGAGAATCTGGTCAACAAAATGACTGGTCCTTCGCGTGTTATGTGTCACAAGAAGAACCAAAGTCGTGGAAAGAAGCATTGAAAGACAGTGCTTGGGTTGAGGCCATGCAGGAAGAATTACAGCAATTTCACAAGCTGGGTGTTTGGAAGCTTGTTGAAAAGCCTGAGAATTATAAGAAGATTGGCACTCGATGGGTCTTCAAATGCAAGAAAGACGACCGTGGAGTGGTCATTCGAAACAAAGCTCGTTTAGTCGTTCAAGGTTTTCGTCAGATAGAGGGTATCGACTACAACGAAGTCTATGCACCAGTTGCACGTCTGGAAGCTATTCGGATCTTTCTGGCTTATGCCTCATTCAAAGGATTCAAAGTTTACCAGATGGACGTCAAAAGTGCATTTTTACATGGTGTGGTTGAAGAAGAGGTATATGTCGAACAGCCTCCAGGTTTTGAAGATCCTGTTCATCCCGATCG
This sequence comes from Helianthus annuus, assembly GCF_002127325.2. Classification (NCBI taxonomy): domain Eukaryota; kingdom Viridiplantae; phylum Streptophyta; class Magnoliopsida; order Asterales; family Asteraceae; genus Helianthus; species Helianthus annuus. The sequence goes on along the minus strand of NC_035446.2, from coordinate 150,788,446 downwards.
GGTTTGGTTGCTCAACAAAGCTCTATATGGTCTTCATCAAGCGCCACGAGCTTGGTATGCAACCTTATCTACATATCTGTTGGAGAACGGTTTTCGAAGAGGTCTTATCGATTGTACTCTCTTCATCAAAGAACAAGATGGAGATCTTCTTCTGGTACAGGTATATGTTGATGATATTATTTTTGGTTCTACTAATGATGTTTTGTGCAGGAATTTCGAGCGCATCATGCAGGATAAGTTCGAGATGAGTGCTATGGGGGAAATGAATTTCTTTTTGGGCCTACAAGTGCAACAAACGGAGTCTGGGATATTCATCCATCAGACTAAATATGTTGGAGACATCTTGAGCCGGTTCCAGATGTCCGATGCAACGCCCATTGGTACCCCATTGCCAACTAATCATGGAATTACTCCTGACTTGAAGGGTGAACCTGTTAGCCCTTCATACTATCGCGCGATGATCGGATCCCTTATGTACCTCACAGCATCAAGGCCAGATATAATGTACCCAACATGCCTGCTTGCCAGATATCAAGTCAACCCGAAGGCCTCACATCTTGCAGCTGTCAAAAGGATTTTTCGTTATTTGAAGGCTTATCCAGACACCGGTCTGTGGTATCCTAGGGATAATAACTTTGACTTGGTCGCATTCAGTGATTCTGATTTTGGCGGATGTAAAATCGACGGCAAATCCACAACGGCTGGATGTCAGTTTTTAGGAAATCGCCTAGTCACCTGGCAGTGCAAGAAGCAGACGTGTGTCGCTACATCAACATGCGAAGCTGAATACATTGCTGCCTCAAGTTGTTGTTCACAAGTTCTTTGGATCCAACAACAATTGCGGGACTACGGTTTTGAATTCCTAACTACTCCTATATACGTTGATAATTCTGCTGCTTTAGATATCACTAAAAATCCTGTGCAGCATTCAAAGACCAAACACATCGAAATCAAATATCACTTCATACGTGATTGCTTTGAGAAAAGGCTAATCGATGTTGTTAAGGTCCACACCGATGACCAACGTGCCGACTTATTTACCAAAGCTTTTGACAAATCTAGATTTGATTTCTTATTATTGGTAAACGGCATTAAGGTCAAGCAAGAGTAAACCAACATCGGAAAATCATTTTTGTAAATATCTTTGTGTGTTTTTAAATTTGTCTTAGTTTGTTGATTTTAGGGGGAGTAAATCCAAAAATCGGAAAATACAAAAACATCGAAAAATTTCAAAAACACAAAAACAATAGAAAAACAAAAATGAGTTTCCTGGCGAGCAAAAGAGAAAATGATAGTACATCAGTGGTCTATCTAAACCTCTTTAAACCTTAAATGAAAAGCGATAAGCAGCTCTATATAAGATGTATCGGTAGGCTCACAATCATTTTAAAGTGTGCAGGGTGATATAAATCTTAATCGACTGAAGACCAGGTGGGAACCATTCATTGGCATATGGTCTTAGTACCGAAATTTCGTTTGATAGATTGCCGAGGTTCTGAGATATTCGGTCTTTATGCTGCTTATCATCTGGGTATCATGGTTGTATCTTTTACCGAAAAATAACGGGGACGCAAGTCTAGATCTTCCATGATACTATACATACGTGCACATATTGCATACTGCATTCGACCTCAATAAGTGATAAACAATCACATGTCCAAATCAAATAAGTGATAAAATATCACATTTATCCGGGTGTCAAGTTCGTCTCTCTGCTGTACGGAAGTACTGACCTGTTCACGGACTTGCACCTGTGCCCTCATGCATACGAAAATCAAGTTCCTCATCAATAAGTGATTATATCACAAAGGACTTGTTTTCAAATCAAAATAAGTGAGTATCTCACAATTTATACGGTCAAACAGATGATAATCGGTATACTCACCGGTAAGATGAACTCTCGTGCATACCTTGATACGGGAATGTGTCGTGATGTGGATGAACACCGGTTGGTAAGTATAAATCATACCTTAACGTATCCTCTCGCCATGATTACATCTGATAAGTTGAGCTTAAGTGGACAACAATACCGATAATTGTTATAGGATGCTTATCTTAATGTTAACTAACTGAACAACAAGAGTGTTTTGGCATGACCGTACACTGATATGATTCTCTTACCCTCGAAACTCGCAAAAAGAATGTTTGTATATATTTATTTACTGTTTAACTTTTATTTGTTTTCTTTTTTAAACAGTTTCGTCGTTTGGTGCATATCAGCACGACATTAGCGGTGATGTCGTTTGATAACACTCAAAGGATTTTAAATTGTTGTCGTTTACTTTCAAAAATACCAAAAAGATTTTAGGTGTGTTTTAATATAAACTTTATAAAAGCCAAAAAGATTTTATTTCTACTTTATTTTCGATCGTACGATGTTGGAGCTCAAGTCTTCGTTGCCTGAAACCTGAACGAAAACCAAACTGACTAAATCTTCATAAACGGTCGAAATTTGCATGTTTTGAAAGTTAGAATTTAAAATTTGAAAAATTTATTAAACTTTCAAACTGTCGGACGGTGCTTGATTGTGACATGGTCATTCGTGTGTCATTTGCTTATACTATGTTCCAAGCAGTTGTTCTCATTACGCGTTTAGATTTCTTGCATGTGCAGATTCTAAAGGCTAGGAGAACATGGTCGATGACAAGCTTTGGAATGAAGACACGACGAGAAGGCACTCAAAAGATGAAGATGATCGAGTTGCCGCTGGCTATCATCAACACCACAAGGATCTCACTTCATAAAGTTAAAGTATTTCACGAGCATAACTCAAGGGGGAGCTTATGTTAAGGGGGAGTTTGTTAACACACTGCCTACATGATACGGGTAGTTTGTTGATACACTCTCTGCTTTCAAGACGTGAAGACTTTGAAGATCCTCCGACCATGAAGACTTGAAAGGACATCAGAGTTTTGGAAACTCGAAGACCAAAGACTGTCGAAGTTCGAGACAAGTCTACATCTATAGAAGATAAAGACAAGATAAAGACAAAGCTACAGCCAAGGGGGAGTTTGTTGGTGCACTTGTGTCTGTACTTTGTCTGTATTCGGTCTGTATGTAAACGATGTTTCCAAATCAGTCTGTAAGTTGACCAAGTCAACTATCCTCCTAGTTTGACTTGGACAACATGATGTTTATCTGAATCGAAGGATAGCCTCGAAGGATACGCATCATCCTTCGAGGTGCTCGAAAGATATGGTTCGACCATGGTTCGACCATTAGGCATCGAAGGATGATCCTTCGATGTCCATGCTGATCTTTCGGACACATTGTCATCGACAGATGATCCTTCGGACCATCTGTCGAATCCTTCGGACAGACCTGTTATGTATGGGTATAAATACCCATGCAGTGTGTTAGTGTTAGAGAGATGCACATTTGGAGAGTTAGAGAAACTCTGCTGGAAAACACACACACACACACACTTTAGAGAGTTTGCAAACAGATTGTAAACCTTGTGCTTGTAACCGTAAACCTTCATACGTATTAATACAGTGGTGTTAATCGGTGAACTTTGTGTGTTCTTGTGTTTGTTCTTGCTTCATCCCGGTTTGCCTAATAGCTTGGATTCCGCACTCGCTAGTGGGTTAGTATAACAAGGTTTAGGTTTGTTCTCGATCCTCCGAGAAAAGGGACCTACAAAAGCACGTGACGGCATTAATATCAAACCCATACTTCGTGTTTTTCTTTCCTTCCAACGAAGTTCTTCCAGTTCGTGCCATGAAATCTTTTGCCCTTCTAACCGCACTAGCAAAAGCCCATTTAATATCCATCAACTCCATTTCTTCCTTGTCGATCTGATCATAATCTTCATTGGTCATGTTGATGTTTCCAAGCTGACCAGCTACCAAACCACAGTAAGCACTGACCATGGTGTTGATAATTTCCATATGTTCCTTAGCAACTTCAATGCTAAGGTGTGAAAGATTTGAGTTGTCGACTCGGATTGTGTGATGACTTTGAGGCTGAGGTTGAGGATTGCTTGTATAGTGAGCTTGCTGTTGTTGTTGTTGAGGTTGTGGTTGTGGCTGTGTTGGAACAGGAATGTAGGACCTCGGATCGAATTGAGGTTGTGGTGGAGCAGCTGTTGATTGAGAAAATGGAAAGGAACTCGTATTGGACACAAAAGCAGTTTGAAGCTTCGGTTGTTGAACAGAACTAGCTGAAGGACCAAAACCAGGCAAATACATTTCTGTATTCTGAGGAGCTGGGGCACGCCTTGCTTTCCTAATTTCTTCATCATTTTTATGTTCCAGCTTCTGAATTAACTCATAGATGTTAATCTCATCTAGAGCTTTAGTATGCTTCAACAACTCGATAAACGAACTCCATTTTGGGGGTAGGGCGTCAGCAAACCTATTCACCATGTCTTGTTGAGTAGCTGCCACCCCATAAGCACACATTTCACTAATCAAATGATAGAAACGTGTGGTCATATCATTTAGAGTCTCGTTTTCCAAAAATTGAAAAGATTCAAATTCTTTCTTCAACAAATCATGCCTAGACTTTCGAGCAGCTGCATTGCCTTCTCCTCTAGCAACTAAGGCATCCCACAATGCTTTCGTGGTTTTGCAATATGAAAACTGATGGTAGATGTCTTTGTTGAGTGCTTGAGTAAGTATGGCATAGGCCTTTTTCTCCAATTCATAAGCCTTCTTGTCATTTTCAAGCATGTTGGCGTAGCCTTCTGAAGTGGATGCTCTACTTTCAAGACTTTCATTGAATGCATTGACAAAACACATCCAAAGGTCGGTGCTTTGTCCTTGAACATATGTGTGAAAGCGGCCTTTCCATGACGGAAAATCGTTCATGTGGTTCAGCTTTGGTGGACGATTGTTACTGCCTGTTTCACTTTCACTAATCAGAAGATTCTGAAGACTTTGACTTTGATTGGATACCAAAGCCCATTGACACGAACTTATTGATTGTTGTTGTTTTGGAATGGCACTCGTCATATATTCAGCCATCGACATCTGTTTCAGATCTGGTTGTGGATCCGTACTCCAATCCCAAGGACTTGTGCAACTCATTGTGATCAAAAATTAACAAATAACCTACACACCACAAACAGTTAAGAACAAACAGACAACAAACAATTGAAAGATACAATCTGATCGAAAGATCAAGACTTGTTCGAAGGATCAACAGTGATCGAAAGATTACTGTTGAGTTTCGAGCAAAGCCTTCGAAAGATTCTCAATGAAAGATCCTTATCTTTCGACTGATTATCACGAAAGATTCACAGTTCGAAAGATCTATATCTTTCGAATACTGATCTCGAAAGATTCACAACGAAAGATCCTTATCTTTCGAGATGTATCCTTATCTTTCGGACAACCAACTTTCGAAAAGATTCCAACTACGAAGGATAACCCTTAGACTTCGAAAGACTACTCGAAGGATGCTGATCTATCGAGTTGTCTCCAATCGAAAGATGTCGAAGGATATCTTTCGATATCGAAGGATATCTTTCGAATCCTCTGACACACCTGACACAAAGGACAGGTTGGTGAAAAGTTGATGGGTTGGTGTACCAACTTTCGGCAGAAAGGATGGTTCTGCAACAACTTTTTCACCAAACAATTTGACTTTCAAAAATTTTACCAAAATAGGCAAAACCTTATCTTCAAATTCAGTCACCGGAGATAAACCGGAATATGGCCGGAAAAATCAAAGTTTCACAAACACGATTTTTATGTTACCCAAACCGACCCCGAACACTCCCGATAGGTTTAGAACGCGTTTTTATGCAGAAAACTACCAAAAACGGGTGCTAAACCAAGTGTCCAAACACACCAAGGAACTTGAACAACCCGGTTTTAAACAAGGTAAAGAGCCAAGCTCTGATACCACTTGTAGGTCCCTTTTCTCGGAGGATCGAGAACAACCTAAACCTTGTTATACTAACCCACTAGCGAGTGCGGAATCCAAGCTAGTAGGCAAACCGGGATGAAGCAAGAACAAACACAAGAACACACAAAGTTCACCGATTAACACCACTGTATTAATACGTATGAAGGTTTACGGTTACAAGCACAATGTTTACAATCTTGTTTGCAAACTCTCTAAAGTGTGTGTGTGTGTGTGTTTTCCAGCAGAGTTTCTCTAACTCTCCAAGTGTGCATCTGTCTAACACTAACACACTGCATGGGTATTTATACCCATACATAGCAGATCTGGTCGAAGGACTCGATAGATGGTCCGAAGGATCATCTATCGATGACAGGGAGCTCGAACGATCAGCATGGACATCGAAGGATTATCCTTCGATGTCTAATGGTTGAATCATGATCGAACCATATCTTTCGAGCACCTCGAAGGATCAGTTGTATCCTTCGAGGCTATCCTTCGATCCAGACAACATCATGTTGTCCAAGTCAAACTAGGAGGATAGTTTACTTGGTCAACTTACAGACTGATTTAGGACATCGTTTATATACAGACCGAATACAGACAAAGTACAGACACAAGTGCACCAACAGTTTTATACTCTAGTATATTACAATAATTATATTTACTGCAGTTTGTTTTCAGTAATTTAGTGAAGTCACATTTTTCCAAAAGCAATCGTTATGTGCACAATTGATTTTCATTAAAGAAGTTTCCTTCTCTATATAGTTATGAAACCTAAGACTTTCAATGAATATAAGAATGCTGCTTTTGGTGTAGCATATGCTGTTTTGGTCTTGCTATTATACGTTGTACCATTGTAAGGGGTGTGATTTAACGCTTGAGTTCAACAGATTGCATATACATCCCCGATGAACTTACTATCTTTGACATTGGGTATTCCCAAGAAGTTCAGGTATGTTTTTTTCCTTTCAGTTCTCATGATATGGAAATACTCATTTTTAGCAAGTCATTTGCCAACCAAACATAGTATTTACAACATAAACTTCCAAAGAGAATCCTAATAACTTCAGTTTGTCCTGTTTATAAATCTGAAGGTACTAAGTAGGAGGCCTCCTGCAAGTGTTTTTGTGTCCAAGGGCTTATCTGATATAGCCTTTCTAAATGATGGGACAAGGTTCGAATAAAACTCCTTGATATTTATTAATAACTAAAAACTTAGTAATCACTGCATGCTTTTTTAATATTTTTGTCACAGTTTTATTAATTGAATTGACAAGTGTACCTGTCATGATACGTTGAATAGGGTACTTGCTTCTGACATAAGTGGAGCAATAAGTATGTGGGACAGAAGAGCGAGTGTGCATCCACAAAGGGTGCTCACAACTAAGAAGAGAATCGGCCTTACTAGCATCCAGTCACTTGGAGATCAAGTATAAAAAATTACATATTTAATATACATTACAACAAATATGTGTTACATATTCATTTTTGTGGAATATTAACTTTCTCCAATTGCATCTATCAACACTTACCTCATATTTATGTATCAGTGTGTATATGGTGCTAGTGAGAGTGGGTTTATATATATATATGGGATCTACGTAGACTACGCGGTGGAAGATCATCAACTGTTTTTCAAAGTGACAAGGAGGTTGTTTATCTTTTCTGCTTTTATAAATTTCACATAAGTTGAAATAAATTCTTCGTTGATAATAAACGTCTTCCCTGGCAGGTACACTCTTCTCCTCTAACATCAGTAAACTTAGAACCTATGCTGAACGAAATTGGACCTTTAGTGGTATGAGAAGTTATTATTACACCTTTTTCTTATTTTATTTCAAATCTGCTTTAATTAATTGGGTTTATATTCTTTTGATTCATGTATGTTGTATGGTGCAGGAACAATCAAGAACTTATATCCGACGAAAGGGAATACAGTCAATCAACATTAATTCATCCTGTCCATATCAGCTGGGATTCCATCTTAATGATGGTTGGTAAGTTAGTTAAGAAATAAATTCATTTGTCGTTTAAATACCTTTGATGTCTTCATCAATGTGTTTCTTTTGTATATTTTTTTCTTTTGTGTTTTAAAGTGACCTTGTTGCTATATGAATTTTAGGTCTGGTGTTTTGGATATGCATAATTACCGAGTGTCACATATCCATTGCCCTCCCCTTCCTCCTTGGATGTTAGTCTTTCTAAGTTTTTCTATGTTCTTTACATGTTCTTTTTCGTTATATATTTTCATAATTCAAAGTTCGTAATATCTAGCATGTTTGTTTATCAAATTAGGAAATCATGTATGTTGTATGGTGCCGGATTCCCTCTATCCGCCCCCAAGGAAACCCGCATGGCTTCCTGAACATTCAGTAAGACATTTATTTTTACCTATTTAGCTCCATGACACCACTGCTAAATTCCCAGCATCAAATTCAATAATTGCGCTATGTGTTTATTATTTAATTCGTTACTGGAAAGAAGCATGTATGTTTGAGTTAGTACATACCTATGTGCAGATATATGCAGTTGCGTCAACATCTAGCAATGGACTTCACCTTTTAGATTTTTATCCACCCAGCAGCTCCCCATGCCATGTAGATTATGAGTAAGAAACGTCCCACCTTTTCTTTTACCATCAAAGCTAAACTTTGATCTTATTTTTAACTGCCATTATTCCTGTAGTGATTCAAAGAGTCATCGGGAGACTGTCAAGCATAAGCAAAGCGTTTTTGTGCCGCTATCTAAACGTGTTACATCTTGTGCCATTCATCCGCTTAATGGCACCATTGTTGCTGGAACCATGGTGGGTATACGGACAATCATACATACATACATACTGCACTCTTTTATATTGTTTTCCATTTTTAATGAATGCGTTGTTAAGGCTAATGTAACAATTAATGATGTTTTTTGAATAGAATGCATCTTTATTAACGATTTCCCAAAAGCACCTTTGCAAGAAAGGAGATGGTGAAGATGGGCAATCATGAAAGAGGATAGACCCTGGAACTACAAATGTATGTATGTAATACAAGCATACAGCTATATCCATATAAAATACAATTACATGATATGATGTTTGTAATACAAGCAAGCCACTACATCCATATACAATACATGATATGATGTGCAGGGAGTAGAGGTGTTGTTGAGGGTGGAATATATGTTGTGGTGTATTACAATGTAAAAAAATTCACATTAAGGAAAATGTTTTTGATTGAATCTCTCTCTACCATATGGAATATAATGATTCTTTTTATTTTATCATGTGTGCCTTGTATGTGACAATATTTAACATAGCTATTTAATAGTCATCATATTTGAAATTTAATGATTATTTACTACGAAACATTTAGGAATCGATAGAAGGGAAAGTAACTGTGATGAATATCATATAGTTGTCAATTGGTAATAGTTGAAGGGCTCAGTTGTAGCTTTGTGATCAACGAATAACTAACTTGTAGTTGGTCCTAAATATGCTATTCTCTCAATTGTACTTTATATCAGATATGGAATGAGAAGCACCTAACTTTGAATTGAATCTATCTATTCTATCTGAATTCTTTCTGAACTTTGTCCTCCAACATTGCTATAAGAGCTGACGGTCGACGGACTCCATTGTTATAAGATTTCTTACCTCAACCTCATAATATCAACATCATTATCTTTTGTTATGAATTTCTCAACTTCAACTTCACCACTTCACGAATAAAATGAAGTCTAACATTAATATGCTTTGTTCATTCACGGAACATTTTATTTTAATACAATTGAACTGCCCCTGGTTATCACACCTAACCACATCATCTTTAAACTTCGTCCCCAATTCCTGCCCAAATGATCTTTGTCTAGGTGATTGTTTCAACCCATAAAATGATCTTTTCAATAAACAGACCATATCTTCCTTTCCTGGTTCTTCAAATCCCAAAGGTTGGCTCATGTATTTCTCTTCTAGATTACCAGGCAGAAAAACTGTTTTAACATCCAATTGTTCTAGCTCTAAATCAATGACTGCAGTAAGACCTAGCATTATTTTGATTGAAGACTGTTTAACAACAGGGGAAATATCTCACTATAGTCTACACCTAATCTTTGTGTAAACCCTTTAGCTACTAATCTGGCTTTGAATCTTGGGCCTTCAACTTCTGGAATTCCTTCAACTCCATTTATATGGTATAACTTTCTGCCCCATAGGTTCTCAGTCAATACCCAAGTTTGATTATTATGTAGTGACTTGATCTCATCTTTGATAACTTCCTTCCACTTCTCTTTTTCTTTTGAAGTAATTGCTTTTTTGAAAGATAAAGGTTCATTAGAATCTTCCATTTCAACTGCCATAAACACATAAGCTGAAATATCCTCCTGATGGGTTGGTAAAATTCCTTAGCTTAATGGTTTTAATTTCGGTTAATTGGTTAATTACACGAAGTTACTTTCTAGAATACACTACTTTGATATGGTTTGTGTTTTGCAGGCATTGACGGGTTTAAGGTGCATTTTGGAGAATTACTGAAGCCTTGGGCGGATGCTAGAGAGAACATAATTGAAGAAAATGCAAAAAGAGGCAAAACTGAGCTAAACTCTGCGCTAGAAACAGTCCAAACTTCATTTTGGCTTATCCTGAGCTAGAAAATGAGTTTCGGGGCTTATAATATATGCATTTGGGGTAGCTCGACGAGACGAATCAAAATATTAGGTTTTGAAAGGCAAGAAATTGTCGCATTATCTGCTGCACACTGGCTGATTGGTAAAAACGGGATTTTTTAGAGAAAAAGTCAATTTTGGAAAAGGGGGAGTTACACTTTGTTATTCCTTCAACTTCCATTCATTGGAAAAAAAAAAAAAAAAAAAAAAAAACACTTCATCTTCATCCATTCTCCACCATCCAAACCCTAACCCCTAACCCTCAACTCTCCTTCAAGACTCAAGATTATGGTTCGGTGCTCGTATTCATCCTACGGTGATCGTGCCTCTTCGACCATGAACGACCATGAACGGTTAGTCTCTTCGGTTTCACCCCGGTATAGATTGTTGTAAGAATTTCTAGGGTTTATAAATTTGTATTTTCATGTGATTTTGTGACAAATTGTTTAGTATTTGAAACCTTTGATAGTTGTCGTGCATTTGAATTGAATTTGTGAATTGTCGAATGATTATAAAATTTGACTTTGCGAAATCAATTTGTGCACTTATGCCTTATCGTAGGTTAGGATTTACATGTCCGAGGTAACGAAGTGCATTACGGTCCGTTGTCTATGACGTCGATAACAATTGGCACCTAAGCTTCGTGATAGTAATCCGTTAATCAATATATGCAATTGAATCAAGTTAAAACACGTAGGAACCCTAGGTCTTGAAATAATCGAACCGGGTGTGTAACTTGTCTCTAATTTCTTGTTTTAATCATTTAGTAATTTAGTTACAATTTTAGTTAATCACAAGTGTTTTAGATAATACCAATTGTCGGGTCACTCCGATTTATTTTCCAACCTAATAAACTTAAAAAAAATTAGCAATCTTCATAATCACATTGTACATTTTTGTAAATAGTCTAACTAGTCGAACAGGTCGTGCAATACTGACCACAAGCTCTTCGTGGATTCGATACCCAACTTACCCTAGCTACCTAGGTTTAATTGGGTTTTTGACTGATCGGGACGACGACACGGTCACGTCAAAATGGCGCCGCTGCCGGGGAGCTAGTGCGCTTAGTATTGCATTATTCGTTTGATTTGTTTATATTGGGTAGTTTTAAATCTTAAAAAAATTAATTTTAGTTTTTAGTATGCTTTCTTTTTTTTCTATTTGATTTTACTTTGGGTAGTCGACTTTTGTCTGTACAGGTATATGTTTTGCAAGCACCTTATTTCACCATGAATTGGGTAGATGATGACCCATGTATATGTTGTGGGAGCAACTGTCACTGGGTTGAGGATTGCCCGACGTTTGAAGTTAAATACGGAAATCGTGGGAGGTATTGCTCTGAATATAGGCGAGAAAAAGGATATGTGAGGGTTTGCTATGATGATGACGGGATACCCTTCTGTTATCCCAACTTTGAACCACCTCCACCACCAGAGCAAGAAAGCGAAGATTACCAGTCATGCGCTTGTTGTGGAAAAGTTCACATACATGAAGATTGCCTAGTGTTTTGGAAAGATCTAGTGTTTTGGAAAGGAAAAATAAAGTCCGGTTACAAGCCACCTTCATATCAGGGATACCATCAGTCAAATGTCATCAACAATTATGAGCCAAAGTGGGATTATGATAGTTATGAACCCGAGATGCCACGTTTCCCAAGTTACCAGGAGGAGTATGACGACTATTATTATGAATACCCTCAGCTAGCATACGAGGAGCCTCAAGATTCAGTAAACTCTAAGTTTGATGCAATCATGGACTTGATGGTGGAAATGAAAAGGGAAGACGAGATAAGAAACAAATCATTTGAGGCTTTGGTTGTGCAAGTTGGTAAACTAACTGAGGAGTTGCCCAACTTAGACGGGAACAAGAGGTGTTGACTAGTGGTACCATGGTAGATGGTGATGTGGTGGAAGAGGTTATGGATCTTCCAAAGCAAGATAACGAGTGTTTAAATTTAAATGAAGACATAACACCTTTCAAAGAAGTAGTAACAGAGGTAATCGTAGTGTATCCTGACTATGATAAAGTTGGGGAAAAGAGCGTGAGATTGAAGGAAAGAAAGGTGAGATGGCAAGATCTCGCTCAAGCTATCATGAAGTGGCCCCACATAAGTGTTTCAATTTTCATACCAATCGTTTGGATGCAAATGTGGAACTGGCAAGTCAACTACCGAGCGCATGTTGGAAACTCGGTAGGCAAATGTTCACTTCGACCACCATGAGAGACAAATCAGGTATATGGTTGTTGTAGAGTTTGTACTATTATTCATTTTATTTTTTTTCTTAGTTAAATGAACGTTGTGGGTGTATTCCCTACATAACCCTCACGAGACCTACTCGTCCTCACGAGCTATCGTGAGGTTTAAAAGGGCTTGCTGCATACGCTGAATGCAACCGTGATTCCTACGAAAGTGAGTTAGGTTTATTGTTGTTGTAAAATATTTTTTCCCACATAAATTAAAGTAAATTATTGTATGGCTTGGTAATATTTTCATAAAAGTGGTAAAACTAGGTTGCTAATAAATTTTAATGGTTGTGAGAAGCATACTTCTACACAAGGGTTAAGATTTGTAGGTACATTATGTCCGTGGGACGATCGCTTTCTTGAAGAGAAGAAGAGCACACGAGGAATGAGCTCAAAAATCAGGTGCATACGTTTCTTTTTACTTTTGTTTTTTAGTTAGCAAATAAGTGGATTGTAAATTGTATTTTATTTTCCGGGGTGAAATTTTGGGGAGGTTAGCCGTGTCACATCCCTTGTGCGTTTTAAAAACTCTAGTTCTTACACATTGAGGACAATGTTTACCTCAAGTGTGGGGATGGGGGAGTAGTAAAAGTTTTTTATTTTTGACCTGTTCATTTAAACACTACAAATTGAGTACAATGTTTACCTCAAGTGTGGGGATGGGGTAAAATTTCAAAATTTTTTCAAAATGTCTTTGTTTGAAGCGATCTAAAAAGCACAAGTAACTAAGTTAACGAGGGATGACACAACCCATTTGGTCTTTTGTCATGGTCAAGTTCAAGTTAATAGCATGACGGGTATTTAGCGGGTGGTTATTTGGGAGTAATTCGCCTAAGAAACTAGCACATCATGCATGTCACATACCATACCCTTTATATATGTGAGGTTTTGAACCACTTTTACATCATAGAATTACATATTTATGTTTCTTTGTTTGAGTGGACCATTAGTCACGTATCGTAGAACTTGCGACTTTTGATCCATTTGAGACCATAGACCGAATACAAGCACGAGAATGATTAAGGCATTAGGTGAACCTTTTCTTTTAAAACCATCTATCTATCCTTACCCAAATAAATCCCCTAGTCGCCCACTTTGAGCCTAAACCTTTCGTTTGACCACCCTTTAGCCCATAACCTTAAACCTTTTCTTTTAATCCCGTGTGATGGAAATTCGATTATAGGAGTCAAGTTTGTATAGTTGTGAATTGTTTGCTTGCAAAAAAAAAAGGAGAAAAATCAGAAAATGTTACGAAAAAGAATAGAAAATTGTTGAGAAAAGAACAAAAATATGTGTTCTTAGTTTGAGAAATAAAAGGCGAAAAATTGTTGCCTTCTAGTTTGATTTTGGTAGTTAGTCGTGCTTAGAAGAGTTATTTTGTAATAAAAATCAAATTTTCATCACTTTAGCCACTTTAAAATATCCTATTTCCTACATTTAGCCTAGCCCCGTTACAACCCTTGCAAAGACCTTATGACTTGTGCTTACTATTCATGTTCGATGGTGGAAAATGATTGAGTTGCAAGCCTATGCGGGTACGTGTTATATTCGGTTTTGAGTGATTACTTTAAAAGTTCTAAAACATCATTAAAATTAGCCAACTTGTAAACCGAGTGGAGTGAACATTGTGAGGGATATGTATGAATTGCGAGTTTTAAGGGCGGGTTAATCTTGGATAACTACTTTAACATGATTAATCATTTATTGCTAAATATGTCGAAAATTGTAAAAAGTTTGAACCGTGCATGACAATAGACCTTAACCTTAGTCTCGGGAATGGGGAGTGTGTTTTTTGTTCGACCCACGTGAAAGTGAAAAACAGATTTGCTTGAGGGCAAGCAAAAGACAAGTGTGGGGATGTGATGGGTTGGTAAAATTCCTTAGCTTAATGGTTTTAATTTAAGTTAATTACACGAAGTTACTTTCTAGAATACACTACTTTGATATGGTTTGTGTTTTGTAGGCATTGACGGGTTTAAGGTGCATTTTGGAGAATTACTGAAGCTTTGGGCGGATGCTAGAGAGAACATAATTGAAGAAAATGCAAAAAGAGGCAAAACTGAGCTGAACTCTGCGCCAGAAACAGTCCAAACTTCATTTTGGCTTATCCTGAGCTAGAAAATGAGTTTCGGGGCTTATAATATATGCATTTGGGGTAGCTCCACGAGACGAATCCAAATATAAAGTTTTGAAAGGAAAGAAATTGTCGCATTATCTGCTGCACACTGGCTGATTGGTAAAAACGGGATTTTTTAGAGAAAAAGTCAATTTTGGAAAAGGGGGAGTTACACTTTGTTATTCCTTCAACTTCCATTCATTGGAAAAAAAAAACACTTCATCTTCATCCATTCTCCACCATCCAAACCCTAACCCCTAACCCTCAACTCTCCTTCAAGACTCAAGATTATGGTTTGGTGCACGTATTCATCCTCCGGTGATCGTGCCTCTTCGACCATGAACGGTTAGTCTCTTCGGTTTCACCTCGGTATAGATTGTTGTAAGAATTTCTAGGGTTTATGAATTTATATTTTCATGTGATTTTGTGACAAATTGTTTAGTATTTGAAACCTTTGATAATTGTCGTGCATTTGAATTGAATTTGTGAATTGTCGAATGATTATAAAATTTGACTTTGCGAAATCAATTTGTGCACTTATGCCTTATCGTAGGTTAGGATTTACATGTCCGAGGTAACGAAGTGCATTACGGTCCGTTGTCTATGACGTCGATAACAATTGGCACCTAAGCTTCGTGATAGTAATCCGTTAATCAATATATGCAATTGAATCAAGTTAAAACACGTAGGAACCCTAGGTCTTGAAATAATCGAACCGGGTGTGTAACTTGTCTCTAATTTCTTGTTTTAATCATTTAGTAATTTAGTTACAATTTTAGTTAATCAAAAGTGTTTTAGATAATACCAATTGTCGGGTCACTCCGATTTATTTTCCAACCTAATAAACTTAAAAAAAAATTAGCAATCTTCATAATCACATTGTACATTTTTGTAGATAGTCTAACTAGTCGAACAGGTCGTGCAATACTGACCACAAGCTCTTCGTGGATTCGATACCCGACTTACCCTAGCTACCTAGGTTTAATTGGGTTTTTGACTGATCGGGACGACACGGTCACGTCAAAATGGCGCCGCTGCCGGGGAGCTAGTGCGCTTAGTATTGCATTATTCGTTTGATTTGTTTATATTGGGTAGTTTTAAATCTTAAAACAAATTAATTTTAGTTTTTAGTACATTACAAGAAATTTGGTGCTTTACCAACACAAAGTATATGCGGGAAAAAGCATATAGTGTGTTGGTAGTTGTTTTTACCTACACATAAATTAAGTGTAGTGATGTGTAGACTCGTGACTGTGGATATAGGCCATTACCCACACATAAGTTATGTGTAGGTATATACCAAGCTATACCTACACATATATGTGTGGCTAAAAGGCATTTATATGTGTGGTTAAAAGTACAACAATTTGTTTAGAAGGCATTTGATGTGGCAGGTGACGTGGCATCTGACATGGCATCTAACGTGGCAGGTGACATGGCATCCGACGTGGCGGATGACGTGGCATGAATATATGTGTAGGTAAAAGTAATCTTATATGTAGGTAAAAGTAATATTATGTGTAGGTAAATGTTGAAGATGTGTTGGTATTGATCTTAATATGTGTTGAAACAAATGTAAACTAAAAGGCACTAAAATCATATATAATGTCACAAACGTCACCATTGATTAATACAATAAACAAAGTGCCAATTTGATTAATACATGAAACAAATGTAAACTACAAGGAAGTAAAATCATAGATAATCAAAAGGCCTGACAACTTAACAAGAGAATCAAGAGTTGGATCTTGACCATTGTCAACCGGCAAGCACACCTGCACCAGCTCTAAGGATGTTAGCACATCCACCCTTGAACAATGATTTGACACCCTCCTTTTTCATGATTTGGTTGAACACGTCAAATGTGTTCTTGTACTTGACGGCTTCCCCAGATGTCATCATCATTCTTCTTCGCACTATGTCAATCGGATACGAGGCTAGACCAGCTCCGTTTGTGATCAACCAACCGAGTGCAAAGCTAGCAAAGAAATTATCCTGTAGTAAAATTGACAACAAACCGCTCCCAAATCAGCTTATTTATGTATACACACACACACATATATAACAAAACTAACCTGCAATGATCCGGTGAGGAGAATTGGTTTGAGAGAGTCATACATTCCGAAATACAGACCACGGTAAACAAAAATACCGGCAACTGAAAGAGGAAACCCACGGTATAACCCAGCAATGTCGTCTGATGTGTATGTCTTCTTGTAAACGTTGATTAAACCGTTGAACTGCCTCTCGCCACCCTTCTTCGCTGACTTAGCGTCATAGACTAAACGTGTTCTAGCATAATCTCACCACCCTTCATTAGTGTTTTCACTTTCAGTGGTCTTTTCTTGCATCTCGCTAAGATGTCTCCTTCATCGATGGATGGCTACGTTGCCTTCTTCTTCAGGTGCACTGCCTTCTTCTTCAGGCGCGTTCCCATCTTGTTCTGGCGCGTTGCCCTCTTATTCAGGCGTGTTCCCATCTTCTTCATCACCTTTAGACTTCTGTAACAAGCTCTAGTACATGATATGCTTGCTGTTAGGATCAGAATCATCTTCGGGTTAACCTGTCAGCAAATTAAAATTCATTTTATAACTGTTTTCAAAAAGTTAGTTCATTTTTTCAATAACAGTACCTCAAGAATGTCCTCAGGCAATAAAAAAGATTGAGCATCCAGGCTTTCTTGCAACACTAATTATATATGTTGCATTTAACTTCTTATCCTCCTCTGCAATTTCGACAAAAAAGAAAAAAAAAACGTTACTTTCTTAAACTCAAATGCTTAACAACTTAGAGTTTTTAATAAATAGTTGCAGTTGTACGTAGGGTTTTTAATTCATCTCTTGTAATTCTTTTGAAGTTATATACATAGAAAAAAGTGTCTTATATGTGTGTTTAGTGTGTGTATAACCAGGCCTGATCCAACAGTAACTACATGTTTCAATCTATGTTTTTTCTTCAGGAAAAATCTACTAAAATGTAAGACAATTGTTAAGTGTGGTATACATTAACATAAGCGAACCTCTGCTTGGCGTCCAGCTTGGAATCGCACACCAGCTGCATCATTCATTATGATGCTTGATGCATTTTAAACAAGGACAAAACTGATCCATCACATTATAATATATAAATATGTAATCTAATTAAGGAAATTGAGCATGGGTAGTAGAGGCTAAAGAGTGAAGACTTACTGAGATGGATCGATTAAGCATAGAATCCAGACGTCATCGGATCTTTTGGAGTGATTACCGCAGAAGCTGGATTAGATTAGAGATGTGATTAGTTAATAATAGCTAATGATTAATGAGTTTTTATTGCTGATTGTTGTTAAGCTTACTCGGAATTAGAGAGCAGCGGAATTGCACAGAATCTCTTCTTCTTCGGCAGCCAAAACATGCAACGAGTCGCCATTCGCTCCTGAACCCTAAAAGGTGTGCCGGTGGCCGCCGCCGCAAGAGAAACCTGGAGGACAAAATTACATCATGTAACCACATTATAAAGGGGAGAATATTAAATCAACAATATGTGTATTTGCAAAGTGATGATGATGATATGTGCTCCTCCTACCTTCGGCCTTCCTGCACCAAAAATTTAGCGCACAATTTAAAAATGGACTAAAAATGTTAGTTTTGCATAGGGGTGCAAACGAGCCGAGCCCGAGCTCGACCAGGCTCGAGCTCGTTTAACATATAAAAGCTCGAGCTCGAGCTCGGCTCGATTTGAGCTTTATTTCTAAAGCTCGAGCTCGGCTCGAAAGTAATTTTTGAAGCTCGAGCTCGGCTCCGGCTCGACTAGGGCTCGACTCGTTTAGTGTTTATTAATTAATTTATATTAATTATAATTATTATTATACATATAATTAAGTTATTTTTTTATATTTATATAAATGGTAATTATTATTATATAAATATATGTTTAATATATTAATAAAAATATATAAAAAGAAAGTTCGTTTAGGCACGCGAGCCGGCTCGAGCTCAATAAGCGAAGCTCGGGCTCGTTTACTAAACGAGCTTGTTTTTTAGGCTCGGGCTCGAGCTCGAGCTCATTTAAGCTCGGCTCGTTTGAGCTTTTTTTCGAGCCGAGCTCGAGTAGCTCGGCTCGTTTGCAAGACACAAAGCAGTAAGAATTTTATTTGACCAATTGTTTTCTCTGCTGAGGCCATCCTATGAGATCTGTTTTTAAAGCCAAAGCACCAGCCACCAAGTTCACTGCAAGTGTATCTTGGTGCACTGGCCATAGAAAAAACAATGGATCAAATAAAGTGTGTCTAGATACATCATCAGAGGATATCATTAAGGGAGGTGATTTAACCCAGAACAAACTGTGTCCAAATCTTACGGCGGCCAGTGGGCCAAAGGCGGTCAACAAAGCGCCGTAAGCTACGGCGCTTGCCGTAGCTTACGACAAGCAGTAATCCCTTACGTCCTTTCTATACTTTTCTACGGCAGTGCAATTTTGAAGATGTTGGGACCGTAGCCTACGGTAGGGGTGTTCATCGAATCGAATATAGAATTTTCGAATTATTCGATTCGAATTATTCGAATAATTTTTATTTTTCCTTGAATTCGTATTCGATTCGAATTCGATTAAAATCTATCAAATTCGATTCGAATTCGTATTCGAATAAAAAACCCAATTCGTATTCGATTAAAAATTCGAATTTGAATCGAATTCGAATAAATTCGATTTGATTTAGATTCTTTAAAAACAAGTAAAAAACTATCAAAATAAAACATAAATTTTAAAGCAACCATAAAGCACGATATCATATTAAAACAGTTCCAAATAAAGTATCATTAATCTAAAATTCAAAACGAGAAGTCGGGTAGAACCACTCCATATTACAAGTTAATATTTTTTAGGGTTAGAAATTTATTGATAGATTTGTTACTTAGGTTTTAGTTATGGGTCATGTACTTGGTTTGGTAATGGGTAATTTTAATACTTGGAATAAATTTTGAAAATAATTTGTAGTATAGTCTAATAAAAGTTATATATGTATTATATATAAAAATAAAAAATAAAAATGTATAATTTTTATTCGAATTTCAAATCGATTCGAATTTGAAATTGTAAATTCGTATTCGATTTACTTGACTCGAATTGAATCGAATTCGAATTCTTATAATCGAAACGAATTCTTGATAATCGAATCGAATTTAAACGAATTTCAAATTTTTCGAATTCGAAACGAATTCTGAACACCCTAGCCTACGGCAGGGTGCCGTAGGCTACGGCGCTGAATGGTGTTGTTCTCCTTGTCTTTCATCAGAATGCTTTCTTCAAATCTTTGACTCCCAAACCTCTCGCATCCATTCGTGCCTCCTAAAACCCGCATTTTGAGCATTGTAACACATGCACATCAAATAATCTAGTGGTTACCAAGTTCAAGCAATTAACCGTGTATAGCATGGGATTTTAATCGTTTTAAGGCTCTTAAGGGTTGTCCTATGGACCACCCGTCACATCCCCACACTTACACGTTGCTTGTCCCAAACAATCCATTCAAAAATTATTTCAACCACAAGCGATCAATCATGCAAACCAAGCTAAGCGTGCCGTCCTTCTACTAACTTCTAATCATACCACAAGACACACCCCTCACAAGAACTCTCGGTGACCAGAAATATTAGCATATAATGCTAAACCACTCAATGCGTGTGTGTGTGCGACAATAAGCTTGTATAAAAATCAAGTCTACTCCTAACAATTGCTAAACATGCTTAAGAATCAAAGGAACTTACGGGTTGTAACGGGGCTAGGTGCGAAGGTAGGAAAATGGTGGATTACATATGAAAGAGCTAGTTGATTTGACCCGGTTTTTATTTCTACTACTAAACAAAGCAACATCAACTATATACAAAACATCATAAACTTCTCCACTTCTATTACTACTACATGCTTCTTTTTGCATTTTTCTCATGTTTTCTCCTTTATTTATTTATTTATTTATTTATTTATTTATCTTTTTATACTTCAAACTTCAACAATATATGCAAGAACATCAATATTACATACTAAATCTCCTAAACCGGGTCGTCTCAAAAGGTAAAATTTTGTAGGAAGTAGGCTGGGGTTACAATCGAATGGTCTAAGGCTCAAACATGGCTTTCTAAGGACCAAACCCCCACCCGTCACAATACCAAGCTCATATATGTAAAGTATGAGGTCCAACCCACCAATCCCGCACTCGCACACATCTAGACGAGGCTTCCTAAAAGTCCCCTATCATTTTCAAAAGCATGCTAATTTTAGGATTTAACAAGGATTCGTACACAAGTTCTATTAACACACTACACACACCGCCACTCAAACAAAGAAATATCAATAACAATCATATGTGGCACAAAATCTCACCAAGAAAAGACTAGGAATGGGTGTCGGTGTGTCAAGTGGAACAACATCAAGTTTTCAAATTTTGATAATTTCCGCTTGGATTTACAAAAAAATAAAAATAAAAAATTAAAATCGCAAAAATTTTCCCCATCCCCACACTTGGGATACATTGTCCCAATGTATGGTTTTGAGGGAAGGATCGCTTTTACCCAATCAACATTAGCTTCCGCTAATACTCTCAAATCCCAACTTTCTTTTTGTATATTTTTTTATATTTTTATAACTAAAAACACCACCAACTTTCACACCCCAACAAAAACACATCAACATCAAAACGCCACCCTACCTCCCAACCATAACATAAACATATGAGATAACAATATACACAAATATATAAAGGAACAGAACACGACCTGGCTAGTAGTACTTCGGCTGTGGAGGCCCGAAGATGGATGTCATCATATCATTCCACTCGCCAAAGCCAAATGCTCCGCTGCTACTGCTGCTTCCTTGATCGCCACTTTGACCCGCGCTTGTTGATAGCTCATGGCGTGTGGATCCACCCACTGAGAATGAAGCAATGGTGGGGTGGGACACGATGCACTATCATCATGTGGTGGCAATGTGGTATAGTCCACAACTGGCGGGTCCGCTTCAATAGGTTGGCCCGCATGCCACTGATCATGCAAGCGTCTTTGGCGGTCGTCTAAGTAGCGGTTGTTCACTTCTTCTTCTTCATGGGCATACATAATAGCACGGTTCCATTGCTGATTTCTATCGTAACTCTGCTTCAAGGCTCTCTCCATACTTGCCCCCATGAAAGTTTGCTGATCAAAGAGCATCTGGTTTGGTTCACTCCATTCACCAAAAGTGGGTGGCCGCCTCTGTTCAATAATTTGACCTATATTCCCCGAATGGGCCCAATAGGGATCATAGACCTGCTGTGCGTAATCAAATGCACTCCCCACATAACCAGATTGCACACCTGCTCCCTGAACTCCCGCTGGGCCAGCACCCCCTACCTGAGCATCAACCATGAACGTGTCTTCATGGTAGTCGTCATCACCACTAACTTCCTCATCTATCGTTTCGGGCTCATCAGCCTCATCCGGTCGTAACGGTCTCGTATCCACTTTAATGACTCTCCATCTCCTCCCATCTGTTTTCAGCTTATGATACCTCTCCGATTCCTTATACTCCCAACCTGGCCCCAGATTCTTGAGGTCAAATGGTCTAAACCTCTTGTAAGAACCTTTTTCATCACCTTTAATTGCCCCATATTTCTTCAGCAATGCTGTGATCAACCGGTAATGAGGCACAATCTTTCTTTCTCCACTATTTCTGCTCAACTAGATGTTGTTCAACACTAGAAATCGAAAGGGAACCTTGGGAGTACCATGCATCATCATATACAGGATCGGCACCTCTTGAAACCGAACCTCCATCTTGTCTGTCACACCCCCAAAATCCACTCGCGGAGTATCACCGCTTGGAGGCGTGACTGACCAAGATCAAGCCACCAAGCGGTGATACTCCGCGATTGGATTTTGGGGGTGTGAAATTGTCACCCCGCCTTGGGATAACATTGTACATGCACAATGTCAAAAACTTTGCTTCCATTCTCAAGTTGCGTCTATACAACTTCCCATGTGTCGTACCCGGAAGGAAAAGGTAATAAAGCATATTCTGCCATTGCGGATGCTGGTCGGGCTCGTGATAGAGATCTTTGAGACTCGGGTAGATATATTGATTTGATGGTTGGTCGTCAAACTTCTCTATTCGGCGCAATGATTCATAAGACATCTCAACTTTTACCCCGTTACACCATCCAACGAGCCTCATCTTGCTTGGGGCCTTAAACGGGGGACATTCGAGTGAGGCCACGCACTCTTGAATCTGAGTGTCATACATCTTCTTCACCTCGCCATCATAACACTTCAAAGCTGCACCCCAACCCAATTCCTTGAACTTTGCCGTTATCCCAAACGGCCCGAAATCGACCTCTCGGATCTCCTTTTCACAAATAAATGCTTCAGCCCGTTGCTTCAAATTGTTCATTTGCTCATGGAACAAATCCTCTCTCCATTCCGCGGGTTGGTCTAAGAGTGAACCGGATGTCCAATCCGGCTTAGGACCCCTTAGAGGTGCATCCTCCTCCGAATCCGGGTCACCAACCCGTGTCAATCTCCACCTCTTTGGTTGTTCCTCTTCCCTTTGCGGTTGGCTAGACGACCCTGCAACCGATTTACCTTTTGTCTTCACCATACCTACAAACATTCATAGACCACACAAGACAATTCAAGTTAGTTCAACTTCCCAATCTTCCCCACACTTGCTTCATGTTGTGGGTATTAATGTACAAAAACCAAAAGTTCATCCTTTCGAATAAAAATTCGCCATGATGTCTCTAAAATTCATATTTTTTTTTCAAAAATTATCACTAGACATCAAACACATTTATACCCATACATTCAACGGTTCACAACATCCTACCATCTATCTCATACAAGCAAGTGTGTAAGCAAAAACATAATGAAAACTTACAACCTCATGGTACTTCAAAGAATGACAAGAAATTGCATACCTTAGTGTGGTAGAAGATGAGAATAACAAGCTCTTGAAGTTCACACAAAAACCCACAAAAACCCCAAAATTAAAATTTTCGGCACCCCTATGCTTAAATCTGACCAAAAACAAAGGATTCTTCGAGATATGAGTATAAATCTAGAATCCTTGTGAAATTTCACCCAAGATGGACTCAAAAATCACTAGATTTGGACAACATTTGAGAGAGATATGAAGTTTTGAAGGTGATGAAGAACTAGGGTTCTTAGTGGAGAAGAAGAAAGAAAGAAATTGTGTGGATAGGGTGAATGATCGATGTGTGGTTGGGGAGAATTGGGAGTTTTTATTATTATTAAAGTATTATTATTATTATTAATTGTTTTCGAATATTTTTTTTTAATGTAATTGCTGACAGGAGGGACCATTTGTCCTCACTCGGTGCCGTAGCCTACGACACCCGTCGTAGGTACGGTGAGAACTGGGTGAAAAAGGGTATGCCGTAAGTAAGACAGTATGTTGTCGGCGTAGGGTTGTTTTTGTTTGGGAGCCGCCGTAAGCTACGCCCCCCACCGTAGCTTACGGCGGGTACTGGCATAAGGGGGGCGGTCAAAAGCTGTTTTATGTGTTTTTTTTAGCTTTTATAAATTTTTTATTTTTTATGTGTTTATAAATTTTCGAAAACATAAAAATTATCCCTACCCCCCGTTAAAAACCCGTGTTGTCTTCAACACTATGTTCGGAAATTCGTAAAAAATTTCCCCACACTTGTTTCGAAACCCGGTTTTAAACGGAACTTATTCAAACCGAAACAAACTAAACTAAATATTTACAAACACCAAACCTGGGCCTCTTTCAAGTTTCTTCGTCATCCAATGGGCGTAGAATGTAACCCACTTTGTCGAGCTCAAGATTGTTGATGTCGTTACCTTCCAAATACGGTTTGAGTCGATGCCCGTTCACCGTTTGTTGTTTATTTGTTTGTTCATCTTGTATATCGACATCACCGAATCTCCCCACTCTTCGGACAACATAAGGACCCATCCACTTGCTCTTGAGTTTTCCCACGAACATTTTCAACCTTGAATTATACAACCACACTTTTTGACCCACTTCGAAGTTCTTTTTCCTTATCTTTGCATCATGAACTTTCTTCAGTTTGTCTTTGTATGCGGATGCACACTCATAGGCTTGATCCCGTATTTCCTCAATCTCGTTCAATTGTAGCTTTCTCGCTCGACCCGCTTCGTCATAGTTTGCATTCACCGTTTTAATTGCCCAATATGCCCGATGTGCTAGCTCCATATGCAAATGACACCCCTTTCCATACACCATTCGATAAGGAGTTGTATCAAGTGGAGTTTTGTAGGCTGTTCGATAAGCCCACAATGCATCATCAAGTTTGGTCGACCAATCTTTTCTATCCGTTCTTACCGTCTTCATTAGAATCTCTTTAATTTGACGGTTGGACACTTCAACTTGTCCACTTGTTTGCGGATGGTACGGTGTAGCAACACAGTGATTCACATTGTATCTTTTTAACAATTTCCCAAAATTGAAGTTCTTGAAATGTGAACTGCCATCACTTATTATCACCCTAGGCACACCAAATCGAGCAAAAATATTGGATTGCACAAACTTACATACAACGGAATGATCATTGGTCCTCGTAGCGATAGCTTCAATCCATTTCGAAACGTAATCAACCGCAACCAATATATACAAAAACCCATTTGAGTTTGGAAAAGGACCCATGAAGTCTATTCTCCAAAGATCAAATACCTCCACCACCAAAATTGGTTGTAACAACATTTCATCCCGCTTCGAAATGCTTCCCACTCTTTGACAATTTATGCAATTTCGGGCATACTCGCAGGAATCCTTGAAAATCGTGGGCCAATAAAACCCACTAGATAGCACCCGATAACCTGTCTTATTCCCACTAAAATGCCCTCCACATGCCGATGAATGAGCATGGGTCAAAATTTCTAAAACTTCAGTTTCGGGAACACATCTTCGTATCACTTGATCGGGTCCGATTTTGAACAAATCCCGTTCATCCCAAATATACTGTTTCACTTGACTAAGAAATTGTTGTCGTCTCTTCTTCGTCCAATGATTCGGAATTGCACCTTTGGCCAAATAGTTCACGTAATGGGCATACCAAGGTGCAACAAAAGTAGAAACGACTAACAATTGTTCATCAGGAAACCGTTCATTAATTTCGCTCGGGTCATCAACACCTTCCAATGGGATCCGGGACAAATGATCCGCTACAACATTTTCACACCCCTTTTTGTCCCGAATCTCGAGATCGAAATCTTGCAACAAAAGCATCCAACGAATCAACCGGGGCTTTGCATCCTTCTTTTCCATTAAGTATCGAACGGCACTATGATCCGAATACACGATCACCTTGCTCCCCCAAATGTAGGATCTAAACTTGTCCAAGGCATACACCACCGCTAATAATTCTTTCTCGGTTGTGGTGTAATTCAGTTGCGCCTCGGACAAAATTTTACTTGCATAATAGATCACCACCGGTTTCTTGTCGACCCTTTGACCCAAAACCGCTCCAATGGTCGTGTCGCTAGCATCGCACATAATTTCGAACGCTTTGACCAATCCGGTGGTTGCAAGATAGGAGCCTTCACCAACTGTTCCTTCAACACATGAAACGCTTGCAAACATTCGTCAGTAAAATCAAATGGAACATCTTTCAATAATAGGTTGCATAAAGGTTTTGTAATTACACTAAAACCTTTAATAAACCTTCTATAGAACCCCGCGTGTCCCAAAAATGATCTCACCCCCTTAACATTCTTTGGTGGGGGTAGAGATGAAATTACCCGAATTTTTGCTTTGTCTACCTCCATTCCCCGGTCCGATATCACGTGCCCCAACACAATACCCTCTTTAACCATAAAATGGCTCTTTTCCCAACGTAGCACCAAGTTTGTCTCAACACACCTTTTTAAAACTCTTTCTAACTCATCGAGACAAGAGTCAAAACTTGGGCCAAAGATGGAAAAATCATCCATAAACACTTCAAGAGATTCCCCAACCATGTCCGAAAATATACTCATCATACATCTTTGGAATGTGGCAGGGGCGTTACATAGTCCAAATGGCATTCGCCGAAAAGCAAATGTACCATATGGACATGTAAACGTGGTTTTGTGTTGGTGGTCCGGGTGAATAGCAATTTGGTTATAACCCGAGTACCCATCCAAAAAACAATAGTATTTTTGACCAGAAAGTTTTTCAATTATTTGGTCAATGAAGGGTAACGGGAAATGGTCTTTGGAGGCAGCGACATTTAATTTTCTATAGTCAATGCAAACTCGCCACCCGGTTACCGGGCGGGTGGCAATTTGCTCACCTTGTTCATCTTTTATTACCCGGATGCCTGATTTTTTAGGCACTACCTGAGTCGGACTTACCCACGCACTGTCCGAAATGGGATAAATGATCCCTGCATCCAACCACTTGATTACATCCTTCTTGACCACCTCTCTCAAGTTCGGGTTCAACCTTCTTTGTGTTTCACGGGTCGGCTTTGCATCTTCACTCGTAATGATTTTATGCATCACAATGGATGGACTAATACCCTTTAAATCGACTATTGTCCACCCGATTGCCGCCTTGTGAGCCTTCAACACCCCTATCAACTCCTCTTCTTGAGCCACCGCCAAATTAGAAGCAATGATCACCGGTAATGTGTCATTCTCCCCCAAAAATGCATACTTTAAGTGCTTTGGTAGCTCTTTCAATTCCACACTTGGTGGACATTCCAAAGAAGGCTTTGTGCCCGAATCAATTTCCACCGGTAGAGTGTCTATTTGGTGGGTCCATGGCGGTCTTCCTTCTTTCACCGCAAGAGCCTCTTGATCCTTCTCTTCCTTTTCAAAATCACATGCATGCACCTGCAAAGACATATCACAAACACAAGAACCCAAAATCTCTTCCTCGAACTCCTTCGGGTCATATCAATCTATGAAATCTGCTAGAAAACACTCATCAACATAAACGTTAGTACCATTAGTAAAAACATTTAATCTCATCTTTCTATTACCGAATGTCATGTCGACCGTACCATATCGACAATCAATAACGGCATGTGCGGTGTTTAAAAACGGCCGACCCAAAATAACCTTTTGTTGTTGAATTGGGTCCGCGGATGAGTATTCTAACACAAGAAAATCCACGGGATAATAAAACTCATCAACCTTAACTATCACATCCCGTACAATACCCTGAGGAAGTTTGTGAGACAAATCGGCTAATACCACCGTTGTCTAAACCCGTTTCAATGGACCAAAGTCGTATTGGTCATATAACCCCCCCCCCTCCCGGTAGGATACTTACTCTGGCTCCAAGATCCAATAACGCCCTTGCAGTTTGAAAATTTCCCACTTGGATGTTTATGAGAGGCGTTCCCGAATCTTGTAGCTTAGGAGGAAGATCTCCTGTCAAGACCACACTTACCCGCTCCGTCAAGTCTACCAATTTAGGCACTTTTTGTTGCCTCTTTTGGGTACACAATTCCCTTAAAAATTTGGCGTAAGCGAGTACCTGTTTGATTGCTTCAAGTAAAGGAAGATTAATTTTGACTTGTTTAAAAACCTCCCACATTTCCTCTTTTTGAGGACCCCGTTTTGAAATGAAAATTTTCTTACCCGGATCTAACAAAGCCGAGGGAAATGGTACTTGACTAGATCCCTCACCCTCATTTATCTTTACTTAAAACGCAAACTAACTTAATTATGCCTTTGGAGTGTATAGTTCATTGCGGCTAAGGTGTGAATTTGTTATGTAGTTACTTAAAACATATGCACCAACTTCATTCTGATTCGTTTGCGCTTGACTTTATTTTTTTGGTATGTTACGTATTATGAATGCTTGGATCGTTCTCATTTCATAACTATTTGTTGGGAATAAGAACCTGATTATTAGTTAAGAGAAAAAAAAAAGCAACGATGGCCAAATACTCAATTCTTGTCAAAACGTCAACGTTGGTAAAAAGTCAACAATAGTAAAAGAGTTAATGCTAGCCATGGAAATGTTTGGCTGCTAGAAGATAATGTTATAAGGGAAAAAATCAACTTGATGTGATTAGTATAGATATATTGTATTGCTTGCATTATCATAAATGTATAGATATGTATATGTTGGTTTTTGATACCAATTATAGGCCCAAGTTTAGAAGATGTATTGTTTTATGGGCCCAAGTTGAGAAGTTGTGTTGTTTGATATATCCAATTGGGCCATTTGTGGCATGGATGGAATCTAGGAAAAATTGGGCCCGTAATTCATTCATATTTGTTTAGGGCTCAGTTTGGGGTTGAATTCCCAAATAGTCATAATCCCTTCTATTTAAGCTCGCTAAGTTCCGTCAATGTGGATCTAGGGTTCATACAGTTACCAAATCCAAATGTTCTGATCCATTGTTTGGTAACGAGCGGAAGGCAAAAACCTTGAAGACTTGTAACCCATGGCGTTTGATTTCTATATAATTATTTGCTTCCCTTTGAAGCATCCGGACGACGTTTTTCTCTGCTTTAGATTCAAAAACACGTTCAAGATCGTGTGTTGTTCATCCTGATTGGCTGATCCATTGTTTTAGGTAAGATCGTTACCTAAGTTTTTTGGAAAATTTATAAATTGCTTTTACTAATTTTAATTGCATCATACTTTTGGCTAGGGATGGGGATTAGGTTTGAATCATGCTCTAAAAATCTGAAATTTCAGTTACTTTAGAACAAGATTCAGACCAAAAATTTCAAATTTCAATTTTGAGCAAACCAAAAACATTTTACTAACTCTTTAAAATCCTCTAAAAATGTCCCTTTAATTTCAGTAAGATGAAGTATTTAGAAATTAAAAAATTACATTGTTTTCATTATCCATACAAATAGATATTTCAATTTTATTAATTATATTAAAAATGTTTGTACACATCACATTGTATTATTAACACAGGTCTGATGGGTATTAGCACTAGTATTTCACAAACAATTTTTGGCCCAATAAGACTCGCACCAATACAATATTTTGAGCCCGTAAGCCTTATGCCAACATGCATGCCCCCCCCCCCCTATATATCCACCACCTTCTGTAAAACCATTATACGATGTCACCGCTACTGCCATCATCACTCAGATAGAATCCAGTATTTAGATCCATGACACCACTGCTAAGGTTTTTTGCTATATGAATTTTAGGTCTGGTGTTTTGGATAGTGTCACAAAAAAAGCTGACGGAGTTTGGGCGGGAAAACAAAAGAATTGTAGCCCTCATCTTCTAACATGCGCCCAAATTATTTTCATTTATTATAGATAAAATAATAAAAATAGATTAGTCTGCATGTTCCATAAACAGTTTTAGCCCAATAAGCCTCATACTAAAACAATATTCTGACCCAATAAGCCGTTCATAATAAAACATAAGCAATATTCTGACTCAATAAGCCGTTCATAGCTGTGCCTTCATGTGCTTAAATTCAAAGACGTGTTTAGCATTCATCACATGGATGCATTTTAATTTGTTTGCCCACACTTACATCTCAATTATTAATTAAGGCGGGATTTGACAATTTGTTTTTTTTTGTTTGTTATAGACGAAGGGAAGGATGAGAAGAAACAGCTGCAGCACTTTTCTCTATTTGGTGGCGGCTTATATAACAGTATCAGCGCTGTTCGCTGGAATCCTTCTAATCAAGATGAGGTGCGTTTTAACTGCATTTTCTTTATAATTTTCCCTTTTCCTATACAAAAGTACATGTTTTATACTCTAGTATATTACAATAATTATATTTACTGCAGTTTGTTTTCAGTAATTTAGTGAAGTCACATTTTTCCAAAAGCAATCGTTATGTGCACAATTGATTTTCATTAAAGAAGTTTCCTTCTCTATATAGTTATGAAACCTAAGACTTTCAATGAATATAAGAATGCTGCTTTTGGTGTAGCATATGCTGTTTTGGTCTTGCTATTATACGTTGTACCATTGTAAGGGGTGTGATTTAACGCTTGAGTTCAACAGATTGCATATACATCCCCGATGAACTTACTATCTTTGACATTGGGTATTCCCAAGAAGTTCAGGTATGTTTTTTTCCTTTCAGTTCTCATGATATGGAAATACTCATTTTTAGCAAGTCATTTGCCAACCAAACATAGTATTTACAACATAAACTTCCAAAGAGAATCCTAATAACTTCAGTTTGTCCTGTTTATAAATCTGAAGGTACTAAGTAGGAGGCCTCCTGCAAGTGTTTTTGTGTCCAAGGGCTTATCTGATATAGCCTTTCTAAATGATGGGACAAGGTTCGAATAAAACTCCTTGATATTTATTAATAACTAAAAACTTAGTAATCACTGCATGCTTTTTTAATATTTTTGTCACAGTTTTATTAATTGAATTGACAAGTGTACCTGTCATGATACGTTGAATAGGGTACTTGCTTCTGACATAAGTGGAGCAATAAGTATGTGGGACAGAAGAGCGAGTGTGCATCCACAAAGGGTGCTCACAACTAAGAAGAGAATCGGCCTTACTAGCATCCAGTCACTTGGAGATCAAGTATAAAAAATTACATATTTAATATACATTACAACAAATATGTGTTACATATTCATTTTTGTGGAATATTAACTTTCTCCAATTGCATCTATCAACACTTACCTCATATTTATGTATCAGTGTGTATATGGTGCTAGTGAGAGTGGGTTTATATATATATATGGGATCTACGTAGACTACGCGGTGGAAGATCATCAACTGTTTTTCAAAGTGACAAGGAGGTTGTTTATCTTTTCTGCTTTTATAAATTTCACATAAGTTGAAATAAATTCTTCGTTGATAATAAACGTCTTCCCTGGCAGGTACACTCTTCTCCTCTAACATCAGTAAACTTAGAACCTATGCTGAACGAAATTGGACCTTTAGTGGTATGAGAAGTTATTATTACACCTTTTTCTTATTTTATTTCAAATCTGCTTTAATTAATTGGGTTTATATTCTTTTGATTCATGTATGTTGTATGGTGCAGGAACAATCAAGAACTTATATCCGACGAAAGGGAATACAGTCAATCAACATTAATTCATCCTGTCCATATCAGCTGGGATTCCATCTTAATGATGGTTGGTAAGTTAGTTAAGAAATAAATTCATTTGTCGTTTAAATACCTTTGATGTCTTCATCAATGTGTTTCTTTTGTATATTTTTTTCTTTTGTGTTTTAAAGTGACCTTGTTGCTATATGAATTTTAGGTCTGGTGTTTTGGATATGCATAATTACCGAGTGTCACATATCCATTGCCCTCCCCTTCCTCCTTGGATGTTAGTCTTTCTAAGTTTTTCTATGTTCTTTACATGTTCTTTTTCGTTATATATTTTCATAATTCAAAGTTCGTAATATCTAGCATGTTTGTTTATCAAATTAGGAAATCATGTATGTTGTATGGTGCCGGATTCCCTCTATCCGCCCCCAAGGAAACCCGCATGGCTTCCTGAACATTCAGTAAGACATTTATTTTTACCTATTTAGCTCCATGACACCACTGCTAAATTCCCAGCATCAAATTCAATAATTGCGCTATGTGTTTATTATTTAATTCGTTACTGGAAAGAAGCATGTATGTTTGAGTTAGTACATACCTATGTGCAGATATATGCAGTTGCGTCAACATCTAGCAATGGACTTCACCTTTTAGATTTTTATCCACCCAGCAGCTCCCCATGCCATGTAGATTATGAGTAAGAAACGTCCCACCTTTTCTTTTACCATCAAAGCTAAACTTTGATCTTATTTTTAACTGCCATTATTCCTGTAGTGATTCAAAGAGTCATCGGGAGACTGTCAAGCATAAGCAAAGCGTTTTTGTGCCGCTATCTAAACGTGTTACATCTTGTGCCATTCATCCGCTTAATGGCACCATTGTTGCTGGAACCATGGTGGGTATACGGACAATCATACATACATACATACTGCACTCTTTTATATTGTTTTCCATTTTTAATGAATGCGTTGTTAAGGCTAATGTAACAATTAATGATGTTTTTTGAATAGAATGCATCTTTATTAACGATTTCCCAAAAGCACCTTTGCAAGAAAGGAGATGGTGAAGATGGGCAATCATGAAAGAGGATAGACCCTGGAACTACAAATGTATGTATGTAATACAAGCATACAGCTATATCCATATAAAATACAATTACATGATATGATGTTTGTAATACAAGCAAGCCACTACATCCATATACAATACATGATATGATGTGCAGGGAGTAGAGGTGTTGTTGAGGGTGGAATATATGTTGTGGTGTATTACAATGTAAAAAAATTCACATTAAGGAAAATGTTTTTGATTGAATCTCTCTCTACCATATGGAATATAATGATT
The DNA here is from genome assembly GCF_002127325.2 of Helianthus annuus. Classification (NCBI taxonomy): domain Eukaryota; kingdom Viridiplantae; phylum Streptophyta; class Magnoliopsida; order Asterales; family Asteraceae; genus Helianthus; species Helianthus annuus. The sequence goes on along the minus strand of NC_035446.2, from coordinate 150,755,279 downwards.
CTTTTTATTTTATCATGTGTGCCTTGTATGTGACAATATTTAACATAGCTATTTAATAGTCATCATATTTGAAATTTAATGATTATTTACTACGAAACATTTAGGAATCGATAGAAGGGAAAGTAACTGTGATGAATATCATATAGTTGTCAATTGGTAATAGTTGAAGGGCTCAGTTGTAGCTTTGTGATCAACGAATAACTAACTTGTAGTTGGTCCTAAATATGCTATTCTCTCAATTGTACTTTATATCAGATATGGAATGAGAAGCACCTAACTTTGAATTGAATCTATCTATTCTATCTGAATTCTTTCTGAACTTTGTCCTCCAACATTGCTATAAGAGCTGACGGTCGACGGACTCCATTGTTATAAGATTTCTTACCTCAACCTCATAATATCAACATCATTATCTTTTGTTATGAATTTCTCAACTTCAACTTCACCACTTCACGAATAAAATGAAGTCTAACATTAATATGCTTTGTTCATTCACGGAACATTTTATTTTAATACAATTGAACTGCCCCTGGTTATCACACCTAACCACATCATCTTTAAACTTCGTCCCCAATTCCTGCCCAAATGATCTTTGTCTAGGTGATTGTTTCAACCCATAAAATGATCTTTTCAATAAACAGACCATATCTTCCTTTCCTGGTTCTTCAAATCCCAAAGGTTGGCTCATGTATTTCTCTTCTAGATTACCAGGCAGAAAAACTGTTTTAACATCCAATTGTTCTAGCTCTAAATCAATGACTGCAGTAAGACCTAGCATTATTTTGATTGAAGACTGTTTAACAACAGGGGAAATATCTCACTATAGTCTACACCTAATCTTTGTGTAAACCCTTTAGCTACTAATCTGGCTTTGAATCTTGGGCCTTCAACTTCTGGAATTCCTTCAACTCCATTTATATGGTATAACTTTCTGCCCCATAGGTTCTCAGTCAATACCCAAGTTTGATTATTATGTAGTGACTTGATCTCATCTTTGATAACTTCCTTCCACTTCTCTTTTTCTTTTGAAGTAATTGCTTTTTTGAAAGATAAAGGTTCATTAGAATCTTCCATTTCAACTGCCATAAACACATAAGCTGAAATATCCTCCTGATGGGTTGGTAAAATTCCTTAGCTTAATGGTTTTAATTTCGGTTAATTGGTTAATTACACGAAGTTACTTTCTAGAATACACTACTTTGATATGGTTTGTGTTTTGCAGGCATTGACGGGTTTAAGGTGCATTTTGGAGAATTACTGAAGCCTTGGGCGGATGCTAGAGAGAACATAATTGAAGAAAATGCAAAAAGAGGCAAAACTGAGCTAAACTCTGCGCTAGAAACAGTCCAAACTTCATTTTGGCTTATCCTGAGCTAGAAAATGAGTTTCGGGGCTTATAATATATGCATTTGGGGTAGCTCGACGAGACGAATCAAAATATTAGGTTTTGAAAGGCAAGAAATTGTCGCATTATCTGCTGCACACTGGCTGATTGGTAAAAACGGGATTTTTTAGAGAAAAAGTCAATTTTGGAAAAGGGGGAGTTACACTTTGTTATTCCTTCAACTTCCATTCATTGGAAAAAAAAAAAAAAAAAAAAAACACTTCATCTTCATCCATTCTCCACCATCCAAACCCTAACCCCTAACCCTCAACTCTCCTTCAAGACTCAAGATTATGGTTCGGTGCTCGTATTCATCCTACGGTGATCGTGCCTCTTCGACCATGAACGACCATGAACGGTTAGTCTCTTCGGTTTCACCCCGGTATAGATTGTTGTAAGAATTTCTAGGGTTTATAAATTTGTATTTTCATGTGATTTTGTGACAAATTGTTTAGTATTTGAAACCTTTGATAGTTGTCGTGCATTTGAATTGAATTTGTGAATTGTCGAATGATTATAAAATTTGACTTTGCGAAATCAATTTGTGCACTTATGCCTTATCGTAGGTTAGGATTTACATGTCCGAGGTAACGAAGTGCATTACGGTCCGTTGTCTATGACGTCGATAACAATTGGCACCTAAGCTTCGTGATAGTAATCCGTTAATCAATATATGCAATTGAATCAAGTTAAAACACGTAGGAACCCTAGGTCTTGAAATAATCGAACCGGGTGTGTAACTTGTCTCTAATTTCTTGTTTTAATCATTTAGTAATTTAGTTACAATTTTAGTTAATCACAAGTGTTTTAGATAATACCAATTGTCGGGTCACTCCGATTTATTTTCCAACCTAATAAACTTAAAAAAAATTAGCAATCTTCATAATCACATTGTACATTTTTGTAAATAGTCTAACTAGTCGAACAGGTCGTGCAATACTGACCACAAGCTCTTCGTGGATTCGATACCCAACTTACCCTAGCTACCTAGGTTTAATTGGGTTTTTGACTGATCGGGACGACGACACGGTCACGTCAAAATGGCGCCGCTGCCGGGGAGCTAGTGCGCTTAGTATTGCATTATTCGTTTGATTTGTTTATATTGGGTAGTTTTAAATCTTAAAAAAATTAATTTTAGTTTTTAGTATGCTTTCTTTTTTTTTCTATTTGATTTTACTTTGGGTAGTCGACTTTTGTCTGTACAGGTATATGTTTTGCAAGCACCTTATTTCACCATGAATTGGGTAGATGATGACCCATGTATATGTTGTGGGAGCAACTGTCACTGGGTTGAGGATTGCCCGACGTTTGAAGTTAAATACGGAAATCGTGGGAGGTATTGCTCTGAATATAGGCGAGAAAAAGGATATGTGAGGGTTTGCTATGATGATGACGGGATACCCTTCTGTTATCCCAACTTTGAACCACCTCCACCACCAGAGCAAGAAAGCGAAGATTACCAGTCATGCGCTTGTTGTGGAAAAGTTCACATACATGAAGATTGCCTAGTGTTTTGGAAAGATCTAGTGTTTTGGAAAGGAAAAATAAAGTCCGGTTACAAGCCACCTTCATATCAGGGATACCATCAGTCAAATGTCATCAACAATTATGAGCCAAAGTGGGATTATGATAGTTATGAACCCGAGATGCCACGTTTCCCAAGTTACCAGGAGGAGTATGACGACTATTATTATGAATACCCTCAGCTAGCATACGAGGAGCCTCAAGATTCAGTAAACTCTAAGTTTGATGCAATCATGGACTTGATGGTGGAAATGAAAAGGGAAGACGAGATAAGAAACAAATCATTTGAGGCTTTGGTTGTGCAAGTTGGTAAACTAACTGAGGAGTTGCCCAACTTAGACGGGAACAAGAGGTGTTGACTAGTGGTACCATGGTAGATGGTGATGTGGTGGAAGAGGTTATGGATCTTCCAAAGCAAGATAACGAGTGTTTAAATTTAAATGAAGACATAACACCTTTCAAAGAAGTAGTAACAGAGGTAATCGTAGTGTATCCTGACTATGATAAAGTTGGGGAAAAGAGCGTGAGATTGAAGGAAAGAAAGGTGAGATGGCAAGATCTCGCTCAAGCTATCATGAAGTGGCCCCACATAAGTGTTTCAATTTTCATACCAATCGTTTGGATGCAAATGTGGAACTGGCAAGTCAACTACCGAGCGCATGTTGGAAACTCGGTAGGCAAATGTTCACTTCGACCACCATGAGAGACAAATCAGGTATATGGTTGTTGTAGAGTTTGTACTATTATTCATTTTATTTTTTTTCTTAGTTAAATGAACGTTGTGGGTGTATTCCCTACATAACCCTCACGAGACCTACTCGTCCTCACGAGCTATCGTGAGGTTTAAAAGGGCTTGCTGCATACGCTGAATGCAACCGTGATTCCTACGAAAGTGAGTTAGGTTTATTGTTGTTGTAAAATATTTTTTCCCACATAAATTAAAGTAAATTATTGTATGGCTTGGTAATATTTTCATAAAAGTGGTAAAACTAGGTTGCTAATAAATTTTAATGGTTGTGAGAAGCATACTTCTACACAAGGGTTAAGATTTGTAGGTACATTATGTCCGTGGGACGATCGCTTTCTTGAAGAGAAGAAGAGCACACGAGGAATGAGCTCAAAAATCAGGTGCATACGTTTCTTTTTACTTTTGTTTTTTAGTTAGCAAATAAGTGGATTGTAAATTGTATTTTATTTTCCGGGGTGAAATTTTGGGGAGGTTAGCCGTGTCACATCCCTTGTGCGTTTTAAAAACTCTAGTTCTTACACATTGAGGACAATGTTTACCTCAAGTGTGGGGATGGGGGAGTAGTAAAAGTTTTTTATTTTTGACCTGTTCATTTAAACACTACAAATTGAGTACAATGTTTACCTCAAGTGTGGGGATGGGGTAAAATTTCAAAATTTTTTCAAAATGTCTTTGTTTGAAGCGATCTAAAAAGCACAAGTAACTAAGTTAACGAGGGATGACACAACCCATTTGGTCTTTTGTCATGGTCAAGTTCAAGTTAATAGCATGACGGGTATTTAGCGGGTGGTTATTTGGGAGTAATTCGCCTAAGAAACTAGCACATCATGCATGTCACATACCATACCCTTTATATATGTGAGGTTTTGAACCACTTTTACATCATAGAATTACATATTTATGTTTCTTTGTTTGAGTGGACCATTAGTCACGTATCGTAGAACTTGCGACTTTTGATCCATTTGAGACCATAGACCGAATACAAGCACGAGAATGATTAAGGCATTAGGTGAACCTTTTCTTTTAAAACCATCTATCTATCCTTACCCAAATAAATCCCCTAGTCGCCCACTTTGAGCCTAAACCTTTCGTTTGACCACCCTTTAGCCCATAACCTTAAACCTTTTCTTTTAATCCCGTGTGATGGAAATTCGATTATAGGAGTCAAGTTTGTATAGTTGTGAATTGTTTGCTTGCAAAAAAAAAAAGGAGAAAAATCAGAAAATGTTACGAAAAAGAATAGAAAATTGTTGAGAAAAGAACAAAAATATGTGTTCTTAGTTTGAGAAATAAAAGGCGAAAAATTGTTGCCTTCTAGTTTGATTTTGGTAGTTAGTCGTGCTTAGAAGAGTTATTTTGTAATAAAAATCAAATTTTCATCACTTTAGCCACTTTAAAATATCCTATTTCCTACATTTAGCCTAGCCCCGTTACAACCCTTGCAAAGACCTTATGACTTGTGCTTACTATTCGTGTTCGATGGTGGAAAATGATTGAGTTGCAAGCCTATGCGGGTACGTGTTATATTCGGTTTTGAGTGATTACTTTAAAAGTTCTAAAACATCATTAAAATTAGCCAACTTGTAAACCGAGTGGAGTGAACATTGTGAGGGATATGTATGAATTGCGAGTTTTAAGGGCGGGTTAATCTTGGATAACTACTTTAACATGATTAATCATTTATTGCTAAATATGTCGAAAATTGTAAAAAGTTTGAACCGTGCATGACAATAGACCTTAACCTTAGTCTCGGGAATGGGGAGTGTGTTTTTTGTTCGACCCACGTGAAAGTGAAAAACAGATTTGCTTGAGGGCAAGCAAAAGACAAGTGTGGGGATGTGATGGGTTGGTAAAATTCCTTAGCTTAATGGTTTTAATTTAAGTTAATTACACGAAGTTACTTTCTAGAATACACTACTTTGATATGGTTTGTGTTTTGTAGGCATTGACGGGTTTAAGGTGCATTTTGGAGAATTACTGAAGCTTTGGGCGGATGCTAGAGAGAACATAATTGAAGAAAATGCAAAAAGAGGCAAAACTGAGCTGAACTCTGCGCCAGAAACAGTCCAAACTTCATTTTGGCTTATCCTGAGCTAGAAAATGAGTTTCGGGGCTTATAATATATGCATTTGGGGTAGCTCCACGAGACGAATCCAAATATAAAGTTTTGAAAGGAAAGAAATTGTCGCATTATCTGCTGCACACTGGCTGATTGGTAAAAACGGGATTTTTTAGAGAAAAAGTCAATTTTGGAAAAGGGGGAGTTACACTTTGTTATTCCTTCAACTTCCATTCATTGGAAAAAAAAAACACTTCATCTTCATCCATTCTCCACCATCCAAACCCTAACCCCTAACCCTCAACTCTCCTTCAAGACTCAAGATTATGGTTTGGTGCACGTATTCATCCTCCGGTGATCGTGCCTCTTCGACCATGAACGGTTAGTCTCTTCGGTTTCACCTCGGTATAGATTGTTGTAAGAATTTCTAGGGTTTATGAATTTATATTTTCATGTGATTTTGTGACAAATTGTTTAGTATTTGAAACCTTTGATAATTGTCGTGCATTTGAATTGAATTTGTGAATTGTCGAATGATTATAAAATTTGACTTTGCGAAATCAATTTGTGCACTTATGCCTTATCGTAGGTTAGGATTTACATGTCCGAGGTAACGAAGTGCATTACGGTCCGTTGTCTATGACGTCGATAACAATTGGCACCTAAGCTTCGTGATAGTAATCCGTTAATCAATATATGCAATTGAATCAAGTTAAAACACGTAGGAACCCTAGGTCTTGAAATAATCGAACCGGGTGTGTAACTTGTCTCTAATTTCTTGTTTTAATCATTTAGTAATTTAGTTACAATTTTAGTTAATCAAAAGTGTTTTAGATAATACCAATTGTCGGGTCACTCCGATTTATTTTCCAACCTAATAAACTTAAAAAAAAATTAGCAATCTTCATAATCACATTGTACATTTTTGTAGATAGTCTAACTAGTCGAACAGGTCGTGCAATACTGACCACAAGCTCTTCGTGGATTCGATACCCGACTTACCCTAGCTACCTAGGTTTAATTGGGTTTTTGACTGATCGGGACGACACGGTCACGTCAAAATGGCGCCGCTGCCGGGGAGCTAGTGCGCTTAGTATTGCATTATTCGTTTGATTTGTTTATATTGGGTAGTTTTAAATCTTAAAACAAATTAATTTTAGTTTTTAGTACACTACAAGAAATTTGGTGCTTTACCAACACAAAGTATATGCGGGAAAAAGCATATAGTGTGTTGGTAGTTGTTTTTACCTACACATAAATTAAGTGTAGTGATGTGTAGACTCGTGACTGTGGATATAGGCCATTACCCACACATAAGTTATGTGTAGGTATATACCAAGCTATACCTACACATATATGTGTGGCTAAAAGGCATTTATATGTGTGGTTAAAAGTACAACAATTTGTTTAGAAGGCATTTGATGTGGCAGGTGACGTGGCATCTGACATGGCATCTAACGTGGCAGGTGACATGGCATCCGACGTGGCGGATGACGTGGCATGAATATATGTGTAGGTAAAAGTAATCTTATATGTAGGTAAAAGTAATATTATGTGTAGGTAAATGTTGAAGATGTGTTGGTATTGATCTTAATATGTGTTGAAACAAATGTAAACTAAAAGGCACTAAAATCATATATAATGTCACAAACGTCACCATTGATTAATACAATAAACAAAGTGCCAATTTGATTAATACATGAAACAAATGTAAACTACAAGGAAGTAAAATCATAGATAATCAAAAGGCCTGACAACTTAACAAGAGAATCAAGAGTTGGATCTTGACCATTGTCAACCGGCAAGCACACCTGCACCAGCTCTAAGGATGTTAGCACATCCACCCTTGAACAATGATTTGACACCCTCCTTTTTCATGATTTGGTTGAACACGTCAAATGTGTTCTTGTACTTGACGGCTTCCCCAGATGTCATCATCATTCTTCTTCGCACTATGTCAATCGGATACGAGGCTAGACCAGCTCCGTTTGTGATCAACCAACCGAGTGCAAAGCTAGCAAAGAAATTATCCTGTAGTAAAATTGACAACAAACCGCTCCCAAATCAGCTTATTTATGTATACACACACACACATATATAACAAAACTAACCTGCAATGATCCGGTGAGGAGAATTGGTTTGAGAGAGTCATACATTCCGAAATACAGACCACGGTAAACAAAAATACCGGCAACTGAAAGAGGAAACCCACGGTATAACCCAGCAATGTCGTCTGATGTGTATGTCTTCTTGTAAACGTTGATTAAACCGTTGAACTGCCTCTCGCCACCCTTCTTCGCTGACTTAGCGTCATAGACTAAACGTGTTCTAGCATAATCTCACCACCCTTCATTAGTGTTTTCACTTTCAGTGGTCTTTTCTTGCATCTCGCTAAGATGTCTCCTTCATCGATGGATGGCTACGTTGCCTTCTTCTTCAGGTGCACTGCCTTCTTCTTCAGGCGCGTTCCCATCTTGTTCTGGCGCGTTGCCCTCTTATTCAGGCGTGTTCCCATCTTCTTCATCACCTTTAGACTTCTGTAACAAGCTCTAGTACATGATATGCTTGCTGTTAGGATCAGAATCATCTTCGGGTTAACCTGTCAGCAAATTAAAATTCATTTTATAACTGTTTTCAAAAAGTTAGTTCATTTTTTCAATAACAGTACCTCAAGAATGTCCTCAGGCAATAAAAAAGATTGAGCATCCAGGCTTTCTTGCAACACTAATTATATATGTTGCATTTAACTTCTTATCCTCCTCTGCAATTTCGACAAAAAAGAAAAAAAAAAACGTTACTTTCTTAAACTCAAATGCTTAACAACTTAGAGTTTTTAATAAATAGTTGCAGTTGTACGTAGGGTTTTTAATTCATCTCTTGTAATTCTTTTGAAGTTATATACATAGAAAAAAGTGTCTTATATGTGTGTTTAGTGTGTGTATAACCAGGCCTGATCCAACAGTAACTACATGTTTCAATCTATGTTTTTTCTTCAGGAAAAATCTACTAAAATGTAAGACAATTGTTAAGTGTGGTATACATTAACATAAGCGAACCTCTGCTTGGCGTCCAGCTTGGAATCGCACACCAGCTGCATCATTCATTATGATGCTTGATGCATTTTAAACAAGGACAAAACTGATCCATCACATTATAATATATAAATATGTAATCTAATTAAGGAAATTGAGCATGGGTAGTAGAGGCTAAAGAGTGAAGACTTACTGAGATGGATCGATTAAGCATAGAATCCAGACGTCATCGGATCTTTTGGAGTGATTACCGCAGAAGCTGGATTAGATTAGAGATGTGATTAGTTAATAATAGCTAATGATTAATGAGTTTTTATTGCTGATTGTTGTTAAGCTTACTCGGAATTAGAGAGCAGCGGAATTGCACAGAATCTCTTCTTCTTCGGCAGCCAAAACATGCAACGAGTCGCCATTCGCTCCTGAACCCTAAAAGGTGTGCCGGTGGCCGCCGCCGCAAGAGAAACCTGGAGGACAAAATTACATCATGTAACCACATTATAAAGGGGAGAATATTAAATCAACAATATGTGTATTTGCAAAGTGATGATGATGATATGTGCTCCTCCTACCTTCGGCCTTCCTGCACCAAAAATTTAGCGCACAATTTAAAAATGGACTAAAAATGTTAGTTTTGCATAGGGGTGCAAACGAGCCGAGCCCGAGCCCGAGCTCGACCAGGCTCGAGCTCGTTTAACATATAAAAGCTCGAGCTCGAGCTCGGCTCGATTTGAGCTTTATTTCTAAAGCTCGAGCTCGGCTCGAAAGTAATTTTTGAAGCTCGAGCTCGGCTCCGGCTCGACTAGGGCTCGACTCGTTTAGTGTTTATTAATTAATTTATATTAATTATAATTATTATTATACATATAATTAAGTTATTTTTTTATATTTATATAAATGGTAATTATTATTATATAAATATATGTTTAATATATTAATAAAAATATATAAAAAGAAAGTTCGTTTAGGCACGCGAGCCGGCTCGAGCTCAATAAGCGAAGCTCGGGCTCGTTTACTAAACGAGCTTGTTTTTTAGGCTCGGGCTCGAGCTCGAGCTCATTTAAGCTCGGCTCGTTTGAGCTTTTTTTCGAGCCGAGCTCGAGTAGCTCGGCTCGTTTGCAAGACACAAAGCAGTAAGAATTTTATTTGACCAATTGTTTTCTCTGCTGAGGCCATCCTATGAGATCTGTTTTTAAAGCCAAAGCACCAGCCACCAAGTTCACTGCAAGTGTATCTTGGTGCACTGGCCATAGAAAAAACAATGGATCAAATAAAGTGTGTCTAGATACATCATCAGAGGATATCATTAAGGGAGGTGATTTAACCCAGAACAAACTGTGTCCAAATCTTATGATCTTTTTTTCATTGCGACTAAATAAAGCATACCTATTGCAGCGAATAAACATCAATAGGGAAGAATCTGAAAGGAAATCGGCAGTCACACCCTAGAGGCCAAATTCAAAAGATTAGAACCTAATACAAAATGAAAACCAAAAATAATGATTAACGTAGTAAATTTCGTGTTGATGCTTTATATTAACAAAATTGTCGTAGGCTCGAGGTTTTACATCCGCAAAAAAGGTTAAGATTTAAAATTCTAGAAGAATAGTATGAACAATATTCTTCAATTACTTCCACATAGTTTCATAAGGACATGAAAACAAAAACAAAAACTCAATCACACTTGGAGATTGGAAATTAAACCCAACTAAAAACAACAGTTCAATACCATATAACAATAAATCAAAATTACCTGCTAATTTTTGTTCCATTCAAACTCGTTGCCCCCATACAACCTTCTACAAACTGCAACATACCAAAAACCGAACTTTCACTTCAGGGCCCAATACTGGTAGATGGAAGCACAGAGATCTAAGCTAGATTTAGAGGTCTAGAAGTGGAATGGTTAACCGAGAAACTTACCACAATCATAGCTTCCAAAAACTGATTTGAATCGCCGAAGATCTCATATGGAAACCCTAGCCTTCGTCGCGGCCAAAGCCATGGTGGCGGCTCCTTCTTTCCTACTGCCGCTTGTCCTACAAGACCTCGAAGCACCCGTTCTCCTTTCCGAGTTGCAGAACCACCATACCTTGCTGGAACTCCAAGTCACCCACTTCTCACTCTCGCCTCTCTCTCATTCTCTGTTGTTTTTTCCGCAATATGTGAAGATGAAAAAAGCAGATAAGGGTGAAGAAGGTGGTTTTAAAGTTTGAACTGAGGTAGGGATGAAGTTGGGAGGCATGGTATGTAGCAGACCAATCAACTTTCTCTCTCTGCAAATGAAAATGAAAAGAAGACAAAACTGGTGTATAGGGAATTGTGGGTGAGCAGGAACTCAAAAATTAAATGAAAATTTTGGCCGCCAAAAATTGATGAATACTTTAAAGCATTGAATACTTGTACATAAAGCTTTCATGCTTGTACATGTTAAAAAAGTGGCAAATGACCATTTCTGCCCTACGAATATGAATATGTATATTATATATAGTATAGATAGTATATATATATATAATGTTGTATATAAAAGTTGGAAAAATATATAAGTATAATTAATATAAATTAATAAATCAAATAGAAGTCAAGTCAGAGCCTAGCTTGAAAAATTACCAACAAACCAAGCTTGAGCTTTAGATGGAGCTTGGAGCCCTCATAAGTTATTTTATATGTATCCAATATCTATACATATTGTACATTTCTAAATATGTGTATGTATTTATTTTGTCACATCACCTTATAAAAAAAGATTTAAATATGTATTTTATATGCATTCAATATCTACACAAATATCTACACATATTGTACATTTTTAAATATGTGTAGATATTTGTTTTGCCACGTCATCAAAAAATATATATTTACTTATTTTATATATATCTAATATCTACACATATTGTACATTTAAACATGTGTAGGTATTTAATTTGCCACGTCATTTTAAAAAAAATAAAATAAATACATATTAACTTAGTTTATCTACATTTTTTTTTTAAATTATGTGTTGGCAAACATAATCATTTACCTACACATATTTTAGTTTTTTACATATGTGTAGATAATTTACCTACACATGAAGAAAATTTGCTACATGTGTAGGTAATTTAATATTTAATTGATTGCCAATTTTGGGGGGAAATTTTCCCACCAACATCAAGTGTGGCTAAAATCCATTACCAACACATATTAAGTGTTAATCATTATGAAAATATATTATCAACCATTACCCACACATATACAAACATGTGTAGGTAAATACCCACACATTTACATGTGTAGGTAAATTATGTGTGGGTAAACACCCTAATTTCTTGTAGTGGTATGCTTTCTTTTTTTTCTATTTGATTCTACTTTGGGTAGTCGACTTTTGTCTGTACAGGTATATGTTTTGCAAGCACCTTATTTCACCATGAATTGGGTAGATGTTGACCCATGTATATGTTGTGGGAGCAACTGTCACTGGGTTGAGGATTGTCCGATGTTTGAAGTTAAATACGGAAATCGTGGAGGTATTGCTCTGAATATAGGCGAGAAAAAGGATATGTGAGGGTTTGCTATGATGATGACGGGATACCCTTCTGTTATCCCAACTTTGAACCACCTCCACCACCAGAGCAAGAAAGCGAAGATTACCAGTCATGCGCTTGTTGTGGAAAAGTTCACATACATGAAGATTGCCCAGTGTTTTGGAAAGATCCGGTGTTTTGGAAAGGAAAAATAAAGTCCGGATACAAGCCACCTTCATATCAGGGATACCATCAGTCAAATGTCAATAACAATTATGAGCCAAAGTGGGATTATGATAGTTATGAACCCGAGATGCCACGTTTCCCAAGTTACCAGGAGGAGTATGACGACTATTATTATGAATACCCTCCGCCAGCATACGAGGAGCCTCAAGATTCAGTAAACTCTAAGTTTGATGCAATCATGGACTTGATGGTGGAAATGAAAAGGGAAGACGAGATAAGAAACAAATCATTTGAGGCTTTGGTTGTGCAAGTTGGTAAACTAACTGAGGAGTTGCCCAACTTAGACGGGAACAAGAGGTGTTGACTAGTGGTACCATGGTAGATGGTGATGTGGTGGAAGAGGTTATGGATCTTCCAAAGCAAGATAACGAGTGTTTAAATTTAAATGAAGACATAACACCTTTCAAAGAAGTAGTAACCGAGGTAATCATAGTGTATCCTGACTATGATAAAGTTGGGGAAAAGAGCGTGAGATTGAAGGAAAGAAAGGAGAGATGGCAAGACCTCGCTCAAGCTATCATGAAGTGGCCCCGCATAAGTGTTTCAACTTTCATACCAATCGTTTGGATGGAAATGTGGAACTGGCAAGTCAACTACCGAGCGTATGTTGGAAACTCGGTAGGCAAATGTTCACTTCGACCACCATGAGAGACAAATCAGGTATGATTGTTGTAGAGTTTGTACTATTATTCATTTTCCTTTTTTTCTTAGTTAAATGAACGTTGTGGGTGTGTTCCCTACATAACCCTCACGAGACCTACTCGTCCTCCCGAGCTATCGTGAGGTTTAAAAGGGCTTGCTGCATATTTAAATGCAACCGTGATTCCTACGAAAGTGAGTTAGGTTTATTGTTGTTGTAAAATATTTTTTCCCACATAAATTAAAGTAAATTATTGTATGGCTTGGTAATATTTTCATAAAAGTTGTAAAACTAGGTTGCTAATAAATTTTAATGGTTGTGAGAAGCATACTTCTACACAAGGGTTAAGATTTGTAGGTACATTATGTCCGTGGGACAATCGCTTTCTTGAAGAGAAGAAGAGCACACGAGGAATGAGCTCAAAAATCAGGTGCATACGTTTCTTTTTACTTTTGTTTTTTAGTTAGCAAATAAGTGGATTGTAAATTATATTTTATTTTCTGGGGTGAAATTTTGGGGAGGTTAGCCGTGTCACATCCCTTGTGCGTTTTAGAAACTCTAGTTCTTACACATTGAGGACAATGTTTACCTCAAGTGTGGGGTTGGGGGAGTAGTAAAAGTTTTTGATTTTTGACCCGTTCATTTAAACACTACACATTGAGGACAATGTTTACCTCAAGTGTGCGGATGGCGGAAAATTTTCAAAATTTTTTCAAAATGTCTTTGTTTGAAGCAATCTAAAAAGCACAAGTAACTAAGTTAACGAGGGATGACACAACCCATTTGGTCTTTTGTCATGGTCAAGTTCAAGTTAATATGTAACAACTGTCACAAAAATCAATAATTAGGATGGTAATTAGTCAATAAGGAAACCCTAATTGAGACACCCAAGTAACTCTGCATTAACCCTAAAATTTTCAGAACAATCGGAATCAGGATCAGGACCCCTAAAACTTAAGGGGGGCAAAACCTAGTTGAATAATTATCTACAAAAAACGTTGTTGAAGGCTGATTGGCCAAAATTCTGAATCAGCAAGCCTAGTCCCGTGCATGGCAAGTCTAGGACATTTAGGTGTCCCTTACGGACCGTAAGGGACCAGGCTTACGGTCCGTAAGCAAGGCCAAATTTTGGCTATAAATAGCCGACCTTGGGACTCGATCTGGGAAGTTAAAACGACGTCCAAATACTCTGTGTGCGTCGAATTAAGGCAGAAACACTACAATAAACACACACACAATCACGAAGTGCTGCCGCAATCAGGGTAATAACTCGATCGCTATTACGATTCAACGTCCGATCAATTATAACTATCCAACGATTGTCTGAGTGCTGCTCAAATTGAGCTTCTACTTTGATTATTCGTCGTGATTTCGACTTGAATATCTGAGTGCTGTTCGAATTCGGACTATGCTCTGTTATTCGTTGTGAATCCGATTGAATTATTAAGTATTGCACTTGTTAATCATTGTGAGGGTTTGATCTCGTGAATTGACGTAACTGCTGAATTAGTTACTAACCTGTTGTGTGTGCATTATTATTAAATTAGGTTTAATCAAGGCTAATCAGTAGGCTTATACCTTGCCCGTTAAATCTGCAATGTGAGTCATTCTGTTTTTATCAAACTGTTTTACAATACTCCAAGTTATTTTCAAAATGTTATAATTACAGGGATTAAGTCGTGGTTATCTTGACCGCTGGTTAGTGGGGTATTGTGCACATTACTAATTTCTCACCGTTAGGCAATAAGCCCTAACATGGGTTAGGCTAATAAGACCTAACAGTGACAAAACGTCACTAATTGGGTGACTGGACCCAATAGTGGTATGACCATCGTCACACGGGTGGCAAGACCAGATATTAATTAAGATACTGCCATAGTAATTGCTCTTATGCTGTAAATTATAACTATGTGTCGTTTTTATCAAAATGAATGATTCACTAAGTATTTCCCCGCTGACAAAACCTTTTTACAGCATGTTTCAGGTGACCTACTGTGATTTCAGTACACGTGCTACGGAGCACCATCAAGCTTGAAATAGTGGCTCAATTAAATAAATAAACATGTTTGTAAAATAATAAAAATTATGATATTTACGGGATTTATTCCGAAGCGTAAATAAATAATACTCGGGCAAATTTTCAAGTTTAAAAACGATCCTGTTAAGACTTCCGCTGTAAATATAAATACCACGGGATTTTCTGTCCCGCGGCTCCTGAAACGGGTCAAACCGGGTCGGGGGCCGTGACATAATAGCATGACGGGTATTTAGCGGGTGGTTATTTGGGAGTAATTCGCCTAAGAAACTAGCACATCATGCCTGTCACATACCATACCCTTTATATATATGAGGTTTTGAACCACTTTTACATCATAGAATTACATATTTATGTTTCTTTGTTTGAGTGGACCATTAGTCACGTATCGTAGAACTTGCGACTTTTGATACATTTGAGACCATAGACCGAATACAAGCACGAGAATGATTAAAGCATTAGGTGAAGCTTTTCTTTTAAAACCATTTATCTATCCCTACCAAAATAAATCCCCTAGTCGCCCACTTTGAGCCTAAAACTTTCGTTTGACCACCCTTTAGCCCATAACCTTAAACCTTTTCTTTTAATCCCGTGTGATGGAAATTCGATTATAGGAGTCAAGTTTGTATTGTTGTGAATTGTTTGCTTGCAAAAAAAAAGGAGAAAAATCAGAAAATGTTACGAAAAAAGAATAGAAAATTGTTGAGAAAAGAACAAAAATATGTGTTCTTAGTTTGAGAAATAAAAGGCGAAAAATTGTTGCCTTCTAGTTTGATTTTGGTAGTTAGTCGTGCTTAGAAGAATTATTTTGTAATAAAAATCGAATTTTCATCACTTTAGCCACTTTAAAATATCCTATTTCCTACCTTTAGCCTAGCCCCGTTACAACCCTTGCAAAGACCTTATGACTTGTGCTTAGTATTAGTGTTCGATGGTGGAGAATGATTGAATTGCAAGCCTATGCGGGTACGTGTTCTATTCGGTTTTGAGTGATTACTTTAAAAGTTCTAAAACATCATTAAAACTAGCCAACTTGTAAACCGAGTGGAGTGAACATTGTGAGGGATATGTATGAATTGCGAGTTTTAAGGGCGGGTTAATCTTGGATAACTATTATAACATGATTAATCATTTATTGCTAAATATGTCGAAAATTGTAAAAAGTTTGAATCGTGCATGACAATAGACCTTAACCTTAGTCTCGGGAATGGAGAGTGTGTTTTTCGTTCAACCCACGTGAAAGTGAAAAACAGATTTGCTTGAGGGCAAGCAAAAGACAAGTGTGGGGATGTGATGGGTTGGTAAAATTCCTTAGCTTAATGGTTTTAATTTCGGTTAATTACACTAAGTTACTTTCTAGAATACACTACTTTGATATGGTTTGTGTTTTGCAGGCATTGACGGGTTTAAGGTGCATTTTGGAGAATTACTGAAGCTTTGGGCGGATGCTAGAGAGAACATAGTTGAAGAAAATGCAAAAAGAGGCAAAACTGAGCTGAACTCTACGCCAGAAACAGTCCAAACTTCATTTTGGCTTATCCTGAGCTAGAAAATGAGTTTCGGGGTTTATAATATGTGCATTTGGGGTAGCTCGACGAGATGAATCAAAATATAAGGTTTTGAAAGGCCAGAAATTGTCGCAGTATCTGCTGCACACTGGCTGATTGGTAAAAACCGGATTTTTTTAGAGAAAAATTCAATTTTGGAAAAGGGGGAGTTACACTTTGTTATTCCTTCAACTTCCATTCATTGGAAAAAAAAACCACTTCATCTTCATCCATTCTCCACCATCCAAACCCTAACCCCTAACTCTCAACTCTCCTTCAAGACTCAAGATTATGGTTCAATGCTCGTATTCATCCTCCGGTGATCGTGCCTCGACCACGAACGGTTAGTCTCTTCGGTTTCACCCCGGTATAGATTATTGTAAGAATTTCTAGGGTTTATGCATTTGTATTTTCATTTGATTTTCTGACAAATTGTTTAGTATTTGAAACCTTTGATAATTGTCGTGCATTTGAATTGAATTTGTGAATTGTCGAATGATTATAAAATTTGACTTTGCGAATTGAATTTGTGCACTTATGCCTTATCGTAGGTTAGGATTAACATGTCCGAGGTAACGAAGTGCATTACGCTCCGTTGTCTTTGACGTCGATAGCAATTGGCACCTAAGCTACGTGATAGTAATCCATTAATCACTATATGCAATTGAATCAAGTTTAAACATGTAGGAACCCTAGGTCTTGAAATAATCGAACCGGGTGTGGAACTTGTCTCTAATTTCTTGTTTTAATCATTTAGAAATTTAGTTGCAATTCTAGTTAATCACAAGTGTTTTAGATAATACCAATTGTCGGGTCACTCCGATTTATTTTCCAACCTAATAAACTTATAAAAAAATTAGCAATCTTCATAATCACATTGTACATTTTTGTAAATAGTCTAACTAGTCGAACAGGTCGTGCAATACGGACCACAAGCTCTTCATGGATTCGATACCCGACTTACCCTAGCTACCTAGGTTTAATTGGGTTTTTGACTGATCGGGACGACACGGTCACGTCACCTCCTGACTTGTGAACTTTGTAGGAGGTAAAATCTTCCTTCTTGGTCTATCTCTAGCTAAACAATATGTACTATTACTACCTTTTGAACCTTCATATATGTTTTCATTCACAACTTTATCTTCACTGCCATTAGGCTCCACCTCAAACTTGAAACCTCTCTTCTGTATGTTTCTCAACAGTCTTACTTCCAACCACATCTTTGTAAACAATATATTCTCTAAATGGCACTATGTCTCTATTGACAAAAGCTTTAAGTTCCCTTCATCAAGGCTCTAAACCCTATGACCTTTAACCCCTTCAAGATATCCCAGTATTACATGTTGGGAATCAGTGTATCAAAATTATAGCGGAAGCGGTTTACATATTTTAACAAGAGCCAATTATATAGACATATATATTATGGCCGACTTTTATATATATATATATATATATATATATATATATATATATATACTATATGTTTGATTTATTAATCCAATTAATAAATATTCAGAATATGGATCAAGGTTATACGCGTATAAACAAACAAATAAATAAATAAATAAACAACCATAGTGGGTTTTAGTAATCAACCTTTGACGACTACACCGGAATTGTAACACGCGGGTTACAACGAATCCTCGCTAGTAGGAAGTTCACAATCGAGCACAAGATACCTGAAGGTAGAAGCGGCCAAGGGTGAGGCGGTGGTGGTGCTTGGTCGAGCAGGTGGCGGCGACCCTTTTGCTTGGGGTCGGCCAAACTTGGGGAAGGAGGCAAGGGGTTTTGTTTTGTTAAAAAGTATGATTAGGGTTTGCACCTAAATCTCCTTATTATAAAACGTAATCTTACTTTAATCCCCGTATGATTATATAATTATAGCCTTTTAATAATTATCTAATTAATATTAAGTGCCCCGGGTTTAAACTATTATTATTTCACAAATAATAATCCACTTACTCGTGAACATATATGATTCGTGTACCAACGTGTAACTCTTCAGATCGTATCGAGTTGGATACGTTGACTTTAATTACGGTCGGACATATACATATCTCCAACAATCTCCCACTTGGACGATTTTAATTAAATGAGTCAACGTGTACAGAGTTGGACGCCTAGCTGCATCGCATTGCTCCTAACACGGTATGACACTTTACAGTCGTCAACTAGTTCTTTGAGTTCAAGAAACACTTTACTTAACCAAATAGTGTAGCCCTGATTTTTCTATCAATAAGTCCCTTCTGTATAGAACATTCGTTAATCATAAGACATGGATCATTCATTCTTATATAGTGATCAACTATTCTCTATTCTCGTCTTTAATTTAAAGTGGTCTAACAAACTACTTTTAGTCCGAGCGTGGCCACGCGTTATTCCAGTTTGAGTTAACGAGGGCGCTAGAATGTCTAAACTTCTAATCCTATAGAAGTACAGAATTCCATCAGCGTCATACAACTCCCACTTAACCTTGGATTTCTCCCAACGCTACCCGGATTACTATCCATGTTTCAGGATAATGTTAGATAACATCAAAGATTGTCCTTGATCAATGTAGTTTAATGTGCCTAAGGAAAAAGGACAGATTAAACATATCAATATCAAAAAATCTCATGACTTAGATCCATGGAGATCGTTTTGAAGCGAGTCACATCCAATATCATTCCATAGTGATATCTGTGAATTTTGATTCTCAAACCCGTGAGTTATTCATCTCATGAATGCAATCATCTCAATTCACAATAGTCTTACATTCAAATTCATTCCCATGTAATTTGATTGACTACGGATATTTTAGAATACGCTTATTCAAGGATTTAAACATACAATTAATGAAGACAGTTACAAAATAATTAAACTTGCATTTAACCAATAAATCAAATAATTATTCAATGTAACTATTGTAGTTCAAAATTAAAACACCAATACTAACTACATATCATGCCCACTTTCCAGCAAATCTAAGCCCTATCTTTCCAGCATGCTCCTCATGTTTAGATTGAGGTAAAGGCTTAGTAAAGGGGTCAACCAGATTTAGATCCGTATGAACTTTGTTTATTACGATGTATCCACGCTCTATTATCTCTCTAATAAAGGCTTAGTAAAGGGGTCAACATCTCAATCGGTTTCTTTATGCTAGGCACAATGCCGAGATCAGCAATGAACTTCTTCATCCAGGCAGCATCCGATGCAGCACTGTATTCTGATTCACAGGTGGATTGAGCAACCACACTTTGCATCGAGCTCTTCCAAGTAACAGCCCCACTATTCAGAATGAAAACATATCCCGTCTGTGACCTTGAATCGTCACGATCAGTGAAAGCATGCATCAGTATAACACTTAACTGACAGCTCCTCGTCCAGTCCTCTATATATTAAGAACATGTCCTTAGTCCTTCTTAAGTACTTAAGAATGTTCTTCACTGCAGCCCAGTAACTATCTCTTAGATTCTGTTGATATCTACTCGTCATGCTAAGAGCATACGAGACATCAAGTCTAGTATGTAACATGGCGTACATGATAGAACCAATAGAAGAAGCAAATGGAATTCTTTCCATTTTCTTCTTTTCCTCTTCAGTGCTTGCACACTGCTCGCTATTAAGAATGGTTCCAGGTGCCATGGGCAAGAGCCCCCTTTTTGAGTCTTGCATTGAGAAGCGTCGTATAACCTTATCAATATATGTACTTTGACTCAAACCTAATAACCGCTTTGATCTATCTCTATAAATCTTTATTCCTAGAATATAAGTGGCTTCACCAAGATCTTTCATTGCGAAACATTTACCAAACCAAGCCTTAACATCTTTTAGCATAGGGATGTTGTTTCCAATGATTAGTTTGTCATCTACATACAGAATGAGAAAAGTGATATAGCTCCCACTAGATTTCTTATAAGCACATGGTTCATCTTCGTTTTTGATAAAACCAAACTCTTTGATTTTCTGCTTAAAACAAAGATTCCAGCTGCGAGATGCTAGCGTTAATCCATAGATGAATTTATTTAGCTTGCACACCTTATTAGGATTCTTTGGATCGACAAAACCTTCAGGTTGAACCATATAGATATCTTCAAGTAAGTGTCCATTAAGGAACGGGGTCTTGACATCCATTTGCCATTTCCTGTAGTCATAATACGCAGTAATGGCAAGTAGAATTCTAATAGACTTAAGCATGGCTACTGGGGAGAAAGTTTCCTCATAATCAATTCCATGTATCTGAGTGAACCTTTTCGCTACAAGCCATGCTTTGTAAGTTTGCACATTTCCATCTATGTCAGTCTTCTTCTTGAAGATCCATTTGTTTCCAACAGTCCGACATTCAGTAGGAAGATCAACCAAATCCCAGACTTGGTTATCATACATGGATTGCATCTCTGCATTCATGGCCTCTTGCCATTTCTTGGATTCTGAATCCATGATTGCATCTTCGTAAGTAGCAGGTTCAGCTTCATCAATCATGAAGATATCATCATACCTTTCAGGTGCACCACGATCCCTAATACTTCTTAAAACACTTGGTGTTTCTGTTGTTTCTTGAGTCCTCTCAGGCTCAACTTCAATAGTTGGATCAGTTACTTCTGGTTCTGTCTGAACAATTGGTTCAGTTACTTGTGATTCTCGAATTTCTTCAAGTTCCACATGATTTTCTCCAATCCCTCGCGCCAAAAGCTCTTCCTCCAACAAAGTGCCTCGCGTTTAGTGAAAATCTTATTTTCAATGGGATGGTAGAAAAGCAAACCGATCTTTTTAGCATATCCGATGAAAACCACTTTTCCGCCTCTAGGTCCAGTTTATCCGAAGATTCTAGAATGACATAAACATTACATCCCCAGACCTTAAGATAGGATACTTTAGGTTTCTTTTCATGCCATATCTCATAAGGTGTTTTGTCAACCTTCTTCGTTGGAGCTATATTCACAAGTCTTGCGGCAGTTTCCAGAGCATAACTCCAAAAGGAGCGTGGAAGGGTTGTTCGACACATCATTGATTGAACCTTATCTAATAGAGTTTGATTTCTCCGCTTAGACACACCATTGTGTTGTGGTGTTCCTGGTGGAGTGAGTTGTGAAACCATTCCACAATCCTTTAGATGGTCGATGAATTCCGGACTAAGATATTCACCGCCTCGATATGATCTAAGCATCTTATAGTTCTACTTAGCTGATTCACTACTTCATTTTGGTACTCAAATTTTCAAGGGTTTCATGTTTATGCTTCATAAGATAAACATAACCATATCTACTGAAATCATAAGTAAATGTAACAAAGTATCTTTCTCCATGTCTTAACATTGTTCTCAATGGACCACATACATTTGGATGCACAAGTCCCAACAGATCATTAGCTCTCTCTCCAACATTTGAGGAAGGTTCTTTTGTTAACTTTTGCACATAAGAATGATTCACATTTGCCAAACGTTTCTGAACCCTTGGAATCTAGGATTCCTGTGGTTTTTGTAAGACCCTAGCTTAATTAATTTAAATTCTATAGAAACTTTTATCATTTAAATGTAATAAATGCAAATAGACATCCATACACAAATTTGAGTTTTATAAAACTTAATAAAAGTTAAAACATTTCAACTTGTTTTTGTTATTTAGTTTCATAGTCGACTAAACATAATACGGAAGCTTGAACTTTCTTCGTGTTCGGTTCTTTGTATGCTTGACCAATCATCCGTGACATCATAATGATCACCTAAATATCAAATTTCATCAATCACATTAGTTATATAATGCTTAAAATGAATTTGATAACCCAAATATACTAAACAAACAAACAAACAAAGTTTTGAAATAACCCATCGTAAGCTACGGTTGACAGACCGTAGCATACGGCACCTAGTACAGGGTTTTCATAGCCCTCTCAACCGTAGCCTACGGCCTTCAGCCGTGGTAACGGTTTAGCCCTGCTGCACCAATCATCCGTGACATCATAACGATCACCTAAATATCAAATTTCATCAATCACATTAGTTATATAATGCTTAAAATGAATTTGATAACCCAAATATACTAAACAAACAAACAAACAAAGTTTTGAAATAACCCATCGTAGGCTACGGTTGACAGACCGTAGCCTATGGCACCCAGTACAGGGTTTTCATAGCCCCTCTCAATTGTAGCCTACGGCCTTCAGCCTTAGGTTACGGTTTAGCCCTGCTGCACCTGTTTTCCAGTTTTTCCTTAAACACGAAAACAACCATAACTTTTTCTATGCTTATCCGTTTGAACTCAAATTTTTTTTTTGTACGTGATCGTAATTTAATTCTCCACAATCTCAGACTAAAAATCCATTATCCGGAGAAATAAATTCTTATCTCTTAGCTTTCGACTTAAAGTTCATTTACGAAATTATTTGACCCGTTTGCATTTTTAACAAACAAGCTCACATAATACATCTCTTCCACCTGAAAGTCATATCTATGATTATATCCACTACTCGAGTTACTATCATTAAGTTTTTACGCATCCGTTATCCGGTATGCGTCTTCGCATTTATTTTGACCCGTTTAATTATTCAAATCAAACAAAGACTTAATTGACCCATACCTTAATTTCCATTTTTAATCTGCGTTTTCACCATATTATCTTTATTTATTTATCATCACAACTTCAATTGTGATGGATGGTGATAGAATATCATTATATCCCTATCATATCCTCAAGTATGACAATTTAAAGAAATTGACCCATTATGTAGCACTGTGCCCAGATGGTTTAAACCTTCGACTATACACTACGAAAAGATTGACCAAATTATAAAACTCTTATTTAAACTACCCTAAAGGGACATTTTCTCGATTTATCATTCGAGGGCGTTTTGGTCAACTTTAGCCCTTTTTACCACAAAGGACTTTTAATGACATATTTTGACCAACTGGGCAATTTTAACCATAATATATTAAGATCATTATGTTCCTAAGAACATAATATCTATGATTCAAATTATTGGATTTACCTTACTTTAGGTAGTCCTATGTTCACACATGACCCGTTTAACTCTCATCGGACCTTATGTCCTCAATAAGAGTTTGACCCATTACGCATACCTGGCTCGGGTCATAGCATTGACCCGTTTAAATACCTTGCACTATTAATTGCTAGTTAATAGCAACGCAAACCATACACTATTTCCCTATAAGCAGAAAACTCGAGACCATTAGTTATTATTGTCATGCTGGCGACATCACCGTTTAACCCGTTTGGCCTAAATGACCATTTTATCATTATGAGATGGTATTTATTTACTATCTCATGATTTAGTCTGTTTCGGTTTACACCGTTTGAACATATTACTAATAGTCGTTTCTTAATAGTATACCCATATATATATATATATATATATATATATATATATATATATATATATATATATATATATATATATATATATATATATATATTCAAATAGTATACCCGTACCAGTTATTTAAAAAATTTAAAAAAGAACACTTACATAATTAACAAATACAATGGGTCACATTTACTAAAGGGAGTTAAAAATTAGAGCTATAAAGAAATGGAAAAAAAAAAGAAAGTTTCTGCGAAAAAAGAAAGGGAATTAAAATTTAAAGTATGGGCTGGTCAAAGCCCAAAAAAAAAAAAAAGAAAAAAAGAAAACAAGGACTTAAGCAAAGAAATAGAAGAAATGAGTACAGAACACGTCTCGGACGCCAGTATCTACTATGAAAGTATGGCGCTAGACCACTAGACAACAAATCCTTTTGTCTATAAAATTTCAGCTCAAAACTTCATATAAACAAAACATATATGTAAAAAATAAAATTATGGGCCCTTTGGGAATGTGGGCCCTGTGCGGTGGCCCACCCCGCACCTAGCCCAAGCTGGCCCTGTGAATTTGTTATGTAATTACTTAAAACATATGCACCAACTTCATTCTGATTTATTTGCGCTTGACTTTATAAACTTTTTTTTTTGGTATGTTAATTATGAATTCTTGGATCATTCTCATTTCATAACTATTTCTTGGGTAATAAGAACTTGATTATTAGTTAAGAGAAAAAAAAAAAAGCAAGGATGGCCAAATACTCAATTCTTGTGGAACCGTCAACGTTGGTAAAAAAGTCAACAATAGTAAAAGAGTTAATGCCCATGGAAATGTTTGGCTGCCAGAGGATATTGTTATAAGGGAAAAAATCAATTTGATGTGATTAGTATAGATATCTTGTATTGCTTGCATTATCATAAATGTATAGATAGGTATATGTTGGTTTTTGATACCAACTAGTATTAAGTCCCCCGCGTTGTGGCGGGGGCGTAAAACCGTGACAAAGAGCATTAATGCGACACCACCAGCAGCGACCATCAACACTAAAGTTACATCAACACTAAAGTTACGGCGTGTTAATGCGGAGAAATTAGACCGAAACGCAAAATATAGAAAATAATAACTAAGTCGATTTAGGACACGCACGTCGCGACAACCTATCAAACAGGAAAAGGAAAAATGACGATGTAAAAATGTTGAACCACATATGCACCGTTCCATCATGTTAACTCGCAAAATTTAGAGCGTAGTGTAAAACAAAACATAAAAGCGTTGAACCACACACATACGTTGCGCCGAGAATGAAATGTAAAACGGAAGTTTTGAGGAGTATATTAAGTATAGGGGACCAAAGTTAAAAGTAACAAAGTTGTGAGGTTAAATTAAAAAAGAGGAAAACTTTTGGTTGAAAGTAAAAAATCAAAGACTTATGGGTTAAAAGTGTAATGTTAATTTTTTTTGAGAAGCCCTCAAAGCATGAGGTACAACACTACTATGCTATAACTTGTTGCTAAATTATGATATGTAAATTATAGGCTCAAGTTGAGAAGATGTATTGTTTTATAGGCCCAAGTTGAGAAGATGTATGTTTTTTGGTATATCCAATTGGGCCATTTGTGGCTTAGATGGAATCTAGGAAAATTTGGGCCCGTAATTCATTTATATTTGTTTAGGGCTCAGTTTAGGATTGAATTCCCAAATAGTCATAATCCCTTCTCTTTAAGCTCGCTAAGTTCCGTCAATGTGGATCTAGGGTTCAGGCAGTTACCAAATCCAAATGTTCTGATCCATTGTTTGGTAACGGGCGGAAGGCAAAAACCTTGAAGACTTGCAACCCATGGCGTTTGATTTTTATATAATTATTTGCTTTCATTTGAAGCATCCGGATGACGTTTTTCTCTTCTTTAGATTTAAAAACACATTATTGGAGCTTTCACGCTGCAAATTAAGAGAGCAATCATGAAAATTCTGAATAATACAGTTCAAGATTGTGCTTTGCTCATCCTGATTGGCTGATCCATTGTTTTAGGTAAGATCATACCCTAACTTTTTTGGAAAATTTATGAATTGCATTTGCTAATCTTAATTGCCTCATAGCTTTGGATAGGGATGGGGATTAGGTTTGAATCATGCTCTAAAAATCTGAAATTTCAGTTACTTCAGAACAAGATTCAGACCAAAAATTTCAAATTTCAATTTTGAGCAAACCGAAAACATTTTACTAACTCTTTAAAATCCTCTAAAAATGTCCCCTTAATTTCAGTAAGATGAAGCATTTAGAAATTAAAAAATTATATTTCTTTCATTATCCATACAAATAGATATTACAATTTAGTTAATTATATAAGAATGTCTGTACACATTACATTGTATTATTATTAATACAAGCCTGACGGGTATTAGCACTAGTTTTTCATAAACAATTTTTGGCCCAATAAGACTCGCACAATATTTTGAGCCCGTAAGCCTAATACCAACACGTATCCCCCTATATATCCACCACCTTCTGTAAAACAATTATACGATGTCACCGCTACTGCCATCGTCACTCGGAAAGAAACCTAATCAGTTGGCCCAATGTTTTTGTGCAGATATATGCAGTTGCGTCAACATCTAAGCGATGGACTTCACCTTTTAGATTTTTATCCACACCGGAGCTCCCCATGCCATGTAGATTATGAGTAAGAAACGTCCCACCACCCTTTCTTTTCCCATCAAAGCCAAACTTCTGTATTAGCGATTTCTCAGAAGCACCTTTGCAAGAAAGGAGGTAGTGAAGATGAGGAATCATGAAAGAGGATAGACCCTGGAACTATAAATTATAATTCAGAGGAATGACATATTTGTAATACAAGCAAGCAGCTCTACCCACATACAATACATGATATGATGTTTGTAATACAAGCAAGCAACTACATCCATATACAATACATGATATGATGTGCAGGGAGTAGAGGTGTTGTTGAGGGTGGAATATATGTTGTGGTGTATTACAATGTAAAAAATTTTACATTAGGGAAAATGTTTTTGATTGAATTTCACTCTACCATATGGAATATAACGAGTCTTTTTATTTTTCATGTGTGCCTTGTATGTGACAATATTTAACATGGCTATTTAATAGTCATCATATTTGAACTTTAATGATTATTTACTACAAAACATTTACGAAAGATCGATGGAAGGCAAAGTAATTGTGATGAATATCATATAATTGTCTATTGGTAATAGTTGAAGGGCTCAAACCCGTGAGTTATTCATCTCATGAATACAATCATCTCAATTCACAATAGTCTTACATTCAAATTCATTCCCATGTAATTTGATTGACTACGGATATTTTAGAATACGCTTATTCGATGATTTAAACATACAATTAATGAACACAGTTACAAAATAATTAAACTTGCATTTAACCAATAAATCAAATAATTATTCAATGTAACTGTTGTAGTTCAAAATTAAAACACCAATACTAACTACATATCATGCCCACTGTCATGCAAATCTAAGGCCTATCTTTCTAGCATGCTCCTCATGTTTAGGTTGAGGTAAAGGCTTAGTAAAGGGGTCAGCCAGATTTAGACCCGTATGAACTTTGTTTATTACGATGTCTCCACGCTCTATTATCTCTCTAATATAGTGGAATTTTCTGAGTATATGGCTTGCGGTTTGATGCGACCTTGGTTCCTTTGCAAGAGCTATGGCACCAGTGTTGTCACACAACATCTCGATCGGTTTCTTTATACTAGGCACAACGTCGAGATCAGCAATGAACTTATTCATCCCGGCAACATCCGATGCAGCATTGTATTCTGATTCACAGGTGGATTGAGCAACCACACTTTGTTTCGAGCTCTTCCAAGTAACAGCCCCACCATTCAGAATAAAAACATATCCTGTCTGTGACCTTGAATCGTCACGATAGGTCTGAAAGCATGCATCAGTATAACACTTAACTGACAGCTCCTCATCCAATCCTCCATATATTAAGAACATGTCCTTAGTCCTTCTTAAGTACTTAAGAATGTTCTTAACTGTAGCCCAGTAACTCTCTCCTAGATTCTGTTGATATCTACACGTCATGCTAAGAGCATACGAGACATCAAGTCTAGTACGTAACATGGCGTACATGATAGAACCAATAGAAGAAGCATATGGAACTCTTTCCATTTTCTTCTTTTCCTATGGTTCCAGGTGCCATGGGCAAGAGCCCCCTTTTTGAGTTTGCATTGAGAAGCGTCGTATAACCTTATCAATATATGTACTTTGACTCAAACCTAATAACCGCTTTGATCTCTCTCTATAAATCTTTATTCCTAGAATATAAGTGGCTTCACCAAGATCTTTCATTGCGAAACATTTACCCTACCAAGCCTTAACATCTTTTAGCATAGGGATATTGTTTCCAATGATTAGTATGTCATCTACATACATAATGAGAAAAGTGATATAGCTCCCACTAGATTTCTTATAAACACATGGTTCATCTTCGTTTTTAATAAAACCAAACTCTTTGATTTTCTGCTTAAAACAGAGATTCCAGCTGCGAGATGCTAGCTTTAATCCATAGATGAATTTATTTAGCTTGCACACCTTATTAGGATTCTTTGGATCGACAAAACCTTCAGGTTGAACCATATAGATATCTTGAAGTAAGTGTCCATTAAGGAACGCGGTCTTGACATCCATTTGCCATATCCTGTAGTCATAATACGCAGCAATGGCAAGTAGAATTCTTATAGAATTAAGCATGGCTACTGGCGAGAAAGTTTCCTCATAATCAATTACTTGTGTCTAAGTGAACCCTTTCACTACAAGCCTTGCTTTGTAAGTTTCACATTTCCATCTATGTCAGTCTTCTTCTTAAAGATCCATTTGTTTCCTACAGTCCGACATTCGGTAGGAAGATCAACCAAATCCCAGACTTAGTTATCATACATGGATTGCATCTCTGCATTCATGGCTTCTTGCCATTTCTTGGATTCTGAATCCAAGATTACAGCTTTGTAATTAGCAGGGTTAGCTTCATCAATCATGAAGATATCATCATACCTTTCAGGTGCAATACGATCCCTAATACTTCTTCAAACACTTGGTGTTTCTGTTGTTTCTTGAGTCCTCTCAGGCTCAACTTCAATAGTTGGATCAGTTACTTCTGGTTCTGTCTGAACAATTGGTTCAGTCACTTGTGATTCTCGAATTTCTTCAAGTTCCACATGATTTTCTCCAATCCCTCGCGCCAGAAGCTCTTCCCCCAAGAAACTGCCTCCGCGTTTAGTGAAAATCTTATTTTCAATGGGATGGTAGAAAAGGTAACCGAACTCTTTAGCATATCCGATGAAAACCACTTTCCCGGCCTCTGGTTACAGTTTATCCGAAGATTCTAGAATGGCATAAGCGTTACATCCCCAGACCTTAAGATAGGATACTTTAGGTTTCTTTCCATGCCATATCTCATAAGTCGTTTTGTCAACCTTCTTCGTTGGAGCTATATTCACAAGTCTTGCGGCAGTTTCCAGAGCATAACTCCAAAAGGAGCGTGGAAGGGTTGTTCGACACATCATTGATTGAACCTTATCTAATAGAGTTCGATTTCTCCGCTCAGACACACCATTGTGTTGTGGTGTTCCTGGTGGAGTGAGTTGTGAAACCATTCCACAATCCTTTAGATGGTCGATGTATTCCTGACTAAGATATTCACCACCTCGATCTGATCGAAGCATCTTAATAGTTATACTTAGCTGATTCTCTGCTTCATTTTGGTATTCAAATTTTCAAGGGTTTCATGTTTATGCTTCATAAGATAAACATAACCATATCTACTGAAATCATAAGTAAATGTAACAAAGTATCTTTCTCCATGTCTTAACATTGTTCTGAATGGACCACATACATCTGTATGCACAAGTCCCAACAGATCATTACCTCTCTCTCCAACACTTGAGGAAGGTTCTTTTGTTAACTTTCCACTTATGATTAACATTTGCCAAACGTTTCTGAACCCTTGGAATCTAGGATTCCTGCGGTTTTTGTAGGACCCTAGCTTAATTAATTGAAATTCTACAGAAACTTTTATCATTTAAATGTAATAAATGCAAATAGATATCCATACAGAAATTTGAGTTTCATAAAACTTAATAAAAGTTAAAACATTTCAACGTGTTATCGTTATTTAGTTTCATAGTCGACTAAACATAATACGGAAGCTTGAACTTTCTTCGTGTTCGGTTCTTTGTATGCTTGACCAATCATCCGTGACATAACAATGTGTTGGTGCACTTGTGTCTGTACTTTGTCTGTATTCGGTCTGTATATATAAACGATGTTCTAAGTCTGTAAGTTGACCAAGTCAACCATCCTCCGGTTTGACTTGGTCAAACAGTTAGAAAGTAGTTGTCTGTCTCGAAGGATAGCTCCTCGAAGGATACTGTTGATCCTTCGAGGTACTCGAAAGATATGCTTCGATTGTTAGACCTCGAAGGATCATCCTTCGAGGTCATTGCTGATCATTCGAACATATTGTCATCGATAGATGATCCTTCGGACCATCTATCGGATCCTTCGGACATGACCTGCTGTGTATGGGTATAAATACCCATGCATTGTGTTGAGTTCATCAGACAGAGAGAGACAAACAGATAGAACACACACATCCGAGAGATAGCTTTGAGAGCTTTCTGTCCGAAACTCACACACACACTTTGAGAGTTTACAAGTTAGGTTTGTAAACATTGTGCTTGTAACCGAAACCTTCATTTGCATTAATACAAGTTGTGTTAATCGGTGAACCCGTGTGTGTTTGTGTTTGTAATTGCTTAATCTCGGTTTGCCTACTAGCTTGGATTCCGCACTCGCTAGTGGGTTAGTATAACAAGGTTTGAGGTTCGTCATCCTCCGACAAAAAGGGACCTACACAATGATCACCTAAATATCAAATTTCATTAATCACATTAGTTATATAATGCTTAAAATGAATTTGATAACCCAAATATACTAAACAAACAAACAAACAAAGTTTTGAAATAACCCATCATCGCTACGGTTGACAGACCGTAGCCTACGGCACCCAGTGCAGGGGTTTCACAGCCCCTCTCAACCGTAGCCTACGGCCTTCAGCCATAGGTTACGGTTTAGCCCTGCTGCACCAATCATCCGTGACATCATAACGATCACTTAAATAGCAAATTTCATCAATCACATTAGTTATATAATCCTTAAAATGAATTTGATAACCCAAATATACTAAACAAACAAACAAACAAAGTTTTGAAATAACCCATCGTAAGCTACAGTTGACAGACCGTAGCCTACGGCACCCAGTATAGGGTTTTCATAGCCCGTCTCAACTGTAGCCTACGACCTTCAACCGTAGGTTACGGTTTAGCCCTGCTGTCCCTGTTTTCCAGTTTTGCCTTAAACATGAAAACAACCATAACTTTTTCTATGCTTATCCGTTTGAACTCAATTTTTTTGTACGTGTTCGTAATTTAATTCTCCACAATCTCAGACTAAAAATCCATTATCCGAAGAAATAAATTCTTATCTCTTAGCTTTCGACTTAAAGTTCATTTACAAAATTATTTGACCCGTTTGCATTTTTAACAAACAAGCTCACATAATACATCTCTTCCACCTGAAAGTCATATCTATGATTATTTCCATTACTCGAGTTACTATCATTAAGTTTTTACGCATCCGTTATCGAGTATGCGTCTTCGCATTTATTTTGACCCGTTTAATTATTCAAATCAAACAAAGACTTAATTGAACCATACCTTAATTTCCATTTTTAATCTGCATTTTCACCATATTATCTTTATTTATTTATCATCACAACTTCTATTGTGATGGATGGTGATAGAATATCATTATATTCCTATCATATCCTCAAGTATGACAATTTAAAGAAATTGACCCATTATGTAGCACTGTGCCCAAATGGTTTAAACCTTCGACTATACACTATGAAAAGATTCACCAAATTATAAAACTCTTATTTAAACTACTCTAAAGGGACATTTGCTCGATTTATCATTCGAGGGCGTTTTGATCAACTTTAGCCCTTTTTACAACAAAGGACATTTAATGACATATTTTGACCAAGTGGGCAATTTTAACCATAATCTATTAAGATCCTTATGTTCCTAAGAACATAATATCTATGATTCAAATTATTGGATTTACCTTACTTTAGGTAGTCCTATGTTCACTCGTGACTCGTCTAACTCTCATCGGACCTTAAGTCCTCAATAAGAGTTTGACCCATTACGCATACCTGGCTCGGGTCATAGCATTGACCCGTTTAAATACATTGCACTATTAATTGCTAGTTAATAGCAACGCAAACCATACACTATTTCCCTGTAAGCACAAAACTCCACTAGCGACCATTAGTTATTACTGTCAAATGCTGGCGGCATCACCGTTTAACCCGTTTGGCCTAAATGGCCATTTTATCATTATGAGATGGTATTTATTTACCATCTCATTTAGTCTGTTTCGGTGTACACCGTTTGAACATATTACTAATAGTCGTTTCTTAATAGTATACCCATATATATATATATATATATAGTGAATTTCAGGGATTGTCCTTTATCTTTATACCTATTTTCAGGCGCTGTCCTTTTTGTTCAAAATTGACGAGTTTTGTCCTTTATGTTTTCATATCATACACGTTTTGTCCTTTAGGCCTAACTCAGTTAATTTTTTCAGTTAAATTTGGTCATATGCTTTGCACATGAGGGCATTTTTGTCACTTCAAAGGTAAATTCAACGGCAGATTTACAGCTCAAAGCTTCTGCAACCTTTGAATTGACAAAAATGCCCTCATGTGCAAAGCACATGACCAAATTTAACTGAAAAAACTAACTGGGTTAGGCCTAAAGGACAAAACGTGTATGATATGAAAACATAAAGGACAAAACTCGTCAATTTTAAACATAAAGGACAGCGCCTGAAAATGGGTATAAAGATAAAGGACAGTCCTTAAATTCAACATATATATATATATATATATATATATATATATATATATGTTATGTAATTTTTTAAATAGTATACACATACCAATTATTTAAAAAAGAACACTTACATAATTAACAAATACAATGGGTCATATTTACTAAAGGGAGTTAAAAATAAGAGCCATAAAGAAATAGAAAAAAGAAAAGAAAGTTTCTGTGAAAAAAGAAAGGGAATTAAAATTTAAAGTGTGGGCTGCTCAAAGCAAAAAAAAAAAGAAAAAGAAAAGAAAACAAGGACTTCAGCAAAGAAATAGAAGAAATGAGTACAGAACACGTCTCGGACGCCGGTATCTACAATGAAAGTATGGCGGTAGACCACTAGACAACAAATCCTTTTGTCATTAAAATTTCAGCTCAAAACTACATATAAACAAAACATATATGTAAAAAATAAAATTATGGGCACTTTGGGAGTGGGGGCCCTGTGCGGTGGCCCACCCTGCACCTGATTTATTTGCGCTTGACTTTATAAACTATTTTTTTTGGTATGTTAATTATGAATTCTTGGAACGTTCTCATTTCATAACTATTTCTTGGTTAATAAGAACTTGATTATTAGTTAAGAGAAAAAAAAGCAAGGATGGCCAAATACTCAATTCTTGTCAAAACGTCAACGTTGGTAAAAAAGTCAACAATAGTAAAAGAGTTAATGCCCATGGAATGTTTGGCTGCCAGAGGATATTGTTATAAGGGAAAAAATCAATTTGATGTGATTAGTATAGATATCTTGTATTGCTTCCATTATCATAAATGTATAAATAGGTATATGTTGGTTTTTGATACCAACTAGTATTAAGTCCCCCGCGTTGCGGCGGGGGCGTAAAACCGTGACAAATAGCATTAATGCGACACCACCATCAGCGACCATCAACACTAAAGTTACGGCGTGTTAATGCAGAGAAATTAGACCGAAACGCAAAATATAGAAAATAATAACTAAGTCGATTTAGGACCCGCACGTTTGAACAGCATATGCACCGTTCCACTATGTTAAGTCGCAAAATTTAGAGCGTAGTGTAAAACAAAACATAAAAGCGTTGAACCACACACATACGTTGCGCCGAGAATGAAATGTAAAACGGAAGTTTTGAGGAGTATATTAAGTATAGGGGACAAAAGTTAAAAGTAACAAAGTTGTGAGGTTAAATTAAAAAAGATGAAAACTTTTGGTTGAAAGTAAAAAATCAAAGACTTATGGGTTAAAAGTGTAATGTTAATTTTTTTGAGAAGCCCTCAAAGCATGAGGTACAACACTACTATGCTATAACTTGTTGCTAAATTATGATATGTAAATTATAGGCTCAAGTTGAGAAGATGTATTGTTTTATAGGCCCAAGTTAAGAAGTTGTATTTTTTGGTATATCCAATTGGGCCATTTGTGGCTTAGATGGAATCTAGGAAAAATTGGGCCCGTAATTCATTTATATTTGTTTAGGGCTCAGTTTAGGATTGAATTCCCAAATAGTCATAATCCCTTCTCTTTAAGCTCGCTAAGTTCCGTCAATGTGGATCTAGGGTTCAGGCAGTTACCAAATCCAAATGTTCTGATCCATTGTTTGGTAACGGGCGGAAGGCAAAAACCTTGAAGACTTGCAACCCATGGCGTTTGATTTTTATATAATTATTTGCTTCCATTTGAAGCATCCGGATGACGTTTTTCTCTGCTTTAGATTCAAAAACACATTATTGGAGTTTTCACGCTGCAAATTAAGAGAGCAATCATGAAATTCTGAATAATACAGTTCAAGATTGTGCTTTGCTGTTGGTGTACTTGTGTCTGTACTTTGTCTGTATTCGGTCACGATGTAAACGATGTCCTTGTCAGTCTTGTAAGTTGACCAAGTCAACCGTCCTCCTGGTTTGACTCAGTCAACAGTTAGTAAATTTGATGTAAGTTGTCTGACTCGAAGGATGAGTGATCGAAGGATAATGTGGATCCTTCGATCACCTCGAAAGATATGCTTCGATTGATAGACCTCGAAAGATCATCCTTCGAGGTCCTTGCTGATCCTTCGAAAGCCTTGTATTCGAAAGATGATCCTTCGGACCATCTATCGGATCATTCGGACCAGACATGTTGGGCTGGGTATAAATACCCATGCAGTGTGTTGTGTTTCACTTAGACACTTAGAGAAACAGACAGGAAGATAGAGTTCTTGAGAGCATTCTGTCCGAAACACACACACACACTTTGAGAGTTTGCAAGTTATATTTGTAAACATTGTGCTTGTAACTGAAACCTTCATACGTATTAATACATTGGTGTTAATCGGTGAACCTTGTGTGTTGTGTTTATACTTGCTTCATCCCGGTTTGCTTGCTAGCTTGGATTCCGCACTCGCTAGTGGGTTAGTATAACAAGGTTTAGGTTCGTCATCCTCCGTGAAGGGACCTACAAGTGGTATCAGAGCTAAGGCTCTTAACCTTGTTTAAAACCGGGTTTTGTTCAAGTTCTTGGTGTGTTTGGACACTTGGTTTAGCACCCGTTTTTGTTGTTTTTACTGGATTTTTAAACTGAAAAACGTGTTCTAAACTAACCGGGAGTGTTCAAAGGCGGGTTGGGTAACTTAAAACTTGTTTTTAAGTGATTTGGTGTTTTCCGGCCAATTTCCGGTCATTATTCCGGTGACTGGTTGTTGTCCATTTTGGGTAAGTTTTGTTTGAAAATCTTGGGTTGGTAAGAAAGTACAGTCTGCCATACCCTTTTGCCGAAAGTTGACCTTACCTATCACATCATCCTTTTCACCAACCTTTCACATCAGTGTCAGTGTGTCAGAGTCGCTCGAAAGATATCTTTCGACATCGAAAGACCATCTTTCGATCAAGGAAGGATCGACAGATCATCATCTTTCGACCCATCCTTCGGAGTCCGAAACATATCTTTCGACCAGGGAATCTATTCGAAAGACAGTTCATCGAAAGATAAGGATATATACTCGAAAGATAAGGATCTTTCAAATAGTGAATCCTTCGAGCTTGTGAATCTTTCGAAATCATTGTTCGAGATACAACAGTGATCTTTCGAGCACTGTTGATCCTTCGAACAAGATTTGATCTTTCGATTGTGGTCTGTTTGTTGTTAACAAGTTTCTGTGATTTTAGATCTTTCGAACAGGATCCTTCGGCTGTGTGATCTTTCGGAATATTCACTTAGCATTTATTTTGCTTATCAATCATGAATCCGAATTGGTGGAATCCGGCTCCAGATAGTGGTAAATATACAAGTTCAGGTGTCACTCCCTCATGGTGGGGTACACCGGCTCCAGACGATGGAAAATACACGAATACAAGGTCATCTCCTTCATGGGCCGAGTCTCCGGTATCGACATCTTCTCAGGGAAATCAATGGGCATTGGTATCGAATCAAACTCCGAGCATTCAAAGTATCTTATTAAGCGAAAGCGAAACAGGAAGTTTGAATCGACCTCCAAAGTTGATGCATTTGAATGAATATTCAGGATGGGTTGAGAGATTTAAAACCTATGTTCTTGGTCAAAATACCGAACTGTGGATACGTTTCACTACAGATTTCGGTCAAGCCATAGAGGTTGCTGCTTCAGATACTGCTACGTTTGCCGATCTTCCAGAAGATAAAAAGAAAACCTATGATCTGGAAAAGAAGGCATACGCCATTCTCACTCAGGCGTTAAGCAGGGATATCTACCACCAGTTTGTCAGCTTCAAGACAACAAAGAAGTTGTGGGACGGATTGAAAACCAGAGGAGTAGGAAATGCAGTAACACGTCAAATGCGTCATGATCTTCTCAAGAAAGAATTTGATGGTTTCACTTGTATGGATAAGGAGTCCTTGGGAGATATGACAAGCCGGTTTTATCATTTGCTTACGGAATTGGACAATTATGGTGTAACGACAACTCAAGCAGAAGTGGTGAAGAAGTTTGCTGATGCTTTGCCTCCTCAATGGAGTAGTTTCTTGGAAATCCTGAAGTACAACGGAGTGTTGAGAACCACTAATATCAACGACTTCGTGCAGCTTTTGGAAAACAAGGATCAGGAGGAAACATTAAAAGCAAAAAGAGTTCCAGTGGCTCAAAATCCAGAGATGTATTGTGGAACCTCCAATACTTCGTCTGCAAGAACAAGTCCACATGCTCCTTTGCAAACAGCGTTTGTCACTAGCACGGATATGTATGGCAATCCGGTGCAAGTTCCTGTAAAGCCACCTCCTACCACAGATATGTACGGAAATCCAATACAACCACCTCCTCCTCCGCCTTCTGCTCAACAACAACGTGCATGTTATGGAGGAACATCATCTGCTGGTCAACAATCAAAGCCATGTACAGTACAGCTCGACACGTCAAGCTTCTCTAAAATCAGTGTAGAAGTAGCTAAGGAACACATGGAGCTGCTTAACACTGTAGTGAGTGCGTACTGTGGGTTAATAGAAGGTCAGATTGGCAACATTAATCTGACACAAGAAGATTACAGGCAGATTGATAAAGAAGAGATGGACTTGATGGACATCAAGTGGGCTTTTGCTAGTGCTGTGAGAAGAGCAAAGGATTGGATGGAAAGTACTGGCAGAACCAGCTTGGAAAGTAAGCGAGACACCAAGTATGGGTTCGATAAGCAGGCTGTAAAGTGCTTCAACTGTGGTGAACGGGGTCACTTTAAACGGGAATGTACAAAGCCAGCACAGCACGGGAATCAAAACCCCTTCAGAAACCAAGGCAACCAGCAGAACAGGAACAATGATCGTACAATGGTACCCGTCAACAACCAAACCAACCGGGCACTTGCGGTTCAGGTGGATGAAGGTTGTGACTGGTCAATCCAGTTGGGTGGTGATGCTCCCGATGGAACAGCTTGTTTTGCTCAAGTTGTGAAGAAGCTAGTTCACACCAGTGGTGGAGAATCTTCTGCCAGTGGTGGTGAATCGTCTGAAGATGAAGACTCTTCTGGGTACAGCAGAAGTGTTGATGAAGAATCATCCAATTCTGGTGATGATCATGTGGGTGAGACATCTAATGTTTCGGATGATGCTGACTTTGATGAGCTTTTGGAGGTAGCTGCAGCAGAAACTCAAAGAAGATCTATTTTGGTGGATCAAGCTGCTTATACTTCGTCTTCTCTCCATTCAGCCTTTATGGCTAATGTCGACGGTTCATCAAGTCAGGGTGTTCCAGGGGAACTGTCAGTAGTCATTGGATTGTTGATAGTGGGGCATCCAGGCACATGACAGGCGACATGAAGCTTCTCTACGACGTTAAATCTATTAGAGGGGGTTATGTTGCTTTTGCTGGAGATAAAGGTGGATATATAACGGGTGAAGGAATGATATCTAACGGGATTGTCAGCTTTGACAAGATCAACTTTGTGCAACAACTTGATCACAATCTTCTTAGTGTTTCTCAAATCTGTGACAAGCAGTTCTCAGTACACTTTGATGCTAATGGATGTTATGTGCTGAAGCCGGGCTTCAAAATTCCAAAAGAATGGATTCTCTTGTCGGCTCCAAGGATAAATGATTTGTACGTCCTTGATATGAGCCAAGCTATTACTACGTCTGCACAAGCAACTTGTTTCGTTTCCAAAGCCACAGAAAAAGACACTATCTCTTGGCACAGACGAATGGGTCACATTCACTTACGCAAAATGAATCATTTGGTATCAAATGAGTTGGTGAATGGTGTTCCTCTCAAAAATTTCCATCTTCAAGACGTCTGTGTTTCGTGCCAAAAGGGAAAGCAAACAAAGAAGAAGCACCCTACAAAGAAGATCAACACGGTGGCAGTTCCTCTTGAACGTTTGCACATGGATTTATTCGGTCCTGTCAAGCACAAGAGTATTCGGGGTGATCAATA
The DNA here is from genome assembly GCF_002127325.2 of Helianthus annuus. NCBI lineage: Eukaryota > Viridiplantae > Streptophyta > Magnoliopsida > Asterales > Asteraceae > Helianthus > Helianthus annuus. The sequence continues at coordinate 150,716,414 of NC_035446.2, read as the reverse complement.
CTGTCTCGTGATTACAGATGATTATTCAAGATTTTCTTGGGTAGCTTTCATGGCACACAAGAGTGAAACCTTTGGCATTATCAAAAACTTGATCATTCAGATTGAGAATTTGTATAAGTTGAAGGTTAGGCGGATACGTAGCGACAATGGTACTGAATTTAAAAATCATTCCATGATGGAGTTCTGCACTTCAAAGGGTATTCTTCATGAGTTTAGTGCAGCCTATACTCCTCAACAGAATGGTGTCGCTGAACGTAAGAACCGCACATTGATCGAGACTGCTAGGACAATGTTGGTAGAGTCACAGCTGCCTATTCCATTCTGGACTGAAGCTGTGGCCTCTGCATGTTATACATTGAACCGAGTCCTTACAGTAAAAAGGCACAACAAGACCTGCTTTGAGCTTCTTCAAAAACGGAAACCAGATTTGTCTTATCTCGAACCGTTTGGAGCTCCTTGTACAATCATCGATCCTAATGGAAAGTTTGGGGCAAAAGCAATTGATGGATACTTTCTTGGGTATGCCACCCCTAACTTACGAGTCTGGAATCTAGAGACTAAAAGGGTCGAGGAATGGTCTGAGGTCAGAGTACAAAGGCACACCTTGCCAGTCAAAAATCCGGGTCAACCTTGGATGTTTGAGTACGATGACTTCTTCAATTCGATCAATGTTGAAGCCGTTGAAGAAAGTGCTGCGGCTAGGATGTTTTTCGAGAGTGACAATGCAACAGTTTCACCGGTGGTTCGTCCAATTCTTGTTAATCAAGAACCATCTTCTTCGGTGAACAATAATACTCTCAACAATGAGGATTTTCATGATGCAAACGAATTGAACGAATCTTCAGAGGATGATGAATTTCTAGATGCAGATCAAGAAGTCCCAACAACAGCAGTTCATGGTACTTCAGAGGGTACTCCTCCAGTAGATGCCCATAGAACAGCTGAGGCTACTGCATCATCCACTTCGTCAATTCTGGGCCTTGATTTGGTTGTTGATCTCAATCTCAACAACCTGGGTATAAATATTCCAGTTCCAGATAATCCAGAAACAAGGATTCATAATACCCATCCTCAACAAAACATCATTGGAAATGTGCAAAGTGGCGTTCAAACAAGAAACATGTTGCGAAATAACAACAATGCAGGCTTGTATGCGGCTATTCGAGAATCCGGGCAACAAAACGATTGGTCCTTCGCGTGTTATGTCTCACAGGAAGAACCAAGAACGTGGAAAGAAGCCTTAAAAGATAACGCTTGGGTTGAAGCAATGCAGGAAGAGCTGCAACAATTCCAGAAGCTGGGTGTCTGGAAACTCGTAGAGAAACCTGCTGGATACAAGAAGATTGGTACCCGTTGGGTTTTCAAATGCAAAAAGGATGACCGCGGAGTTGTTATCCGAAACAAAGCACGTTTAGTCGTTCAAGGTTTTCGTCAGATTGAAGGAATCGACTACAACGAAGTGTATGCACCAGTGGCACGTCTCGAAGCAATTCGAATCTTTCTAGCCTATGCGTCCTTCAAAGGATTCAAGGTTTATAAGATGGACGTGAAAAGTGCATTCTTACATGGTGTGGTTGAAGAAGAGGTATACGTCGAACAGCCTCCAGGTTTTGAAGATCCTATCCATCCCGATCGGGTTTGGTTGCTCAACAAAGCTCTTTATGGTCTTCATCAAGCACCGCGAGCTTGGTATGCAACCTTATCTCACTATCTGCTGGAGAACGGTTTTCGCAGAGGTCTTATCGACTGTACTCTTTTCATCAAAGAACAAGATGGAGATCTTCTTCTGGTACAGGTATACGTTGATGATATTATTTTTGGTTCTACTAATGATGTCTTGTGTAGGGAATTCGAGCGCATTATGCAGGATAAATTCGAGATGAGTGCTATGGGGGAAATGACCTTCTTCTTGGGCCTACAAGTACAACAAACAGAGTCTGGGATATTCATCCATCAGACTAAATATGTTGGCGACATCTTGAGCCGGTTCCAGATGTCTGATGCAACGCCCATTGGTACCCCACTGCCAACAAATCACGGAATTACTCCTGACTTGAAGGGTGAAGCTGTTAGCCCCTCCAACTATCGCGCAATGATCGGATCTCTTATGTACCTCACAGCATCAAGACCAGACATAATGTACCCAACGTGCCTGCTTGCCAGATATCAAGTTAACCCGAAGGCCTCACATCTTGCAGCTGTCAAAAGGATTTTTCGTTATTTGAAGGCGTACCCTGACACCGGTCTGTGGTACCCTAGGGATAATAACTTTGAATTGGTAGCTTTCAGTGATTCTGATTTTGGCGGATGCAAAATCGACGGTAAATCCACAACGGCTGGATGTCAGTTTTTAGGAAATCGCCTAGTCACCTGGCAGTGCAAGAAGCAGACATGCGTCGCTACATCAACATGCGAAGCTGAATACATTGCTGCCTCAAGTTGTTGCTCCCAAGTTCTTTGGATCCAACAACAAATGCGGGACTACGGTTTTGAATTCCTAACTACTCCTATTTACGTTGATAATTCTGCTGCTTTAGATATCACTAGAAACCCTGTGCAGCACTCAAAGACCAAACACATCGAAATCAAATATCACTTCATACGTGATTGCTTTGAGAAAAGGCTAATCGATGTTGTTAAGGTCCACACCGATGACCAACGTGCCGACCTTTTTACCAAAGCTTTTGACAAATCTAGATTTGACTTTTTATTATTGGTAAACGGCATTAAGGTCAAGCAAGAGTGAAACCAACATCGGAAAATCATTTTTGTAAATATCTTTGTGTGTTTTAAATTTGTCTTAGTTTATTGATTTTAGGGGGAGTAAATCCAAAAATCTGAAAATCCAAAAACATCGAAAAATTCAAAAACACAAAAACAATAGAAAAACAAAAATGAGTTTCCTGGCGAGCAAAAGAGAATATGATAGTACATCAGTGGTCTATCCAAACCTCTTTAAACCTTAAATGAAAAACGATAAGCAGCTCTATATAAGATGTATCGGTAGGCTCACAATCATTTTAAAGTGTGCAGGGTGATATAAATCTTAATCGACTGAAGACCAGGTGGGAACCATTCATTGGCATATGGTCTTAGTACCGAAATTTCGTTTGATAGATTGCCGAGGTTCTGAGATATTCGGTCTTTATGCTGCTTATCATCTGGTATCATGGTTGTATCTTTTACCGAAAAATAACTGGGACGCAAGTCTAGATCTTCCATGATACTATACATACGTGTACATATTACATACTGCATTCGACCTCAATAAGTGATAAACAATCACATGTCCAAATCAAATAAATATCACATCTATCCGGGTGTCAAGTTCGTCTCTCTGCTGTACGGAAGTACTGACCTGTTCACGGACTTGCACCTGTGCCCTCATGCATATGAAAATCAAGTTCCTCATCAATAAGTGATTATATCACAAAGGGCTTGTTTTCAAATCAAAATAAGTGAGTATCTCACAATTTATACGGTCAAACAGATGATAATCGGTATACTCACCGGTAAGATGAACTCTCGTGCATACCTTGATACGGGAATGTGTCGTGATGTGGATGAACACCGGTCGGTAAGTATAAATCATACCTTAACGTATCCCCTCGCCATGATTACATCTGATAAGTTGAGTTTAAGTGGACAACAATACCGATAATTGTTATAGGATGCTTATCTTAATGTTAACTAACTGAACAACAAGAGTGTTTTGGCATGACCGTACACTGATATGATTCTCTTACCCTCGAAACTCGCAAAAAGAATGTCTGTAAATATTTATGTACTGCTTAACTTTTATTATTTCTTTTAAACAGTTTCGTCGTTTGGTGCATATCAGCACGACATTAGCGGTGATGTCGTTTGATAACACTCAAAGGATTTTAAATTGTCGTCTTTTTAATTTCAAAAATACCAAAAAGATTTTAGGCGTGTTTTAATGTAAAAATTCAAAAAGCCAAAAAGATTTTATGTCTTCTTTATTTTCGATCGTACGATGTTGGAGCTCGAGTCTTCGTTACCTGAAACCTGAACGAAAACCGAACTGACTAAATCTTCATAAACGGTCGAAATTTGCACGTTTTGAAAGTTAAAGTCTAAAATTGACAAATTTATTAAACTTTCAAACTGTCGGACGGTGTTTGATTGTGACATGGTCATACGTGTGTCATTTGTTTATACTATATTCCAAGCAGTTGTTCTCATTACGCGTTTAGATTTCTTGCATGTGCAGATTCTAAAGGCTAGGAGAACATGGTCGATGACAAAGCTTCGAAATGAAGACACGACGAGAAGGCGCTCAAGGATGAAGATGATCGAGTTGCCGCTGACCATCATCAACACCACAAGGATCTCACTTCATAAAGATCAAGTCATTCACGAGCATAACTCAAGGGGGAGCTTATGTTAAGGGGGAGTTTGTCAACACACTTCCTACATGATACGGGTAGTTTGTTGATACACTCTCTGCTTTCAATACGTGAAGACTTTGAAGATCCTCCGACTTTGAAGACTTGAAAGGACATCAGAGTTTTGAGAACTCGAAGACCAAAGACCATCGAAATTCGAAACGAGTCTACAACTATAGAAGATAAAGACAAAGCTACAGCCAAGGGGGAGTTTGTTGGTGCACTTGTGTCTGTACTTTGTCTGTATTCGGTCACGATGTAAACGATGTCCTTGTCAGTCTTGTAAGTTGACCAAGTCAACCGTCCTCCTGGTTTGACTCAGTCAACAGTTAGTAAATTTGATGTAAGTTGTCTGACTCGAAGGATGAGTGATCGAAGGATAATGTGGATCCTTCGATCACCTCGAAAGATATGCTTCGATTGATAGACCTCGAAAGATCATCCTTCGAGGTCCTTGCTGATCCTTCGAAAGCCTTGTATTCGAAAGATGATCCTTCGGACCATCTATCGGATCATTCGGACCAGACATGTTGGGCTGGGTATAAATACCCATGCAGTGTGTTGTGTTTCACTTAGACACTTAGAGAAACAGACAGGAAGATAGAGTTCTTGAGAGCATTCTGTCCGAAAAACACACACACACTTTGAGAGTTTGCAAGTTATATTTGTAAACATTGTGCTTGTAACTGAAACCTTCATACGTGTTAATACATTGGTGTTAATCGGTGAACCTTGTGTGTTGTGTTTATACTTGCTTCATCCCGGTTTGCTTGCTAGCTTGGATTCCGCACTCGCTAGTGGGTTAGTATAACAAGGTTTAGGTTCGTCATCCTCCGTGAAGGGACCTACATTTGCTCATCCTGATTGGCTGATCCATTGTTTTAGGTAAGATCATTACCTAACTTTTTTGGAAAATTTATAAATTGCATTTGCTAATCTTAATTGCATCATAGCTTTGGCTAGGGATGGGGATTAGGTTTGAATCATGCTCTAAAAATCTGAAATTTCAGTTGCTTCAGAACAAGATTCAGACCAAAAATTTCAAATTTCAATTTTGAGCAAATGAAAACATTTTACTAACTCTTTAAAATCCTCTAAAAATGTCCCCTTAATTTCAGTAAGATGAAGCATTTAGAAATTAAAAAATTATATTGCTTTCATTATCCATACAAATAGATATTACAATTTTATTAATTATATAAAAATGTCTGTAAACATTACATTGTATTATTAATACAAGCTTGACGGGTATTAGCACTAGTATTTCATAAACAATTTTTGGCCCAATAAGACTCGCACCAATACAATATTTTGAGCCCGTAAGCCTAATACCAACACGTATCCCCCCTATATATCCACCACCTTCTGTAAAACCATTATACGATGTCACCGTTACTGCCATCGTCACTCAGAAAGAAACCTAATCAGTTGGCCCAATGTTTTTGTGCAGATATATGCAGTTGCGTCAACATCTAAGCAATGGACTTCACCTTTTAGATTTTTATCCACACCGCAGCTCCCCATGCCATGTATATTATGAGTAAGAAACGTCCCACCACCCTTTCTTTTCCCATCAAAGCCAAACTTCTGTATTAGCGATTTCTCAAAAGCACCTTTGCAAGAAAGGAGATAGTGAAGACGAGCAATCATGAAAGAGGATAGACCCTGGAACTATAAATTATAATTCAGAGGAATGAGATATTTGTAATACAAGCAAGCAGCTCTACCCATATACAATACATGATATGATGTTTGTAATACAAGCAAGCAACTACATCCATATACAATACATGATATGATGTGCAGGGAGTAGAGGTGTTGTTGAGGGTGGAATATATGTTGTGGTGTATTACAATGTAAAAAATTTCACATAAGGGAAAATGTTTTTGATTGAATATCTCTCTACCATATGGAATATAAGGAGTCTTTTTATTTTTCATGTGTGCCTTGTATGTGACAATATTTAACATGGCTATTTAATAGTCATCATATTTCATATTTGAACTTTAATGATTATTTACTACAAAACATTTAGGAAAGATCGATGGAATGGAAAGTAATTGTGATGAATATCATCAGTGGCGGACCCAGAAATTTTTCCATGGGGGTGCGAAACATTTTTAAAAATTCTAGGCCCCTAGGTATATAAGTAAAAAAATCGGTTCGTATCGGGTCGGGTCGGGTCATGTAAAATAAATGAACATCAAACTAAATTTATATAATCATCAAAAACATGTCAAACCTTGTTACATACATAATTAAAACGTCGACGCTCTACGGGTTTTCATTTTTTGAAATATATCCAAAATATCATCTAAAGGTTTTGTGCTTTAATTATTTTATTATAATTTGAAATATTGTTGTGTTTGGTTAATGGGCTATAACTTAGTGGGCTAGCTAGTTAGGAATTATAAGCGGGTAAAGGTATGGGTATTTGGGTTTAGTTAGTTAGGTATTAAAAGTTATATAATTTAGGTAGTATTTTTTTTTTTAAATAAGAGTTTACTAAAAAAAATTTAAAATATAAATTGATAACACTTTTTACCTAAGGGATGCCGACGAAAAATTTCAAGGGGTGCGGACGAAAAATTCCAAGGGGTGCGGACGGGATTTTCGACGGAATTTAGCACTAAATTTTTTTCCCCGGAGGTGCGCCCGCCCACCTTCGGTTGGGCTTAGGTCCGCCCTTGAATATCATATAGTTGTCTATTGGTAATAGTTGAAGGGCTCAAATGTAGCTTTGTGATTAACGAATAACTAACTCGTAGTTAGTCCTAAATATGCTATTCTCTCAATTGTACTTAATATCCGATATGGAATGAGAAGCACCTAACTTTTAATCGAATCAATCTATTTTATATTTATGAATTCTTTCTCAACTTTGTCCTCCAACATTGGTATAAAAGCGGACGGTCGACGGACTCCATTGTTATCAGACTTTTTACCTCAACCTCATAATATCAACATCATTATCTTTTGTTATGAATTTCTCAACTTCGACTTCACCAGAATTCACCACTTCACGAATAAAATGAAGTCTAACATTAATATGCTTTGTTCTTTCACGGAACATTTTATTTTTAGACAATTGAACTGCCCCTGGTTATCACACCTAACCACAACATCTTTAAACTCCGTCCCCAATTCCTGCCGAAATGATCTTTGTCTAGGTGATTGTTTCAACCCATACGATGATCTTTTCAATAAACAGACCATATCTTCCTTTCCTGGTTCTTCAAATCCCAAAGGTTGGCTCATGTATTTCTCTTCTTCTAGATTACCATGCAGAAAAATTGTTTTAACATCCAATTGTTCTAGCTCTAAATCAATGACTGCAGTAAGAGCTAGCATTATTTTGATTGAAGACTGTTTAACAACAGGGGAATTATATCACTATAGTCTACACCTAATCTTTGTGTAAACCCTTTAGCTACTAATTTGGCTTTGAATCTTGGGCCTTCAACTTCTGGAATTCCTTCAACTCCATTTATATGGTATAACTTTCTGCCCGATAGGTTCTCAGTCAATACCCAAGTTTGATTATCATGTAGTGCCTTGATCTCATCTTTCATAACTTCCTTCCACTTCTCTTTTTCTTTTGAAGTAATTGCTTTTTTGAAAGATAAAGGTTCATTAGAATCTTCCATTTCAACTGCTATAAACACATAAGCTAAAATATCCTCCTGACTTGTGAACTTTGTAGGAGGTAAAATCTTCCTTCTTGGGCTATCTCTAGCTAAACAATATGGACTATTACTACCTTCTGAACCTTCATATATGTTTTCATTCACAACTTTATCTTCACTGCCACTAGCCTCCACCTCAAACTTGAAACTTCTCTTCTGTATGCTTCTCAACAGTCTTACTTCCAACCACATCTTTGTAAAGAATATGGGTGAGGGTGAAAGAACTAAATGTGTCAGAAAAAGGGTTTTGATACGCCTCTCATTGCCCTATGAGAGGCATATGAGGTTGTGGTAGTTGGAGCATTAAACCCTATCCGCATCTCATTGAGCAATGAGAGGCTTATCGGCACGACTTTTGATGAATTTAAGGTATAATTACTGACATGCAGGGAGTTCAGTCTGAAAAAGCGTGAAAGTGACCCCATACGACCCTTATCGACCAAGAATGTTTATTTACCCATGCATACGGGATTTATTTGATTCAAAAATTTTCAAACTCACAAAATACCGATGAAATGATGAAAATTCTCAAATAAAAACGTTGGTGTCGCCCGTGAAGCATAAAGATGTTGTTTTGGGACATTGGTAATTTTTTTGGCGAAGATTCGAACCAGTCGTACGTCTCCGAAAGCGTTTGATTATCCGGCATTGATCGAGGTGAGGAGGAGGTTGTGTCCGTGCCTCATTGTGATGACGGGGTGTGCGACCCGTGTTACCTGACTTGAACCACGTGTTTGTAGATGAGGGGGAACCATCTTACATTGCCCAAAGTTATCCGCGACACGAATACGGGACTTACCATTCGTATACGGAAAACCAACACAAGTTAGAGTATGAGGAAGGTGCTAAGGAGTTTGAGGAAAATGATAACGAAGTCGAAGAAGGTGCTAACGACTTTGAGGAAAATGATAACGAAGTCGAGGAATGTGCTAAGGACTTTGAGGAAAATGATAACGAAATCGAGGAAGGTGTAATGCACTTTGAGGAGGGTGTTCACGACGACGAAGGTGCTAACGAGGAAGGTGTTGACGACGAGGAACGTGCTAACACGGAAGGTGCTAACGAGGAAGATGCTAATGACGAGAAAAAAACAAAAAAAGGTATGACATAACCGTCAATTACGTGTTATCCGTGTTATATAACAACGTTGATATAATTTTAGAGTATAAAAAATGATTTTGTATACGTGTTATCATTATATATAATTTTTATTAGGTAGGAGAAATCTAGAAAATGTTTGATCCGACCCGACCTTAACCCGAACCCGACCCAAAAATTGTGTCATACATATTAACCCGATTTTGTTATCATTTTGGTGAAATATTATATATGTTCTAGTGAAATATTTTGTTAAAAATAAATTACTTAGGCTTGTAAATGAACCGAACGAACACGAACGAGGCATGTATACTGATTAAAAGTAGAAAATGTATAACCCGAAATTTCATACAAACCCGAAAATATGTTATAAATATTAACCCGAACCCAATGTTTAACCCGAATTTTTTTTATTGTTTTTTCAACAAATTAATATATTAATTTCATTTATGTGGATTTCTAATGTACCTTTTTTGAGGTATTTGGGTCACTTGAAGAGTTGAAGAATTGGGTTTACAAAAGAGAAGTTGCGAAAGTTTACGTCAACGATAACAAAAGGCGAAGGTTCGTCAGCAAGGACAGTGAAGATATGGTTGCAATGCGATCGTGGTGGCGAACCCAAAAGTAAAGCAACAGTTCGGCGTTCCGGTAGCAAAAAGGTTGGCTGTCCTTTTAGTCCGATAGGGAAACTAGACTCAAGTAGTGGTAATTGGAGCCTTGTGGAGAAGAAAAACATTCACAACCATGAGCCTACTCAATTTCTCGAGGGCCACACGTTCACTAGAAGGCTGACCCCGGACGAAGAATCACTGGTGGAGAGACTTTATCTGCAAAACATGGAGCCTACAAATATACATTTAACCATAAGAAAACAAAACCGACACAACGTGTGCATTCTACAAGACGTACAAAACACGATAAAAAAGATTAAACTCAAAATGTACGGCGATCAAACTCCAATGCAGATATTGGAGAGCATGTTGCAAGAAGAAAGGTACGTTTATTTCACCAGGGTGAATCCCTCCACAAACACGGTTGAGGAGGTTTTTTTCGTTCATCCGGACTCATACAACATGTGGCGTGCATTCCCACATGTGTTGATGATTGATGCTACCTAAAAGAAGAATGAGTATAAGCTTCCGTTTATTCAAGTTGTGGGTGTGACATAGACACACAAGTCTTTTTGTATGGCTCATGCATTTGTCTCACAAGAAAAAAAAAGATAACTTCTTATGGGTCCTGGAGAAGCTCAAAGAATTGTTGGTAGATTGTATAGAGCCTCGTGTAATTGTAACAGATAGGGATCAAGCTTTGATGAATGTTTGCGATAAAGTATTCCCAAAAGCTTCCAAATTTCTATGTAGGTGGCACATCTCACAGAATATTCTAAAACACTGTCGGGCAAAATTTACGGATGAAGACTGGAAAATATTCAAGCTTTCTTGGTCTCGACTGTGTAGTTCTCCCACTCGGACGCTATACAATTATAACTTTGAGCAGCTTTTCACACGACTGACTAACGACGAACGATCAGGTACATATTATATTAGTTTACATACATTCATCCATACATATATACATACAAACATTACAAATCGTTGTATTCAATTTTTTTTCAGATGTTGTTTTGGATTATTTGTATAATGTGTGGCAAAGATTATAAAGAAAAGTTCGTTTCAGCCTGGACTAACACAGTCCCCAATTTTGGTCAACATACAACCAACAGAGTTGAAAGCCAGGCTTCTAAGTTTAAGAGATACATTAAAGGGCCAAATAACTCGCTCCATATGATAACTATGCGAGATTGTGATTTTGCAGGTTAATCACTTTATTTGGTGAATTTAAAGTGGTTACTGATGAAACAGAACAAGAACGGGTGATTATTAAAGAGATATCACGTTACACGGGAGTTGTTCGGGTCGAAAGATAGCTCAAAGGAATAAGAAACATGAAACATTGAAGTCTAGGGGCTAATTGGTCATTAAGTGAAAGTTATAAAGTGGTTTCATGTGAGTTTGAAAGAATGGATGTAAGTTACGGAATTTTAACCGTTGCCTACGGTTGTAAGAAGCCAACAATCAACAAAAGAAACAGAAGCTACGAATCGTAGCTAACGTTGTATTTCGTAGATTACGGTTAAAAAATGCGGCATATGTTTGTTTTGTATTGGAAAGATAAAAAGGAAATTTGAGAAAACCCTAAAGGGGCCGATACACATGCAACACTTTTGACTTGGGGGAAGGAATTTTATTATCATAAAATCATCAGCAACATTTTATTATGGCTGTGATGAGGGATTTTTTTTCTAGCGGCAGTATCAGTGCCGGGTGTAATCCATCCTTTGTTGCCTTGATACCAAAAATTAAAGATCCACATGTTTTATCTAATTTTTGGCTGATTTCTTTGGTGGGATCTTTATATAAAATTATAGCAAAAGTGCTTACGAACCGGCTGAAACTCGTTACTGGAGAAGTGATTTCTACGACACAGTCTGTGTTCATGGGTGGGAGGAATATCCTAGATAGCTGATGTGATGTCGTGGTCACAATCAAATTTAATCCAATTACTACTAAATAGTTAGTGGCAAGTGGGTATCGAACACAGGGAGTTTGTGGAATATGTGTTATTCGAAAGAGTATCTAACTTGACTAATTTAATCTACTTGCAAGAAAAGTAAAATTCAAGAGTTTATGTGAGTGAATTGGTTTTAGAACTAAATTTAACTAATTAAATTGCAAGAGAAAAGTTTTGGTTGTAAACAATTTAGAGACAAGTAACCATCTTTAGTTTCCGGTTTGCTATGACACTTATGCTAACATTCCACTACAAAGAACTACATAGACATAATTCATATGTGATCAATTGCAGTGATGAAAGGGAACTAAGTACTCAGATTCCTAGAACGTGAGGTTGTTACCCGATGATCAATCAACCCTTACCCAAGCCTAACTATACCCATGATATCTTGATTGCCAACGGCACCAAGAACGTATGGTTTCCAATTAGTTTAGAACAAGAATCAACAATCTACTAGCAATCAATCACACATCATAACAAGCAATTCAATAAAGAGAAGATTGTTATTCTAGAAATAAGGAAATACGCATAAATGTTGTAACACCTTGAAAATTTGTGTCCAATAAAGTATAAACACGTGTCATAAGCTCTGAACGTGAGAAAGAATACTTTGGAGGGACTAAAGTTGACAAACAGGGAAACTATGTGAATATAAAGGTCCAAAGTGTCAACAATGGATAAATATATTCTAAAATAGCCCTACATAATGTTTATGCCTTCCAACGAATAAATCATGGAATCATACGAAGCGAAACATAAAGGAAAGTGAGAAATTACAAACTACAGGGGCTAAAAGTGTCAACATGTGCAAAGTATACCTCTGAGTGACCTTTTGGCAGACCCGAAGCTTTGTAATGCTAAAATATACTCACTAGAATATGTGGTTAAAATTTCATAAAGTTTCGTTATCGTATGAGAAAGTTATGATCAAATTCGTGTTCGAGGGGTTAAAAGCGTCAACTTTGAATTCTATGGCCTTATGAGTGGTTACAAGGTTAGTCAAGGACTTAACCAAGTTAGTAAAAGTCCCAAGGCCCTTAAAAATCAAGTTTGGGGGCTGAAATAGCAATTTAGAAGCTCAAAACCACGTTACAAAGGACCAGGGACCAAAAGTGCAAAGTTTGGAAAGTTTTTGACTTATCAGACAGGTCAGGCGACCCGCGTAAACATCCCCTAAAAACTCACGCGGGGCGCGTCAGACTGCCAGCGACAGAAAACACCTGCAGGTGCCTGTCCAGCCTGTTTAACCGACTTATGAGCCTATGAATGGATACCAGGGGCTGTGCAAATTGGTTTTCATGCACTAGGGACATGTGGGATGATCTTACAACAAGTGTAGACTTGTTTGTCACCATCTTAATGAGATCAAATTGGTTATATAAGGAGCCAAGGTTGTAACCATTTGTGCATTCATTTGAAAGTGTTCACAACTCAACTCCTGGAGCTCTCTGGACAGCAAGCACCCATCCTTAGCATCCCTAATCACAATTAGGACTCTTGTAAGTGTCCTTAACCCTTCCTAATTCGTTTTAGCTTAGTTAATTAGCTAAAAGTCAAACCGTCGTAATTAAGGTTTGACTTCGTGATTAATTAAAATGTGCTCTGTCAAATCACGAATTAAAAGTACCTTTAAGTAGGTAATTATGTGGGTAACAAACCCTTAAAAGGGTATTTCCTGATTCCCACTCTAAACATGTCAATTGTCGAGTCAAAGCTTCTTTTAAAAAGTCAACAGAACGCTTAATTGTGAATTAACGCATAATTAGTAATGTAGGGTGCATGCAACCTGTTTAATCATTAATATAACTTGGTAAATAATATAAGAACATGTTCCAACATGTTCAACTCGACAATTTTCTGTTTAGACCCGGTTCGGAACCGAAAGTCGTATAGTTTGACATTCGCTTTGACTTTCAGTTCTGACCCGTTTAAGTCAAGTTTAGGATTGCCTTAGAGCTTCTTTTGAACCTATATTCATGTTAGTATAACTCCCTGAGGTTATGCAACACGGTTCATAGGATATTCTATTCACATGCATGTTTCCGTTAATTACTTATATGTTGACCATTATGCCCATTTGACCTTAAAACGGAATTTTTGAAAATATAAAAGGGTAGACACCTTAGCTACTGATTTATAAACTTGCACCCAAAATTTGAAGTCAGTTTGAGGTCTAGATTAAGAGTTATGCTCAATAGCGTAATTAAGAGCTTCTTTACTAGTTAAATGGCGTAAATTATGTATAGCCTATTAAAACCCAAATTTTTATACCAAACTTTTTACCCACTGTTATAAAATAATATTTTGGGATTTTTGGAGATTTTTATTTATTTTTAGGCTGACCATAACTTAGTGTTCTAAGAATTATTCGGTTTATGCCGGTTTTGCCCTTTTTAGCCATAAATTGAGTTTTACAAATCCTTTTGACCTCAAACCAATTTCTACTGATTTGTTATGATAAATAAATTATTTTGAGCCTTCTGGAATATTAAAAATATCAGCTTTTTACAAGAAAACCCGGAAATGGCTCCAAATCGCCTTTTAGGCATTTTTAGCGCATAAGTGTACTCTAGAACCTCATTAAGCTTAAGGGTTTGAACCTACTGATGTAATTAGCAAATTTTTATATTTTAAACAGTAGGCGAATGTCTTGAACTCAGAATTTCAGAATTGACCTTTTAGGCACATGTGAAATTACCAAAATGCCCCTACGGTGCATAGTAAGGTTAAAAATAATAAATTTCACATAAATTTGATACCCTACTATTATACCTTAGTAAATTAAGTATATTTACTAATTGAATCAGATCTGTAACTCAGGTTATCATTTTAACCCTTTTACACCTTATAAAATGACCAAAACGCCCTTTTGAGGCATAGTTTTGGTTTAAAATCATTTGGGGCATAATGGAAGGTATCATTCTGATATCACAACATATTTTGAGCATATTGACTTCAGAAACTTGTATTTGACTCTTATGGTTACTCGTTACGCATCCTACGCGTTCGGATCGGCTTAAGTGACTAGTTTGGCCATTTTAGCCGAAACGGGTCAAACCATATCTTTTTGGTCTCAAAATTCAGAATGTGATTATATTACCCATATAAAACAAGTGTGCAAGCTTGTTGGGTCAAAGCCACATTCTAAAACGGTCTTCGCCTTATTGTGCGTTTAAAACCGTAATCTTTATATAAAACTAACCGGTCTAAGCTTAAGACCCGTTAGGATTCTAATAGGTTATTAAAACCTTAATTTCCAGATCTAGGAGCCCAGTAAAAGCTACTTGCACTCGTTATATTTGGTTTATACTTGCTCAGGTAAATACGTTTAACTTATTTTCCCTATACGGGCTTGGGGTACGGTATATAAAATACCGCTTGGTCGGGAAATTGACCATAACCGGTCTTGGTTATGTGCAGTCAAATGAACCCGTTTGAAAATGTTGTTTTGTTTGTTTAACGCCTTTGGGGGCTTAATGACCATGTCCCGGATATCCTTGGCATCATTCAAAGAATGGCCACGACCTTAGCACTCGGGTGTAGGCGTACACCCGTAGCGCTGTATAACATGTATAATCGTCGGTACGAGAGAAGTCTCGCGGCGGAATTATATTAAGTGGTGTGTCTATTAATCCTTAACCCGGAACGAACCCGGGCTACTGAACGCAGAATAAACATGTAATTCTTTTACAAGATTATTAAGCAAATAATTATCCCAAGTTATAAAAAGTTTTATGCCACGTGCATTTAAATCAATTTTAAACGTTTTCAAAATGAGTCAGTTAAATTGTATTTACCAGTGTAAACTGACGTATTTTCCAAAAAGACTAAGTGCAGGTACTACGCGTAATAGGCTGGTCACTCCTTAAGCATCCATAGAAGTCTCGCAAGCTTAGGATGCATGAAGTCTGTTGAAATGAAGTTTCCTGTTTATTTGATTCTGCCTGTGGATTTTATTTCGACAATTTGTGATACTTGGATATTACAATAATTTTAAGTTGAAATAAATCTATCTTTGCTTCCGCTGTGCATTATAATTTGTGTTGTTTGACTATGATGATATCAACTGCGTCACGATAATCCCCCACCGGGCCCACCGGTGACACGTGGAAATTAGGGGTGTGACAGGTTGGTATCAGAGCCAACACTGAGTAAATTAAACACTAGCCTTTTGTGTTTAGTCTCAGTGCACGAATTGCACATTCTTCGAGTTCCGAGTCTAGACAAAGAACATAGGACAAACTCTGTTTTGTTTTATATTTGGGTCTTATTATTATATGTTGTTGTTGTTATCTAAAACTTGTATGCAGGTCTACATGCCACCAAGATTTCTTCGCGGTCGAGGCAAAGCACCAGTCACGGGTCACGATCACGAAGCCGGGCCTTCGCACCGGCGTACCCCGTCCATCACCATGAGCACTAGTCCACAAGAGCCGTGGAGGCTCTATGTTGAACCCGGGAGACGATCAGTTTCCCTCAGCTCTTCACCTTCATACCAGCACTCCTTTGGGCCCCAATCGGAAAACGAGCCCAACGAGCAACCACCCTCTTTCATACCTCTGCAGAGATCCAACTCTCACCATTCCTTTGGTGACCCAACCCCAACCTTCCAGAGCCGGTTCAACCCGGCTAATATCTTTCCAGAACTCGTGGGTCCTAACCCACTAGGACCAGAGGATCACTTCTCAGGTGACCACGCTGATGACATGGACGAGGATACCGATCCAATGGAGCCCGCTACAGGAACACCCAATCACCCGATAGAGATCTCTGACGGATCATCTTTTCACGGATCGCCTTATCGCGGTCCAGACAGCTACGAGGAGAGGTTCCGGAACATCGATTGGTATTTTACTCCCTCACACCACTCCACTCCTCTCCATACCAGCAGCAGCAACAGCAGCAGCAACAGCAACAGGATCCTTCTCAGGATTCTCGTTTTGTGGCAGTTACTCCGCCACCACCACCACCAGTGGAACAACAGCCGCCTCCGGAGCCACCGAGGCGGAGGAGGTCTAATGCACGGATGTCCGTGCGAGGGGGTGTCCGTATCAGCACTCCCCAACCGTCAAGTGGCAGCCACTATCCGCCACTTCAGGAGGAAGAAGAAGAGCCACATATGGGGGTTCCATCAAACCCCATTCCAGATGTTAACTCAGTGCCTGAGGTGCCTCCGTTGGGTTTTGACAACCCAATTCCTGCTTATTCAGCAGCATATAACCCCTTTGAGCAGCCAGCGCATACTCATTACAACTTCGGCTACGCGGAGGTCGATCCATATCAAGTAGCTCGGGACTACAACGCTCTTCACCCTGAAGGACCATATGGAGGACCATGGACCACTGGTTACCCAACTTATGGGTACCAGCATCCACCACCTCCACCTATGTACCAGCCGCCGCAGCCACAGCTCATCCCGCCGGAGCGTCAACAGGAGGTTCTTGATAGGTTGAACCAGGTCGAACGAGAAGTTCGAGAAGACCGCAGAGAGCGGCAAGGCTTCTTCAAGGGTCTGTCAGACTTGCTAAAAGGGAAGTCCAAGAGGAGGGGTCATTAAGGACCTTTGTTGTTTGTTTGTTTAGTTGTAGTCAGTCCCTGCGTGGACTTGTTGTTTCTGTATTCAGCTCCTGCGCGAGCTTGTCTTTTGTATTCTGCCCCTGCGTGGGCATGTCTTTCAGTTGACCCCTGCGTGGGTTTGTTTGTTGTTTGTTAGTGAGTTTATTGTTTGTTGTATTTCGCCCCTGCGTGGGCATGTTATTTGTAGAAGTCCCGTTTAGGGCAAGTATTGTACTGTTAAATCTTATTAGGGAAATGTTGCATTTAAATTTTCATGATTTTATTGCTATAAATAAGTATATGAATAAACTTAAAATAAAAAGGTAAAAATGAAAATAACATTTCCTAAATAAAAAAAAAGACCTACCCTTAATTTAAAATGGCAAAATCTAAAAAGGGACGAGACCTAGCCACATGTCATTTTAAGACAAGGCCAAGATGGTATCTCCATAATTAGATTCAGGTCCATAATTAACGTCTCAACTTAGGATTGATCTGCGTTATAAAGAGAATCTAAGGGGTAAAACCTAGCCACGTGTCGTTGCAGACATGGCCAAAATGGTAGAACCTGTCTATAAGATTCCAAATTCTGTTAACATCTGTAAGTATGTTAACATAATGGGCAAAATGTGACACAGTAAAAGTCACATAGGCCATCATTGAAAATTGGGTTAATTTGAAATTCCCTGTAAGTAAATGACCATTCCTTGGGAATGAAGTACCTACGGGTAGTAATTAATGTCCTAGGGACTAAGAGACAGTTTGAGTCTGCAACTCACTGTCTAGAATAGGGTAATGAACTGTGATTCAGACCCTAATACCTTGATTCTGTAAGAATCCGGGTTATAAGCTAACACTGTCCTTGTGACTAAATTATATGTTAATTTTTAACTATAATATAGGATTATAGTACAGATCCTGAATTAATATTTGATTGATAAATTAACCTGTAATGGCTACTTAAAACCATGGTTAATAAAATACATAAAATACTGTATTAGCTGTTAAATAAAACCTTGCCCATTATTGTTTATATGTAGCAGTGAAACTACATGGCTAGGTCGGACGAGGTAAATAGCCGTCCGGTGGAAAACCACGATAACGCAAAGATACAGTTAACTGGTGCGGAATTGAAAGCACTGGTAGATGATGCGGTCACTAAAGCATTAGAAAGACAGTACAGTGAGTACAGCGGGACCCATAGTAGGACCCTGTCTACACCGCATAATAAATCTAAGGCTCATTCGGAGTCTCACAGCAAGCCACCTTCTGTCCAACCCAAGTCTAAAAAGGAGGAATCCAAGAAGGATGAATCCAAGAAGGAGGATGATAGACACTCTTCGAATGAAAATGATAACCATTCCAAGAAGATTGTGGTTTATGATGCCCCACGTGCCAAGGGTTGCACGTATAAATACTTTGTGTCTTGTAAACCCCGGGATTTTACTGGGGAGAAGGGGGCAGTGGACTGTATGATTTGGCTTGATGAGATGGAGACAGTAGTGGATATAAGTGGCTGTGCTGAAAGGGATATTGTGAAGTTTGTGACACAATCCTTCAAAGGTGATGCACTTCAATGGTGGAAGTCGCTGATTCAAGCCACCGGGAAAATACCGCTATACAACATGTCTTGGGAACAATTTGTTGCCCTAATCAAGGAGAATTACTGTCCCCAGCACGAGGTCGAAGGAATAGAGTCAGATTTTCTGTCTCTGGTAATGAAGAACCTGGACTGCCAGGCTTACCTCACAACCTTTAATTCCTTGTCAAGGCTAGTTCCCTACCTGGTAACACCTGAACCGAAGAGGATAGCCCGTTTCATTGGGGGTCTGGCCCCAGAAATTAAAGCGAGCGTCAAGGCCTCTCGGCCCACTACTTTCCGATCAGTGGCTGACATATCTCTGTCCCTTACAAAGGACGCAGTTAGACAGAGATCACTGAGAGCCACAGATGCCGAAAAGCGAAAACGCGAAGATGATGGTTCGCGACGCTCAGAAAAGAAGCGTAAGGGCAATGACGACCACAAGAAAGGGTCGGGATCCAAGAAAGGAGATCATCAGATGGGTGAAAAGCCCAGGTGCAAAGTTTGTAGGAAGCACCATTTTGGGAAATGCAGGCAGGAGTCTAGGTCCCAATCTCAGCAGAAATTATGTGGGATTTGCAAGTCCCCGGATCATAAGGCATTAGACTGCAAGAAGCTTAAGGATGCCACCTGCTACAATTGTAATGAAAAGGGACATATTAGACCCAACTGCCCGAAGCTTGCCAAGAAAGCAGAAGAAGGAAAGAAGACTAATGCAAGGGTCTTCCGCATGGATGCAAAGGAAGCTATTCAGGATGATAATGTCATAACAGGTACTTTTCTCATTAATGATGTCTACGCAAGAGTATTGTTTGACTCTGGGGCGGATAGGTCCTTTGTAGATAATAAGTTCTGTGAACTGTTGAAATTACCTGTTAAAGTTCTAAGTATGAAATATGAAGTGGAATTAGCTGATGGATCAATAGAAACAGTTTCGACTGTATTAGATGGATGTGTCCTATCCATTAGGAACCACTCTTTTCCTTTATCCTTGTTACCCTTTAAGCTAGCAGGCTTTGATGTAGTAATAGGAATGGATTGGTTATCGCTTAACCAAGCCCAGATAATGTGCAACAAGAAGCAGGTAGTAATCAAGACCCCATCTGGTGAGCCACTCACTATCCAGGGAGATACTCAACACGGATTGCCAGAGCAAGTGGCCATGCTTAAGGCATCCGGATGTACGAATAGGGGTTGTGTCATTTATATGGCACAAATAACCATTGACGAGAAGAAGCCCAGGATCGAAGACATACCGGTTATTTCTGACTATCCTGAGGTTTTTCCGGAGGAACTACCTGGGTTGCCACCAGGTAGGCAAGTGGAATTTAGGATTGACATCATCCCCGGAGCTGCTCCAGTAGCCAGAGCACCATATAGATTAGCACCAACGGAGATGAAGGAATTAAGGACACAGCTAGATGATTTACTAGCTAAAGGTTTTATTAGACCTAGTTCATCTCCATGGGGAGCGCCAATTCTGTTTGTTAAAAAGAAGGATGGATCAATGCGTCTATGCATTGATTACCGTGAGCTAAACAAGGTTACTATCAAGAACAGATATCCTTTGCCTAGAATCGATGATCTATTCGACCAGCTACAGGGAGCGAGTTACTTTTCCAAGATAGATCTCAGGTCTGGCTATCACCAATTGAAAGTCAAGGAAGAGGATGTACATAAGACCGCGTTTAGGACTCGTTATGGTCATTACGAGTTCCTAGTGATGCCTTTTGGGCTCACTAACGCACCTGCCGCATTCATGGATCTCATGAATCGCGTATGCAAGCCTTATCTAGATAAATTTGTCATCGTCTTCATCGACGACATCCTCATCTACTCGAAGAACCAAGCTGACCATGAGAAGCATCTTCGGTGTATTCTTAAGCTACTCCATCAAGAGAAGCTCTATGCCAAGTTTTCAAAGTGTGAATTTTGGCTTCGAGAAGTCCAGTTTCTTGGACACGTTGTAAGTGAACGTGGAATTCAAGTGGATCCCGCGAAGATAGAAGCTATCATGAACTGGCAAGAGCCAAAGACACCATCAGAGATTCGTAGCTTCCTAGGTTTGGCTGGATACTACAGGCGTTTTATTGAAAACTTCTCCAGGATTGCTGCACCCTTAACGTCGTTAACACGTAAGAACATTAAGTTTAATTCGGGGCCTAAGCAGCAAGAATCTTTTGATATCTTGAAGCAGAAGTTGAGTAACGCACCAGTACTGACTCTACCTGAAGGCATTGAGGAATTTGTGGTGTATTGTGATGCATCACACACCGGAATGGGTTGTGTGTTAATGCAAAAAGGGAAGGTCATAGCCTACGCTTCACGTCAATTAAAGGTGCACGAAAAGAATTACACCACCCATGACTTGGAGCTGGGTGCCGTTGTATTTGCACTTAAGCTTTGGAGGCATTATCTGTATGGGACGAAGTGTGTGATCTATTCCGACCACAAGAGCCTTCAACACTTGTTCAATCAGAAAGAATTGAACATGAGGCAGCGACGATGGATGGAAACCTTGAACGATTATGATTGTGAAATAAGATACCATCCAGGCAAGGCCAATGTAGTTGCAGATGCTTTAAGCAGGAAGGAAAGAGTGAAGCCGATAAGAATCAATGCCAAGAGCATTGAAATTAGAAGCAGTTTAAATGAAAGGTTGTTAGCTGCACAGAAGGAAGCTGTGTTGGAAGCTAACTATCCTGAAGAGAAATTAGGAGTAACTGAAGAACAGTTGTCCTACGATAAAGACGGAATGTTGAGATTAAATGGACGAATATGGGTTCCTGTATTTGGAGGACTTCGAGATGTTATCCTCAAGGAAGCCCACAGTTCTAAGTATTCTGTCCATCCTGGAGCTGACAAGATGTACCAGGATTTAAAGGCAAATTATTGGTGGATAGGCTTGAAAAAGTCTATAGCTGCTTATGTAGCTAAATGCTTGACGTGTGCTAAAGTCAAAGCTGAACATCAGAAACCGTCAGGTTTGCTGCAACAGCCTGAAATTCCCACTTGGAAATGGGAAATGGTGACGATGGACTTCATCACCAAATTGCCTAAGACGCCGAAGGGAAATGATACTATATGGGTCATAGTTGATAGGCTGACCAAGTCAGCACATTTCCTGCCCATTAGAGAGACCTTTAGCTCTGACATGCTAGCCCAATTGTACGTAGATAAGATTGTGGCTTTGCATGGCGTGCCAGTATCTATTATCTCAGATCGAGATACTAGATACACATCTCATTTCTGGAAGAGTTTCCAACAGTCTCTGGGCACTCAATTAAATTTCAGTACGGCCTACCATCCTCAGACGGATGGGCAGAGTGAGCGTACCATTCAGACGTTGGAAGACATGCTGCGTGCATGTGTGATTGATCTAGGAGGTAGTTGGGACAGGCATTTACCGTTGGTTGAGTTCTCCTACAATAATAGCTACCATACTAGCATTAAGGCTGCGCCTTTTGAGGCACTATATGGTAGAAAGTGCAGAACGCCCATTTGCTGGGCAGAAGTAGGAGATACGCAATTGTCAGGTCCTGACTTAGTCTTCGAGACAACGGACAAGATTGTCCAAATTCGCGATCGCCTGAAAGCTGCCCGAGACAGGCAGAAAAGCTATGCGGATGAAAGGCGAAAACCTCTCAAGTTTGAGGTTGGCGATAAAGTTTTGCTCAAAGTATCACCTTGGAAAGGGGTGATGCGATTTGGTAAGAAAGGTAAGTCAAACCCAAGGTATATAGGACCATTCGAGATCATCGAATGTGTAGGATCAGTGGCTTACAAGTTAAACTTACCTGAAGAGCTCGATGGTATTCATAATGTATTCCATGTCTGCAATCTGAAGAAATGTCTGGCCGATGAGTCGCTAGTCATACCACACACAGATGTGCACATAGATGAGAGCTTAAAATTTGTGGAAAAACCTGTGTCGATCGAGGATCGACAGGTAAAGAAGCTTCGGAGAAAGCTTGTGCCTATTGTCAAGGTGAAGTGGGACGCCCGCAGAGGTCCTGAATACACGTGGGAGCTAGAATCCTCAATGAAAGAGAAATACCCTCATCTATTTCCTTAAATCTCGAGGACGAGATTTCTTTTAAGGGGGTGAGGATGTAACACCTTGAAAATTTGTGTCCAATAAAGTATAAACACGTGTCATAAGCTCTGAACGTGAGAAAGTATACTTTGGAGGGACTAAAGTTGACAAACAGGGAAACTATGTGAATATAAAGGTCCAAAGTGTCAACAATGGATAAATATATTCTAAAATAGCCCTACATAATGTTTATGCCTTCCAACGAATAAATCATGGAATCATACGAAGCGAAACATAAAGGAAAGTGAGAAATTACAAACTACAGGGGCTAAAAGTGTCAACATGTGCAAAGTATACCTCTGAGTGACCTTTTGGCAGACCCGAAGCTTTGTAATGCTAAAATATACTCACTAGAATATGTGGTTAAAATTTCATAAAGTTTCGTTATCGTATGAGAAAGTTATGATCAAATTCGTGTTCGAGGGGTTAAAAGCGTCAACTTTGAATTCTATGGCCTTATGAGTGGTTACAAGGTTAGTCAAGGACTTAACCAAGTTAGTAAAAGTCCCAAGGCCCTTAAAAATCAAGTTTGGGGGCTGAAATAGCAATTTAGAAGCTCAAAACCACGTTACAAAGGACCAGGGACCAAAAGTGCAAAGTTTGGAAAGTTTTTGACTTATCAGACAGGTCAGGCGACCCGCGTAAACATCCCCTAAAAACTCACGCGGGGCGCGTCAGACTGCCAGCGACAGAAAACACCTGCAGGTGCCTGTCCAGCCTGTTTAACCGACTTATGAGCCTATGAATGGATACCAGGGGCTGTGCAAATTGGTTTTCATGCACTAGGGACATGTGGGATGATCTTACAACAAGTGTAGACTTGTTTGTCACCATCTTAATGAGATCAAATTGGTTATATAAGGAGCCAAGGTTGTAACCATTTGTGCATTCATTTGAAAGTGTTCACAACTCAACTCCTGGAGCTCTCTGGACAGCAAGCACCCATCCTTAGCATCCCTAATCACAATTAGGACTCTTGTAAGTGTCCTTAACCCTTCCTAATTCGTTTTAGCTTAGTTAATTAGCTAAAAGTCAAACCGTCGTAATTAAGGTTTGACTTCGTGATTAATTAAAATGTGCTCTGTCAAATCACGAATTAAAAGTACCTTTAAGTAGGTAATTATGTGGGTAACAAACCCTTAAAAGGGTATTTCCTGATTCCCACTCTAAACATGTCAATTGTCGAGTCAAAGCTTCTTTTAAAAAGTCAACAGAACGCTTAATTGTGAATTAACGCATAATTAGTAATGTAGGGTGCATGCAACCTGTTTAATCATTAATATAACTTGGTAAATAATATAAGAACATGTTCCAACATGTTCAACTCGACAATTTTCTGTTTAGACCCGGTTCGGAACCGAAAGTCGTATAGTTTGACTTTCGCTTTGACTTTCAGTTCTGACCCGTTTAAGTCAAGTTTAGGATTGCCTTAGAGCTTCTTTTGAACCTATATTCATGTTAGTATAACTCCCTGAGGTTATGCAACACGGTTCATAGGATATTCTATTCACATGCATGTTTCCGTTAATTACTTATATGTTGACCATTATGCCCATTTGACCTTAAAACGGAATTTTTGAAAATATAAAAGGGTAGACACCTTAGCTACTGATTTATAAACTTGCACCCAAAATTTGAAGTCAGTTTGAGGTCTAGATTAAGAGTTATGCTCAATAGCGTAATTAAGAGCTTCTTTACTAGTTAAATGGCGTAAATTATGTATAGCCTATTAAAACCCAAATTTTTATACCAAACTTTTTACCCACTGTTATAAAATAATATTTTGGGATTTTTGGAGATTTTTATTTATTTTTAGGCTGACCATAACTTAGTGTTCTAAGAATTATTCGGTTTTTGCCGGTTTTGCCCTTTTTAGCCATAAATTGAGTTTTACAAATCCTTTTGACCTCAAACCAATTTCTACTGATTTGTTATGATAAATAAATTATTTTGAGCCTTCTGGAATATTAAAAATATCAGCTTTTTACAAGAAAACCCGGAAATGGCTCCAAATCGCCTTTTAGGCATTTTTAGCGCATAAGTGTACTCTAGAACCTCATTAAGCTTAAGGGTTTGAACCTACTGATGTAATTAGCAAATTTTTATATTTTAAACAGTAGGCGAATGTCTTGAACTCAGAATTTCAGAATTGACCTTTTAGGCACATGTGAAATTACCAAAATGCCCCCCGGTGCATAGTAAGGTTAAAAATAATAAATTTCACATAAATTTGATACCCTACTATTATACCTTAGTAAATTAAGTATATTTACTAATTGAATCAGATCTGTAACTCAGGTTATCATTTTAACCCTTTTACACCTTATAAAATGACCAAAACGCCCTTTTGAGGCATAGTTTTGGTTTAAAATCATTTGGGGCATAATGGAAGGTATCATTCTGATATCACAACATATTTTGAGCATATTGACTTCAGAAACTTGTATTTGACTCTTATGGTTACTCGTTACGCATCCTACGCGTTCGGATCGGCTTAAGTGACTAGTTTGGCCATTTTAGCCGAAACGGGTCAAACCATATCTTTTTGGTCTCAAAATTCAGAATGTGATTATATTACCCATATAAAACAAGTGTGCAAGCTTGTTGGGTCAAAACCACATTCTAAAACGGTGTTCGCCTTATTGTGCGTTTAAAACCGTAATCTTTATATAAAACTAACCGGTCTAAGCTTAAGACCCGTTAGGATTCTAATAGGTTATTAAAACCTTAATTTCCAGATCTAGGAGCCCAGTAAAAGCTACTTGCACTCGTTATATTTAGTTTATACTTGCTCAGGTAAATACGTTTAACTTATTTTCCCTATACGGGCTTGGGGTACGGTATATAAAATACCGCTTGGTCGGGAAATTGACCATAACCGGTCTTGGTTATGTGCAGTCAAATGAACCCGTTTGAAAATGCTGTTTTGTTTGTTTAACGCCTTTGGTGGCTTAATGACCATGTCCCGGATATCCTTGGCATCATTCAAAGAATGGCCACGACCTTAGCACTCGGGTGTAGGCGTACACCCGTAGCGCTGTATAACATGTATAATCGTCGGTACGAGAGAAGTCTCGCGGCGGAATTATATTAAGTGGTGTGTCTATTAATCCTTAACCCGGAACGAACCCGGGCTACTGAACGCAGAATAAACATGTAATTCTTTTACAAGATTATTAAGCAAATAATTATCCCAAGTTATAAAAAGTTTTATGCCACGTGCATTTAAATCAATTTTAAACGTTTTCAAAATGAGTCAGTTAAATTGTATTTACCAGTGTAAACTGACGTATTTTCCAAAAAGACTAAGTGCAGGTACTACGCGTAATAGGCTGGTCACTCCTTAAGCATCCATAGAAGTCTCGCAAGCTTAGGATGCATGAAGTCTGTTGAAATGAAGTTTCCTGTTTATTTGATTCTGCCTGTGGATTTTATTTCGACAATTTGTGATACTTGGATATTACAATAATTTTAAGTTGAAATAAATCTATCTTTGCTTCCGCTGTGCATTATAATTTGTGTTGTTTGACTATGATGATATCAACTGCGTCACGATAATCCCCCACCGGGCCCACCGGTGACACGTGGAAATTAGGGGTGTGACAAATGTCTTGCAAACCTTCCACCAAAGATAGTCACAAAATACTTAGCAACTCATGGCTTGAACAAACATTGTCAAATAAGTTTTGATCTTCAAGAAGGTTAAGAACATGAAAAACCAATGGTAGAGATAGTCTTCAAGCTCCAAAAGTTAGCCAAAAATGGTTCACAAGCCAAGTGTAACCGAAAACAAATGATAAGTCCCCTTAAAACATCATGAAATGGCCAATTAATGAAGGAGTTACGATTTTGGAAGGCTCGGCGCCGTAAGCTACGCCGCCTGCCGTAGCTTACGGCGGCCAGTGGGTCAAAGGCGGTCAACAAAGCGCCGTAAGCTACGGCGCTTGCCGTAGCTTACGACAAGCAGTAATCCTTTACGGCCTTTCTATACTGTTCTACGGCAGTGCAATTTTGAAGATGTTGGGACCGTAACCTACGGCAGGGTGCCGTAGGCTACGGCGCTGAATGGTGTTGTTATCCTTGTCTTTCATCAGAACTTGCTTTCTTCAAATCTTTGACTCCCAAACCTCTAGCATCCATTCGTGCCTCCTAAAACCCGCATTTTGAGCATTGTAACACCTGCACATCAAATAATCTACTGGTTACCAAGTCCAAGCAATTAACCGTGTATAGCATGGGATTTTAATCGTTTTAAGGCTCTTAAGGGTTGTCCTATGGACCACCCGTCACATCCCCACACTTACACGTTGCTTGTCCCAAGCAATCCATTCAAAAATTATTTCAACCACAATCGATCAATCATGCAAACCAAGCTAAGCGTGCCGTCCTTCTACTAACTTCTAATCGTACCACAAGACACACCCCTCACAAGAACTTTCGGTGACAAGAAATATTAGCATATAATGCTAAACCACTCAATGCGTGTGTGTGTGTGCGACAATAAGCTTGTATAAAAATCAAGTCTACTCCTAACAATTGCTTAACATGCTTAAGAATCAAAGGAACTTACGGGTTGTAACGGGGCTAGGTGCGAAGGTAGGAGAATGGTGGATTACATATGAAAGAGCTAGTTGATTTGACCCGGTTTTTATTTCTACTACTAAACAAAGCAACATCAACTATATACAAAACATCATAAACTTCTCGACTTCTATTACTACTACATGCTTCTTTTTGCATTTTTCTCATGTTTTTCTCCTTTATTTATTTATTTATTTATTTATTTTGTTATACTTCAAACTTCAACAATATATGCAAGAACATCAATATTACATACTAAATCTCCTAAACTAGGTCGTCTCAAAAGGTAAAATTTTGTAGGAAGTAGGCTGGGGTTACAATCGAATGGTCTAAGGCTCAAACATGGCTTTCTAAGGACCAAACCCCCACCCCTCACAATACCAAGCTCATATAGCTCATATATGTAAAGTATGAGGTCCAATCCACCAATCCCGCACTCTCACACATCTAGACGAGGCTTCCTAAAAGTCCCCTATCATTTTCAAAAGCATGCTAATTTTAGGATTTAACAAGGATTCGTACACAAGTTATATTAACACACTACACACACCGCCACTCAAACAAAGAAATATCAATAACAATCACATGTGGCACAAATTCTCACCAAGAAAAGACTAGGAATGGGTGTCGGCGTGTCAAGTGGAACAACATCAAGTTTTCAAATTTTGACAATTTCCGCTTGGATTTACAAAAAAAAAAAAAAATTAAATTCGCAAAAATTTCCCCCATCCCCACACTTGGGATACATTGTCCCAATGTATGGTTTTGAGGGAAGGATCGCTTTTACCCAATCAACATTAGCTTCCGCTAATACTCTCAAATCCCAACTTTCTTTTTGTATTTTTTTTTATATTTTTATAACTAAAAACACCACCAACTTTCACACCCCAACAAAAACACATCAACATCAAAACGCCACCCTACCTCCCAACCATAACATAAACATATGAGATAACAATATACACAAATATACAAAGGAACAGAATACGACCTGGCTAGTAGTACTTCGGCTGTGGAGGCCCGAAGATGGATGTCATCATATCATTCCACTCGCCAAAGCCAAATGCTCCGCTGCTACTGCTGCTTCCTTGATCGCCACTTTGACCCGCTTGTTGATAGCTCATGGCGTGTGGATCCACCCACTGAGAATGATGCAATGGTGGGGTGGGATACGATGCACTACCATCATGTGGTGGCAATGTGGTATAGTCCACAACTGGCGGGTCCGCTTCAAGAGGTTGGCCCGCATGCCACTGATCATGCAAGCGTCTTTGGCGGTCGTCTAAGTAGCGGTTGTTCACTTCTTCTTCATAGGTATACATATGAGCACGGTTCCATTGCTCATTTCTATCGTAACTCTGCTTCAAGGCTTTCTCCATACTTGCCCCCATGAAAGTTTGCTGATCAAAGAGCATCTGGTTTGGTTCACTCCATTCACCAAAAGTGGGTGGCCACCTCTGTTCAATAATTTGAGCCATATTCCCCGAATGGGCCCAATAGGGATCATAGACCTGCTGTGCGTAATCAAATGCACTCCCCACATAACCAGATTGCACACCTGCTCCCTGAACTCCCGCTGGGCCAGCGCCCCCTACCTGAGCATCAACCATGAACGTGTCTTCATGGTAGTCGTCATCACCACTAACTTCCTCATCTGTCGTTTCGGGCTCATCAGCCTCACCCGGTCGTAACGGTCTCGCATCCACTTTAATGACTCTCCATCTCCTCCCATCTGTTTTCAGCTTATGATACCTCTCCGATTCCTTATACTCCCAACCTGGCCCCAGATTCTTGAGGTCAAATGGTCTAAACCTCTTGTAAGAACCTTTTTCATCGCCTTTAATTGCCCCATATTTCTTCAGCAATGCTGTGATCAACCGGCAATGAGGCACAATCTTTCTTTCTCCACTATTTCTGCTCAACCAGATGTTGTTCAACACTAGAAATCGAAAGGGAACCTTGGGAGTACCATGCATCATCATATACAGGATTGGCACCTCTTGAAACCGAACCTCCATCTTGTCTGTCACACCCCCAAAATCCACTCGCGGAGTATCACCGCTTGGAGGCGTGACTGACCAAGATCAAGCCACCAAGCGGTGATACTCCGCGAGTGGATTTTGGGGGTGTGAAATTGTCACCCCGCCTTGGGATAACATTGTACATGCACAATGTCAACAACTTTGCTTCCATTCTCAAGTTGCGTCTATACAACTTCCCATGTGTCGTACCCGGAAGGAAAAGGTAATGAAGCATATCCTGCCATTGTGGATGCTGGTCGGGCTCGTGATAGAGATCTTTGAGACTCGGGTAGATATATTGATTTGATGGTTGGTCGTCAAACTTCTCTATTCGGCGCAATGAATCATAAGACATCTCAACTTTTACCCCGTTACACCATCCAACGAGCCTCATCTTGCTTGGGGCCTTAAACGGGGGACATTCGAGTGAGGCCAACCATTCTTGAATCTGAGTGTCATAGATCTTCTTCACCTCGCCATCATAACACTTCAAAGCTTCACCCCAACCCAATTCCTTGAACTTTTCCGTTATCCCAAATGGCCCGAAATCGACCTCTAGGATCTCCTTTTCACAAATAAATGCTTCAGCCCGTTGCTTCAAATTGTTCATTTGCTCAGGGAACAAATCCTCTCTCCATTCCGCAGGTTGGTCTAAGAGTGAACCAGATGTCCAATCCGGCTTAGGACCCCTTGGAGGTGCATCCTATTCCGAATCCGGGTCACCAACCCGTGTCAATCTCCTCCTCTTTGGTTGTTCCTCTTCCCTTTGCAGTTGGCTAGACGACCCTGCAACCGATTTACCTTTTGTCTTCACCATACCCACACACATTCATAGACCACACAAGACAATTCAAATTAGTTCAACTTCCTAATCTTCCCCACACTTGCTTCATGTTGTGGGTATTAATGTACAAAAACCAAAAGTTCATCCTTTCGAACAAAAATTCGGCATGATGTCTCTAAAATTCATTTTTTTTTCAAAAATTATCACTAGACATCAAACACATTTATACCCATACATTCAACGGTTCACAACATCCTACCATCTATCTCATACAAGCAAGTGTGTAAGCAAAAACATAATGAAAACTTACAACCTCAATGTACTTCAAAGAATGACAAGAAAGTGCATACCTTAGTGTTGTAGAAGATGAGAATAACAAGCTCTTGAAGTTCACACAAAAACCCACAAAAACCCCAAAATTTTCGGCACCCCTATGCTTAAATCCGACCCAAAAACAAAGGATTTTGTGAGATATGAGTATAAATCTAGAATCCTTGTGAAATTTCACCCAAGATGGACTCAAAAATCACTAGATTTGGACAACATTTGAGAGAGATATGAAGTTTTGAAGGTGATGAAGAACTAGGGTTCTTAGTGGAAAAGAAGAAAAAAAGAAATTGTGTGGATAGGGTGAACGATCGATGTGTGGTTGGGGAGAATTGGGAGTTATTATTATTATTATTATTATTATTATTATTATTATTATTATTATTATTATTATTAATTGTTTTCGAATATTTTTTTAATGTAATTGCCGACAGGAGGGACCATTTGTCCTCACTGAGTGCCGTAGCCTATGGCACCTGCCGTAGGTTACGGTGAGAACTGGGTGAAAAAGGGTATGCCGTAAGACAGTATGTTGTCGGCGTAGGGTTGTTTTTGTTTGGGAGCCGCCGTAAGCTACGCCCCCCACCGTAGCTTACGGCGGGTACTGGCATAAGGGGGCGGTCAAAAGCTGTTTTATGTGTTTTTTTTAGCTTTTATAAATTTTTAATTTTTTATGTGTTTATAAATGTTCGAAAACATAAAAATTATCCCTACCCCCCCCCTGTTAAAAAACCCGTGTTGTCCTCAACACTATGTTCGGAAATTCGTAAAAGATTTCCCCACACTTGTTTCGAACACCGGTTTTAAACGGAACTTATTCAAACCGAAACAAACTAAAACTAAATATTTACAAACACCAAACCTGGGCCTCTTTCAAGTTTCTTCGTCATCCAATGGGCGTAGAATGTAACCCACTTTGTCGAGCTCAAGATTGTTGATGTCGATACCTTCCAAATATGGTTTGAGTCGATGCCCGTTCACCGTTTGTTGTTTATTTGTTTGTTCGTCTTGTATATCGACATCACTGAATCTCCCCACTCTTCGGACAACATAAGGACCCATCCACTTGCTCTTGAGTTTTCCCGCGAACATTTTCAACCTTGAATTATACAACCACACTTTTTGACCCACTTCGAAGTTCTTTTTCCTTATCTTTGCATCATGAACTTTCTTCAGTTTGTCTTTGTATGCGGATGCACACTCATAGGCTTGATCCCGTATTTCCTCAATCTCGTTCAATTGTAGCTTTCTCGCTCGACCCGCTTCTTCATAGTTTTCATTTACCGTTTTAATTGCCCAATATGCCCGATGTGCTAGCTCCATAGGCAAATGACACCCCTTTCCACACACCATTCGATAAGGAGTTGTATCAAGTGGAGTTTTGTAGGCCGTTCGATAAGCCCACAATGCATCATCAAGTTTGGTCGACCAATCTTTTCTATCCGTTCTTACCGTCTTCATTAGAATCTCTTTAATTTGACGGTTGGACACTTCAACTTGTCCACTTGTTTACGGATGGTACGGTGTAGCAACACGGTGATTCACATTGTATCTTTTTAACAATTTCCCAAAATTGAAGTTCTTGAAATGTGAACCGCCATCACCTATTATCACCCTAGGCACACCAAATCGAGCAAAACTATTGGATTGCACAAACTTACATACAATGGAATGATCATTGGTCCTCGTAGCGATAGCTTCAATCCATTTCGAAACGTAATCAACCGCAACCAATATATACAAAAACCCATTTGAGTTTGGAAAAGGACCCATGAAGTCTATTCTCCAAACATCAAATACCTCCACCACCAAAATTGGTTGTAACAGCATTTCATCCCGCAGGAATCCTTGAAAATCGTGGGCCAATAAAACCCACCAGATAGCACCCGATAACCTGTCTTGTTCCCACTAAAATGCCCTCCACATGCCGATGAATGAGCATGGGTCAAAATTTCTAAAACTTCAGTTTCGGGAACACATATTCGTATCACTTGATCGGGTCCGATTTTGAACAAATCTCGTTCATCCCAAATATATTGTTTTACTTGACAGAAATTGTTGTCGTCTCTTCTTCGTCCAATGATTCGGAATTGCACCTTTGGCCAAATAGTTCACGTAATGGGCATACCAAGGTGCAACAAAAGTAGAAACGGCTAACAATTGTTCATCGGGAAACCGTTCATTAATTTCGCTCGGGTCATCAACACCTTCCAATGGGATCCGATACAAATGATTAGCTACAACATTTTCACACCCCTTTTTGTCCCGAATCTCGAGATCGAAATCTTGCAACAAAAGCACCCAACGAATCAACCGGGGCTTTGCATCCTTCTTTTCCATTAAGTATCGAACCGCACTATGATCCGAATACACGATCACCTTGCTCCCCCCAAATGTAGGATCTAAACGTGTCCAAGGCATACACCACCGCTAACAATTCTTTCTCAGTTGTGGTGTAATTCAGTTGCGCCTCGGACAAAGTTTTACTTGCATAATAGATCACCACCGGTTTCTTGTCGACCCTTTGACCCAAAACGCTTCAATGGTCGTGTCGCTAGCATCACACAAAATTTCAAACGGCTTTGACCAATCCGTTGGTTGCAAGATAGGAGCCTTCACCAACTGTTCCTTCAACACATGAAACGCTTGCAAACATTCGTCAGTAAAATCAAATGGAACGTCTTTCAATAATAGGTTGCATAAAGGTTTTGTAATTACACTAAAACCTTTAATAAACGTCCTATAGAACCCCGCGTGTCCCAAAAATGATCTCACCCCCTTAACATTCTTTGGTGGGGGTAGAGATGAAATTACCCGAATTTTTGCTTTGTCTACCTCCATTCCCCGGTCCGATATCACGTGCCCCAATACAATACCCTCTTTAACCATAAAATGGCTCTTTTCCCAACTTAGCACCAAGTTTGTCTCAACACACCTTTTTAAAACTCTTTCTAACTCATCGAGACAAGAGTCAAAACTTGGGCCAAAGATGGAAAATCATCCATAAACACTTCAAGAGATTCCCCAACCATGTCCGAAAATATACTCATCATGCATCTTTGGAATGTGGCAGGGGCGTTACATAGTCCAAATGGCATTCGCCGAAAAGCAAATGTACCATATGGACATGTAAACATGGTTTTGTGTTGGTCGTCCAGGTGAATAGCAATTTGGTTATAACCCGAGTACCCATCCAAAAAACAATAGTATTTTTTACCAGAAAGTTTTTCAATTATTTGGTCAATGAAGGGTAGCGGGAAATGGTCTTTGGAGGTAGCGGCATTTAATTTTCTATAGTCAATGCAAACTAGCCACCCGGTTACCGGGCGGGTGGAAATTTGCTCACCTTGTTCATCTTTTATTACCTGGATGCCTGATTTTTTAGGCACTACCTGAGTCGGACTTACCGTGCACTGTCCGAAATGGGATAAATGATCCCTGCATCCAACCACTTGATTACCTCCTTCTTGACCACCTCTCTCAAGTTCGGGTTCAACCTTCTTTGTGTTTCACGGGTCGGCTTTGCATCTTCACTCGTAATGATTTTATGCATCACAATGGATGGACTAATACCCTTTAAATCGGCTATTGTCCACCCGATTGCCGCCTTGTGAGCCTTCAACACCCGTATCTACTCCTCTTCTTGAGCCACCGCCAAATTAGAAGCAATGATCACCGGTAA
This sequence comes from Helianthus annuus, assembly GCF_002127325.2. Classification (NCBI taxonomy): domain Eukaryota; kingdom Viridiplantae; phylum Streptophyta; class Magnoliopsida; order Asterales; family Asteraceae; genus Helianthus; species Helianthus annuus. Next base: position 150,682,015 of record NC_035446.2, on the reverse strand, counting down.
TGTGTCATTCTCCCCCAAAAATGCATACTTTAAGTGCTTTGGTAGCTCTTTCAATTCCACACTTGGTGGACATTCCAAAGAAAGCTTTGTGCCCGAATCAATTTCCACCGGTAGAGGGTCTGTTTGGTGGGTCCATGGCGGTTTCCTTCTTTCACCGCAAGATCCTCCTCCTCCTTCTCTTCCTTTTCAAAATCACATGCATGCACCTGCAAAGACACATCACAAACACAAGAACCCAAAATCTCTTCCTCGAACTCCTTCGGGTCGTATCCATCTATGAAATCTGCTAGAAAACACTCATCACCATAAACGTTAGTACCATTAGTAAAAACATTTAATCTCATCTTTCTATTACCGAATGTCATGTCGACCGTACCATATCGACAATCAATAACAGCATGTGCGGTGTTTAAAAATGGCCGACCCAAGATAACATTTTGTTGTTGTATTGGTCATATAACCCCCCCCCCCCCGGTAGGATACTTACTCTGGCTCCAAGATCCAATAACGCCCTTGCAGTTTGAAAATTTCCCACTTGGATGTTTATGAGAGGCATTCCCGGATCTTGTAGCTTAGGAGGAAGATCTCCTGTTAAGACCGCACTTACCCGCTCTGTCAAGTCTACCAATTTAGGCACTTTTTGTTGCCTCTTTTGGGTACCCAATTCCTTTAAAAACTTGGTGTAAGCGGGTACCTGTTTGATTGCTTCAAGTAAAGGAAGATTAATTTTGACTTGTTTAAAAACCTCCCACATTTCCTTTTTATGAGGACCCCATTTTGAAATGAAAATTTTCTTACCCGGATCTAACAAAGCCGAGGGAAATGGTACTTGACTAGATCCCTCACCCTCATTTATCTTTTCTTTTTCTTTATTAAGCTCGAGTTTTTCAAATTTGGGTTTTTTAGAAGTAATAATAGTTGGTTCATTTTCTTCCTCACTATCTTGACCCGTTATGTCTTCAACCACCCCATCAACCAAATCCGGTGAAAGATTGGTTTTGTACTCTTTCCCACTTCTCAAAACACTTACATGGTGAATGTTAACATTATTACCTCTTGAAGTACTATGAGACGGGTTTACCTTAGTGTCGCTTGGTAATGACCTTTGTTTTTTCTTCAATTCCGACACTTCAGTTGAGAGTTGACCCATTTGGGTGGTCAAAGTTTGAATCGCTTTGTCTCGGGCCTCATCCTTTTATATACGAGCATCATCCATTTGATTCCTCTTTTGCATCTCCGCTTGCATGATCTTCAACATATCCATCATTTCGTTTCCACCCGAAGATCCCCCTTGCTCTTGACCCGTTTGATATTGCCTTTGATACCCTTGGTTGTTCCCACCTCGATATCCACTTTGATTGTTATAAGGTTGGCGCGGACCAAAGTTACCTTGGCTACCTTGAAAGTTCGGGTTTGCTTGATTTGAAGGGTTTCCATATCGAAAATTTGGGTGGTTCCTCAACCCGGGGTGGTAAGTGTTAGAATTCATGTTATAATTTCTACCACCCCCTCCTTGACCTTGTACCGCATGAACTTCCTCATATTGCCCTTCCACCAACTCCCAAAGTTCAATTCCATGATGATGGCAATTCTTGATCATCATGTTGAAACGCTCAAAGGCTTCATGAAACATTTCGCGTTGTTGTTGTTGAAAACTCCTCAACCCCTTCCTAGCATCATTTGTCTTTCGAGCGGTGTAAAATTCATCTAAGAAAATTTGTTGCATCTCCGACCAAGTATAAATAGATGCCGAAGGCAAAGTTTAGAACCACTTCTTTTCCTTATCCTCCAAAGAAAATTGAAATAAAACTAACTTGACATCCTCGGGCGAAAAACCTTGACTCCCAAGAGTATTGCAAATTGAGTCATAGACCTCCAAATGGAAATAAGGTTCTTCTGTTGCTAGACCCTTATATTTCGGTAAACTTTGTAAAGAATTAGTCCTTACTTCAAAAGTTCTTCCTTGGTTGTTGTGAGGAATACCACCGGTGAAGGATTATGAGTAATCACCGGCCTAAAATGCGCTTCAATACCCCTCGCATGTTCTCTAAGATGCCTTCTTGGTACACCAAACCGACCCTTGGACGAAGAGGACCCATTGGTCTTGGTATATGCCCTTGTGGTGCAAATGGTTGTTGAAATTGTTGTTGTGGCATCGGTGGGTGTTGAATTGGCCTTTGGAATTGTGGTTGTACATTATGTGGACAAGCTTGTTGCAATGGTATGGGACGTTGCACTTGTGGCCCTTGTGCCCTCGGCCTAATGTGTTGTGGTATGAGTTGTTGTTGTTGTGGCACTCCACCAACACTTGGCATTCCTTGAGGTGGGCCTTGCACATAACCAAACTCTCCTTGATCTCCATCACCCCCATAAGCATAACCGTCTTCATCATAACCCTCAAAATCTTCATATCCTTCCTCATATCCATCTCCCCCTATACCCGAAGATTGCCCAAATGGAAGAGTCGAGTATTGAAAACCCAACTGGTTCGATGGTCTAAAAGTAGAAGTGGCATGGACAATGGTTGAATTCGGTTCTATTGTGTAGTTTGAATATGATTGACCCGCACCTGGAAAGAAATGGGTGAGAGGTGGAATTGTATTAGAAGGGTTAAAAGTAATGGATGGTTCTTCTTGAGTGGTAATGGGTTGTGTGGTATTAGTTGGTGTAACATTATGAAGTAAAGTGGGTTCGGTAGTAGTGGTTGGAATGGTGGTATTTGGTGAAGGTTGAGTGGATGTTGGTATAAAAGGTGGTACAGGTTCACCCGTAGTGGGTGGTGGTTGTGGTGGATCCATGTATCTCAGTGGTGTAATTGGTGTAGTTGGTGTTGTTGGTGAACCGCTTAACTTGTTTTCCCTTAGCAAAATTATGTATCCTTATTGTTCGCTTAATATCCGGATCAAACACCAATGGTGATAGCTTGTGAGAGCTTCTAGTACGCATGCACCTGTAAATATCTGCACACTAACACACCCATCGTAAACCAGAAAAATAACAAACTTAAAAAGAAAGGAAATAACACACGTTGCGCACTACTCCCTGGCAACGACGCCAAAATTTGACGTGATGTCGTGGTCACAATCAAATTTAATCCAATTACTACTAAATAGTTAGTGGCAAGTGGGTATCGAACACAGGGAGTTTGTGGAATATGTGCTATTCGAAAGAGTATCTAACTTGACTAAATTAATCAACTTGCAAGAAAAGTAAAATTCAAGAGTTTATGTGAGTGAATTGGTTTTAGAACTAAATTTAACTAATTAAATTGCAAGAGAAAAGTTTTGGTTGTAAACAATTTAGAGACACGTAACCATCTTTAGTTTCCGGGTTGTTATGACACTTATGCTAACATTCCACTAGAAAGAACTACATAGACATAATTCATATGTGATCAATTGCAGTGATGAAAGGGAACTAAGTACTCAGATTCCTAGAACGTGAGGTTGTAACCCGATGATCAATCAACCCTTACCCAAGCCTAACTATACCCATGATATCTCGATTGCCAAGGGCACCAAGAACGTATGGTTTCCAATTAGTTTAGAACAAGAATCAACAATTTACTAGCAATCAATCACACATCATAACAAGCAATTCAATAAAGAGAAGATTGTTATTCTAGAAATAAGGAAATACGCATAAATGTCTTGCAAACCTTCCACCAAAGATAGTCACAAATACTTAGCCACTCATGGCTTGAACAAACATTGTCAAATAAGTTTTAATCTTCAAGAAGGTTAAGAATATGAAAAACCAATGATAAAGATAGTCTTCAAGCTCCAAAAGTTAGCCAAAAATTGTTCACAAGCCAAGTGTAACCGAAAACAAATGATAAGTCCCCTTAAAACATCATGAAATGGCCAATTAATGAAGGAGTTACGATTTTGGGAGGCCCGGCGCCGTAAGCTACGCCGCCTGCCGTAGCTTACGGCGGCCAGTGGGTCAAAGGCGGTCAACAAAGCGTCGTAAGCTACGGCGTTTGCCGTAGCTTACGGCAAGCAGTAATCCTTTACGGCCTTTCTATACTATTCTACGGTAGTGCAATTTTGAAGATGTTAGGATCGTAGCCTACGGCAGGGTGCCGTAGGCCACGGCGCTGAATGGTGTTGTTCTCCTTGTCTTTCATCAGAACTTGCTTTCTTCAAATCTTTGACTCCCAAACCTCTAGCATCCATTCGTGCCTCCTAAAACCCGCATTTTTAGCATTGTAGCACCTGTACATCAAATAATCTAGTGGTTACCAAGTTCAAGCAATTAACCGTGTATAACATGGGATTTTAGTCGTTTTAAGGCTCTTAAGGGTTGTCCTACGTACCACCCGTCAATAGCCCGTTGATCGTTAGCGAAGTGGTGGCTTGGGCGAAAAAAAGGAAATCAAAGTTATTGATTTTCAAAGTTGATTTTGAAAAGGTGTATGACTCCGTCAACTGGAAATTTCTTTTCCATATGATGGAGGGCATGAATTTCCCGGATCAGTGGATTTTCTGGATTAAAGGATGTTTGGCGTCTGGGACAGGCCCGGTTCTTATTAATGGGTCCCCGACAAAAGAGTTCAAGTTCAAGAGGGGACTGAGACAAGGAGATCCTCTTTCGCCGTTTCTGTTCATTATCGCTATGGAAGTTGTTACTTTGTTTATTAATAAAGCATTGTCTTCCAATCTTTTCAAAGGTTTTCAACTCCCGAATGATGGCCCTATTATATCTCACATGTGTTACGCTGACGATGTCTTGTTTTTAGGGGAATGGTCGGAGCAAAATGCGGTGTGTTTGAACCGTTTGTTGAGATGGTTATACCTCGTAACGGGCCTTAAAGTTAACCATAGTAAGTGTAAGCTTTATGGTGTGGGGGTGATTGACGAAGAAGTGTCTCATTTGGCTAGTCTTCTTATGTGTGAGGCCGGGTCTTTCCCTTTCACGTACTTGGGTAATCCAATAGGATTAAATATGAAGAGAGCTAGGTATTGGCAACCTATTATTGACGGGTTCAACTCGAAGCTTTCCATGTGGAAAGCTAGACATCTGTCGCTTGCAGGAAGGATGACGTTAGCCAAGGCCGTGTTGGGGAGTCTTCCCTCTTATTTTCTTTCGCTTTTCTCGGCTCCGAAGTGTGTTTTAAACAAACTTGAAAAGATTCGTAGAAATTTCATTTGGGGAAAGACCGGTTCGGGCCATAAAAATAGATGGGTTAGACGGGCCTTCCTAGTTCAATCAAGAGTAAAGGTGGGTTGGGAATGGGGGGGGGGGGATTATGGATTTTAATCTGGCCATGTTAACCAAATGGTGGTGGCGGTTTAAGAAGGATCCCAATCACCTTTGGGCGAGGGTTGTCTCGGCTATTCACAAGACTAGGAGAGTTGAAAAGCTTATCCCTTGTAACAAAAGTGTGTCGGGAGTATGGAAAGATATAGGCAAGACGGATGCGGATCGTTTGAAGTTTGGCATTAAGATGGATGGGAAGCTGGTTGCAAAGCTTGGTGATGGGGCAAATATAAAATTCTGGAAAGACTCATGGCTATTGGATCGGCCTCTCAAAGATGCCTTTTCGGATATCTTCAGTTTAGCAAAGTTTAAAGATATTTCCGTTAAAGCGAATGCAGTTCAGGTTGGAGATACTTTGCAATGGAGATGGGACTGGATTAGGGATCCGACTTCGGTCATCGAGTGGATGCAAGTCGGCGATCTTATGAGACTTTTGGGGCAGGTTGCTTTTAATGGTTCTGTTGATGTGTGGAGATGGAGATCCGAGGCCGGGGTTCCGTTCTCTACTAAACAAGTCCGAGGAGATATCTTGAATGTCGTTTCGGGGGGGGGGGTGGTGACAACTGAAAGAAAGGATTTCTTTTGGAACTATTGGGCGCCGTCGAAGTGTAATTTTCTAGCTTGGAGAGCAACTCGGAGGTTTATAGCAGCGAAGGAAGGTCTGGTGCACCTGGGTGTGCCGATACCTGATACTTTGTGTGCTCGGTGTGGGTTAGAGGTAGAGACCCTGGACCATATTTTCCTTTACTGTTTGTGGGCCAAAAGCATTTGGTGGAATATGCTAGCTTGAATGCGGATTAGCTTTCCGACCGAGTGCAATAATCTTATGGATCTCTTCGATGCGATTAAGGAGTGCCCGGGGAGCAAAGTGTGGAAACGTATAGTCCATGTGGTTAGTTTGGCGATGGTATGGAGGATTTGGGGTGCTAGAAACTTTAAAACTTTCGAAGACACTTTTATCCCTATTAGCAAAACGGTGGACCTAATCAAAGAGGACGCTTTCTTTTGGATTTCCAACCGAGCAAGACTGAAGGCTCCCTCGTGGGAGAATTAGAAATTTTTCAATGTAGCCGATCTTTTGTAATGCTTTTGCGGTTTGTTTTTCTCTTTTTCAGTTGTTGTTTTTCCAGTCTCTTGCTGGCTCTTTATATATATATATATATATATATATATATATATATATATATATATATATATATATATATATAAAGTGTTGTTTGCCGTTCAAAAAAAAATCATACGCAGACTTGGGGAGAAAAAGAGAAGCATAAGGCAACAAAGTCAATCATACTTTGACATCATCCAACATCATCATTACTTATTCTAGAGCATCACATGCAACCTTGGGGGACGTAGAGTTGTTGAATTTTGTGAACATTTTTTGGAGAATTATCATCACATCAAGCCACATAACTTTTGGAGGAGTTTGATTAGGCCGCCAATACAAATTGTGGGCTGCACATGGGCTGGATTTGGGTGGCAGACCTTGGACTTAGGGGATAACATACAAATCCACGCATACATTAGGGGCCGCCATATAGGTTTGGGACTCGCAGAACTTGGGATCCATCATATAAATGCTTGACGGCAACATATCTTGAAGGGGGGATTCGGTTGAGATTAAAGATGGTTTCGTATCAAGCCTTTGCAGATCAACCAACCATCATGAGCGGCTAATCTCCTAGTGGTTTCTTTCGGATGGAGGGTTTTTGTAAGTTAGACAATTTTATGTGTTTGTGACAATCGTTTAACTTGGTGATCTAAGCATTTGATGCTTTTCACCTTTGTTTTGATTCGTTGATTGTAAATAGTTACATTTATTTAAACCTTAATTTCTAAGCATTCAGTTCCCGAGAGTTCTAGTAATTGGGATATATTTGACATGGGGTTAGGGTTTGTAATTGTAATTGATAATCATTCGATAACCTCAGGTTATGTATTGACCGGAGTACTTAGTCGTTGGTTATCACAATTAGTAATCAAAATTAACACCTATGTCTATGTAGGTCACGATTAAACACATAGTTGAGACTAACTGTAAAACCTGAAATCTGGAGGAACCATTTTCTCACCTATTGATTCAAATCTTAGTTTAGTTCATTAATTTAGATAATTCTCACAATCAAACAAACAAACTGATCTTTCAATTCAGTAATAGTTAATCAATACTTTTCATTACGACACTTTCCACAATCCTCCTCTGGTTCGATATCCGACTTACTCTAGCTGCTAGTTTATTTTGGTTTTTGCATGTTCATAACGACAGACATCAAAATGGCGTCGTTGCCGGGGAGGCATGTGCAAAGTGTTTAGTGTTAAGCTTTTAGTAAAATAGATTAAAAAATCCAAAAATAGTGTTTTATTCGTCACATATTCCACTGTTTTCTTTTACCTTTGGTATACTAGTTTTGTCTATGCAGATTCATTGCAGATCTTATTATGGAAAGTGCTTACTGGTCATGCCGAGGTTGTGGTAGTCCATGTCACACGCGTGACGATTGTCCTGTGTTTCAGAAAATGTGTGAGGACGCACAGAGGGAGTTTTATTAATTAGATGTTTATTATGATTATATTCCACCATATTACTCGTCCTTTGATTCACCTTCACAGGATTCTCAATATTATTATGAAGAAGATCTGGATTACTACAATGAGCAACATTATTATCAAGAAGAAAATGTTTCTCAAAATTTTGAGTTTGTTTATCAATCCAAGGAGTATGACGATTGTTATGATGAATACTCTCGACTTTCTTATGAAGACCATCCGGTACACTATTAGGATGCCTATCATACCCAGTATACAGTTGATTAGGGTGAGTTTGAATGTGCACCCCAGTCACATAGTTACTATTAATCACCCCAATTTGGAAGTCTTATGGAATATATGAGACAAAGAGACCTGACATACATTGAAAAGGAATTGGCGAAACCTGACATGTCAATAGAGGACCAGTTGGAGATGTGGATTATGATCTTTTGATGGCTGAAGTAAAGGATGATGGGCCAAGAATGACTCCAATGGAAAAACGCCAAGCCAGGGATAGATGGGTGTCTCTACAAATGGTCTCCTTCTCAAGTAGGGGATGAGGTTGTGGAGGTTAATACCACATGGTGATTCTCTCAATTGTTGAACAGTCAGACGTGGAGAAAATTATTGAAGGTGTTGAGGTGAAAGAAGACATTCCACAAAATAAGTGTGGGGATGCACGTATAGAGATGAGGAAGGAAGATGAACAACTTGCTCGAGTGGAATCGATGTTATCCAAGATCGATGAATTATTATTACCAACCAGCCTTTCAAAGCAACAACGAATTGACTATTTGAGCATGAAGTTTGATGTATTATCTATCAAGATACAAGTAGAAGGGTCCATCTCACCATTACCTGATGATATCAAAAACCGTTTTCAAGATGGTGAGGAGGTTATGGAGACTAATACCACAATGATTTCCTCATTTGATGAAAAACCACACATGGAAAAGTTTGTTGTTGTTGAGAGTGAAGTGAAAGAAGAAGTTACAAGTGCTTCGACACATGAAGTTGAATGCTTAGCGCTTCGCATAGGATGAAAAACTGAGGTAATCGAAGTATATCTTGATCCTCCTTCCGTATTAGTTACTGCAACCAACAAAGCTAGGAATGATCGCTCAAGGTGTAGGAGTTGAAAGGTGGGTTTGCAAGACATCGGGAAATTTATCAAGCAATGGGCCCACAATAGCATATCATTCTTACAGAGCATGCCGCAAATCGTTAAACAAAGCTTGATGTGGCTTGTTAACTATCGAGTCTACATTGGGAACTCGGTAGGAAAGTGTTCGATTCGACCACCATAACGGAAACTAGGTACGGTCTGGCTGAAGACCTAAAACTTAGCGCTCTCGGTAGGCAGCCCGAGGATATAGAGTATTGTTTTGTTTTGTTTTGTGTTGTGTTTTGGCAGGTTACTACGTCCCAATCCTCGCGGATGAAATGATTCAAGTGTGGGGATGTTTGGCAACATCCCCGATGAGATATCAGAGAATCCAAGAGATGTTTACGGCCCTGGCCGATCATAGCAGCCGCTCCGCTACAAACACTTGCTGATTGAATTATCAGGTTCATGTGTCTCTATATCCTTTTGTTTTTATTTTTATTTGTAGATTTGGTGGTGTGAATCTTTGTGTTGGGAATGATTTTATGCGTCGAGTCAATTGGTTGTTAGCCGTTCATGGTCTGTGGGTGGTATCTCTCGAGTTTAGAGTATAAATTTCACCGTACATTGGGGACAATGTAACCCAAGTTTGGGGCTGCGGCAACTCGAGAGAGGGTTGGTAAGATTGTTGATCTTAAATGCTTGAATTGGTTGAAATTGGAAAAAAATGATTTTTTTTTGTCTCATGTATGCTTAAACTACATGAAAACCGACATTTTCAATTGCTAAAGGGTTCCTACTGATATTAAACTAACTTAGATCCCTAGTCATGGTTGTCCCTTTAAGTTTCATGAGAGTATTTCTGACAGGTTTTTAGAAAATAGTTAAGAAGAGATGCCTAATTACTAGGGGTAACATGCTTTAGGAATTACACATGCTACGTTTCGGTAACCCATATTCCTTTGTTCGACGAGATACTTGAGCCTACTAGATTGTTAGTTGAATTACAATAAATGTTCATTTGTTGAGTGTAGGCCATATGTTGCTTTGTGTTAGAACTTGTGTGGTTTGATACGTGCCGAGACTGTGCTTTAGCGTATGCATATAGATGATAAAGGCATTAGGATCCTTTCATTGTTTCTTATGTTGATTGTGATTTCATCCACCTTAGTAAACCATGTTGAGCCTTATACCCTTTGTTTGTTACACCTCGTTTGATCCGTTTGATCACCAAACATGAATGACAACTGTGTTAGTATGTTATTAAAAAAAAAGAAAAAAAGAAAAAAAAAGAGAAAAGAAAGAAAAACAAAAACAAAAAGCATTAGTATGTTCGTGTTAAATAAATGGGTCGAAAATAACCCAATGTGCTAGTAGTTTATTGTGAATAAAGTTGTCATGGTTTGGTATATTCGTTTGTGTTCGCCATATAAACATAAAAATTCAAAAATATATCCTTACCTTTACCCTTAACCCAAAACCCAAAAGTCCTTTTGATATGTGTTACGTTAGTTGATACAGTGGAGGTGTGATTGCCATACAAGCTTATGATTGCAAGGTAGCATATTTGGTTTTGAGTGAAATATCCTAGCATATTACATGCTAGTCTTGATAAACCGAGAGGAGTGATCATTGTGAGGGGCGTGTGGCATGTGTCTAGTATCATAAGCATGTTAGTTTTAGTTAGGCAAGTCTTAAGTTGTTTTAAATGCACATCAACTACTTGTTAGATTGTCAATCTCGATTGTGTAAGTCTATGGGACGGGTATGACTTGGGACCTTAAATTGTTAAGTCGGTAAGGGATTTAATGGTGATTTGTTAATAAGGTGAGTAATGCTTGTAATGGTTGCTTGAGGACAATTAAGGTTAAGTGAGGGGATTTGATGGAGAGAGTGAAACCTGTGCCTTAAAGTGTGTTATGTTACATATTTTAGTGTTGTTTACGTGATTATATGCTTTGAATATGATAACTATGCGAGATTGTGATTTTGCAGGTTAATCACTTAATTCGGTGAACTTAAAGTGGATAGTGATGAAACAGAAAAAGAATGGGTGATTATTAAAGAGATATCACGTTACACGGGAGTTGTTCGGGTCGAAAGATAGCTCAAAGGAATAAGAAACATGAAACATTGTAGTCTAGAGGCAAATTGGTCATTAAGTGAAAGTTATAAAGTGGTTTCATGTGAGTTTGAAAGAATGGATGTAAGCTACGGAATTTTAACCGTAGCCTACGGTTGTAAGAAGCCAGCAATCAACAAAAGAAACAGTGTGGTAGAATTTGTTTTGTTTTTTTGTTTTTTTACAATATATTTTCGAATGCCGAGTCTAATGCTAAATTGTATTTTTTTATTAATAGGATATCGAAAGTCGGTGTTTTGACGGTGGTGGTAGCGTAATCCTTATGGAGAAACTACGTTCGTATTTCAGATTCATGCACTAGAACGCCGATCTAGGATTACGTGTTATCGGAGTAGCCTGTTGCCTCGTTAGCTCCCAGTGACGCTAGCCAACGCAGTCTGCCCAGTAACATGTCCTTACAAGAGAGGAGTTCATTAGTGTTCTCATGAGCCTTCCACCAACGGGAATGCCACTGCGCTCACCATCCCGAGGGGACGCGGGAGACTGGACGGTGGTTGATAAAGGAAATCCCAACTCCACTGCTCCAACCTTCTGATCCCTTGTGCCATACAGTGTGGTAGATGTGAAGCAGAAATCCCGTTGGAAAGTAGGGTTCAGTACGCAATTTCAAGACAGCCAGCCTGTCTCGAAATTGTGTATGCCGCACCCATCGTTTTCCTGTACAGGAATTCAAGAATATGTAACAATTAGCGATTTAGGGTTTAGGGTTTAGTGGTTACACTCTGTATCAAACTTACATGTTTTTTGTATTAATATAAAATGATGTTTAATTACATTTTGAATTACGTTTCTTGTTGTGTTATGGTTAATAAACGACAATTGAAAAACAATTAAAGACATAAAATTTGACATTTTATAACATACACATTACATTATGGAAACAATTAAACACATAATAATAATTGATAAATAAAAAAGTTGACATTTAATAAAACGTTATAATATACCCATTTAATAAAATTTGACATTTAAAAGTTTGACTATTAAAGACGTAATAATACCCATTTAGTAATATTAAATAAAAGTCGTTTAATAAAAATTTGACATTTAAAAAATTTGACAATTAAAGACATAATAACAATTCATAAATAAAAACTTTGTTATAATATATACAATTCGTTTTATAAAAAAATTGACATTTAATAATAGTTATAAAAATTTGACATTTTATAATATACACAATTCATTTCATAAAAATAAAAATGTGAAGTTTTTTTAAAATCTATAATACTATAAAAAGGAGAAGTGATGTACAAGATTGTAATTTTACCATATGTATAAGTTTTGAAGCATGATGTACAAGAGGAGTACAACCATTTTAGAGGGGGTACTGCCCAAAATTTTAAGACGCTGTAAGGCCAGTTTAGGGATTTCATCCATGGAATATGGAATTCCAGAAGAGCCTACATTTACGACCGGTGATTTAAACCGTCCATTTCAATATTCAGAGTTAACTTTGGGATTTCACATGGAATTCTAAAAAACCCTAATATAATAGCAGGTAAATGAATCATTTGTCGTCCAACCAAGTCTTCAGGCGGCGACGATGATGATATCCGTTTGAAGGTAATTATTTTCACCCACTTTACATCTTCATTTAGAGTAAACCAGACACTTTCATCGTAGACCTGTTGACCTGGCCGGAAAAATCCCCCGCTGATTCGTCGGCGATCAGTGCTGCTACTTGCTTCGCTGCTCGGTCTCACAAGGTAAACACAAATTAGGGCAAAATTGTTTCAGTTCTTGATTTTTAGCTTTTGGCTATATTTTTGATTAATTCATGCACCAGGACTAATATGGATCTGCTTTGATTTAAAAAATTTTGAAGATGTGGATCAATGACGGTCACGGTTTAGGGTTTCATGAAATATATAATACACTATATGTGGCCAATGACGGTCACGGTTTAGGGCGAATGCTGTTAAACGGTTGAATAAAAGCGGTGAGTTTTTGAGGAGTTTGGCGAATTCGGCTACTGATTGGCCGTATTTGTTGCTGGAGTTATTGTCTGAAGCTGCTCAAGCTGATTACTTTCAGGTATGTTAAAATGATGTTTAAGTTTATTGTTCGTATAATACAGAAGAGAACCAATGCTAATCGTGTTAATGAGATATCTTGCTTTCATGGGAGGTCGATCGGGTACAGAAGGAAGAACAATCGAACAACAAGTTCTTGAGGTGAGTGATGAAAACAATTAATGATAATTTTATATGATATATAGATTTATTTAACTTTAGACACTAATGACCTTATTTACCAGTCAAATCCAATTCTGCAAGCCTTTGGGAATGCCAAAATGGTGAAGAACAACAATTCCAGGTTAAAAGTCCGCATAATAATACATTTAGATACATTTGTTTTAATGAATTAAAAGTTAATTTACAGGAAAGTTCACATGACTGAGTGTTTGTACCAGTCGTTTTGGTAAATTTGTAGAGATCCAATTCGACAAGCAAGGGAAGATATCTAGAGCTGTGGTTAGAACTTACCTTCTAGAAAGATCACGAGTTTGCCAAATGTCGGATCCCGAGATGAACTACCATTGTTTTTATATGCTCTGTGCCGTAACCCCAAGGTGACTTCATTTTTTTTGGAAATACGTGTGAATTCGGTTATTGTAAATATTGTATCGAGTGGAGTTTGGTTTTTACATATAGATTATAGATACAATTGTTCTTTTTTAGGATGTCAAGAGGTTCAAATTAGGAGACCCGAGAAAGTTTCATTATTTGAATCTGACTAACTGCTATGAAGTAGCGAATATAGATGATGGGCGAGTGTATTTGGAAACAAGAAATGTTATGGATGTTATCGGAATCAACCAGGATGAGCAGGTAACAAACATGATGAAATGGGTTGGCCTAAAAACAAAAAATTCAACCCTTTTATAAAATAGTTTCGGTAGAATAAGTTAATTTTTTGAAATTATTTAGGAGGTTATATGCATTGAAATACATTAACAGCCCTTTTCAGCCCTTTTGCCTCATTTCCTTTAAGCTAGAATTACCCATTTACAAAAGTCAACCCATTTAAAATGATGAAACGGGTTGAATATGGTCACATATTTCAAACCTCTTTGAACTTGCTAAAGAAAGGTATGATAATTTTCATTTGTGTTCTTCTTTATCTAAGTATCTTTTAATCCACCATGCTATCTAATTTGTTGATCATTAAACTGAAAAGCTATAAATGCATATGTTCTTAGTACTTTGGTTTACGTGTGTTATCATGTGGTCTTTTTTTTTTTTTTTTTTTTTTTTTTTTTTTTTTGCAAAAGCTATAAAAGCTATGTAATCACTGGATTTCATTTAGATTTGTTTGTGTTTTTAAGATGGATCTTCGTTTTTTGTAGGTCATGGTTTAAAGAACAGGTAATGGTTTGAGAAGAGTTCAAGATGGAGCTATTTTTTGTAGTATGAAGGTGTGCATCTTCCATAGAGGTTAGGTTTAATTTATGTACATTAACGGATTTGACTATAGTGATTTGCTGGTATGCTTTCCATACATTATTCGATAACTATGTTTTAGAAATTTATGTTTAATCTTATAAGGTTAGGTTTAATTTCTGTACATTAAACAAACTATTGTTTTAATTAGTTTTGATGACTGAATTTGGGCTGTTTTGATTGTGAATTTGAAGACAGAGGATATAGCGTACTCTGATGTGTATGCGACGTTGGGGGTTGATAATAGTTTAAGGCTGGATGAGTATAGGAAGAATTTTAAAGTTAAAGTGATTAAGCATAATGAAGAAGATATGGAGTTTGATTTGATCGGAATTGATGAGTCCATTGCGAACGCTTTTAGAAGAAATCGCATATCTGAGGTAGTTTTTTTTTACTTTTATGATTGTTGTTTACATGTAGGATTATTAAACCGAAGAAATACGGCTGGTTATATACTGTTTGGTTTTAACGGTTTGACGGTTTATGGTTTTGGAACTTAGAGTTGGCCGGGTAAACCGAACTAACAGTTCAACATAATTTTCTTTTCTCAATTTAGGAATACAATGATATATATATTACGTAGGAAATTTCTTATATTTTTTTAAATTTGATAAAAAAAAAAATTAGGCTTTGATTCTTTTCTTTATTTTTGTCTAAATCGTAAAAAAACGAAAAATTTCGACAAAATCGTGGTTAGCAGTTTCGCCCAAAATTTTCGTCAAAACTGGTCGAAGCGCTAGCTGTGTAAATCAGACCAGCCATTCAATATGTATTGTTTTTTTCCCTTTTAGGAATATAATGTAATAAAAATGTAATAAAAAGGTTATGCTTTTGACTCTTTTTTTGTCTAAACCACCAAAAACGAATGGATTTGGTCCACCCAACCAACCGAGCCGGTCTGTTTTGGTTTGTCTTTTTCTCAAAAATCGTAGTTAGTGGTACCGCCCAAAATTTTCCTCGAAACTGGCCGAACCGGACCGTAAACATCCCCAGTTTTCCCCTTTAAGCTCACTTTAATCGTTTGAATGCTATTTTGTATATTAATTCTTGCAAATCAAAAGCGAATTAAGCCACTATCTGTATCGAGTTACCAGTGAAGAAGCTTAGTTTTGTTTCTTTCGTACTCAACTGGGCTATACGGTTCTCATGTAGGTTTGGTGCTCAAAAGGAACTTGTGAGTGCATTAAGCCAATGGCCTCTTAAAAGCCTTATGTACGAGCCTGAAGAAACCGTGGATGGACCGCTTCCCTACTCACCAAGTCGAATCGATGCACCGGCTATATTCATAATATGTAACCAATGGGCTCAAGCCATGCACAGAATCTCTAGCAAAGAAGTGGTTGACTTAATGCGGCATTTTGCAACGGCCATTCTTCAGTTATGGAAACGGGAGAAGGGAGAAATGTGACAGGCAGATGGTGGTTGATAAAAATCAAGACATAAATTTAGATAAAGAAGACGAAGTTTCTTAAGAGTTGCAAATGTTGGATAAAATGATTGTTGTTTCATTGATAAACGTTATGTCGTTAGGACACCATGTCTAGGAGAGTGAATGCACACATAATCAATGGGTTGGATAATGGGTCAAAGAATGTAGGGTCGATATGGCCTGGCCCACAAACATTTTTTTTCTTGTTTAGTATGATTTTAAAAACTAAAAAAACATGAGAACCATATAGCCCAGTTGAGTAGTTCATGTTCGAGTAACAGTGTAGTGTCAAGACTTGCATCAGTCGAGTGTTTATGAGATGCAACTGAGTCGATTTATAATAGATATTATATTTGAATCGATATCAATTGGGACACCCGCCGCAACGCGCGGGCATTCCCACTAGTAATACTTAATAAAAGAACATATGCACCTTTTTTTATTAAAAATATACACAATTCATGTCATAAAAATATGAAGTTTTATAATACTAACACAATTTTTCATAACAACATTTTATAAAAAATATATTAATTTTCTTATATAAATATTTCACAACTTCCTCATACAAAAACCCTATCAAAATAGACTTCCTTACATCCCAATCATTGGGTAATCATTGGCTGACACCCAATGATTGGCATTAATTAGATGGTAGGGACCATTTTCAAACGTATTGGGCAATGAGGGGCGTATTGGTGGGGCCAGTTTGAGGCGTATTGGGCAATGAGGGGCATTTAGGGTTAGGGGATGTGTAAATACTTTTGAGGGGATGTATGGATACCTCCACCGAAGAATATATTCTTTGTAGGTTCGTGATTTCGGACCGAAACCCGTGATTAGTGTGTGATTATGTTCAAGACGGGAGAGATTAGAGACTAATAAACAAAACTTCCTTGTATAAATTCGGTATTACAACGTTACAAAGCGGCCTGATTACAAGCTAACCGAACATACCAAAGGAGTATACATCTGGGGAGAGACCAAGTGGTGATCTCTCCCCCAAGGTCTAAAACCTTCCTCACATTTTCTGCTAATTCTCTCTCCAGTTGCAAATGAACTAAAGGGGTGGTATTTATAGCCACACCCACTTCACTTGCACACACATGGTCAAACAAATAACCCTCTCGTTTGACCACTTCAAACGAGCGGGTCAATACATGTTCATTTGACCGTTTCACTAACTGTCACATAATCGGCATAAAATAAAACTAATCTATTCAAACAGCATCAGACACAAAAACTGCACCAAAAATTCCCTCTTGTCCGTTGCTGTCGAATGCTGAAAATGCAACTGCAATCGATCTTCATTCAAGTATTTGTTGATGTCAGCTTCTCTGTGTTAACAAATTCCCCCTTGACCGATGATCCAGGTAAGTAGTATCTTGACTTGAGTCTTCATAGCAATACCAAACCCTTGAAGCTTCTCGTATAGTATTTCCCCCTCAAAGTACGCGTATCCGTGTTGGGTGTTGTTCAATCTCCTCGCAAGGCTAAATTGACCGATCTTCCGCTGATCTTTCAATACTCCAACCGACATTTGATAAGGGTTCAATTCTTTAAAAGCTGCATCAAGTCTTGATCTTATCATAAGAACCCCATTTCATTCAAGCATACTACATTGGTTGAGTTTTCTGGTGAACTGTCTTCTGTAAACCATCTTTGTGGAATCGACCAAGTAATGCACTTTGATCCTCAGCATCAACACTCATGAAGTCAGCTAGACCGAGTATATCACTTGCAAGCTCAACCAGCATGCTTAGTTGAACTACATCCAGATCTCATTGTCTCGCCTTTGTGAAGTTGACCACGTAATGCACTACGGATATTCAGCATCAGTACTCAGGATGTCAGCTTGACCAAGTACATCGTTTGCGAACTCAACGAATTGAATTACACCCAGATACCTGTAAAATCTCATAAAGATTTCCCAGGTCTTCAGTGAACAGCGGTTTGAAACTACTGTAGACTTTAGATACCTATATGTTTCCGTGCAAAACCCTTCACGCTGGCTGGGGAATTAATTAAAATCCTCAAATATGTGTCTGTGCAAAACATTCCACGCAGAACCTTTGGTATCACCAGAAAAACACAAACTCCACAACCTTTGGTATCAAAACCCTCTCCGATCAGTTGGCTAGTGTCGGCCACCCAGTTGACAATGATGGACTCGTCCTGCAACTTATTGCAGGACTCACTGAACAATACGAGAGCATTGGCACCATACTTCAAGGACAAGAACCCCTACCACCGTTTTATACGGCTCGATCAAAACTGTGCATGGTTGAGTCACGCAATGCAGAACAGGCCCTTCATGCATCTAAAACAGCTAGCACGGCCCTCAATACCTCTACTCGCCCCACCTCATCCCAACAGATCACCGAGCCCACATATGACCGTTCCCGAGGGCAAGGTCGATCCCGCGGTCGCGACCATGGACGAGGCAGACAGACATGGGGACGCGGACAACCTGGTTACAACTCTTGGTCCCATCCCGTCTATTGGCAACCGCCCTACGGCCCTTGGCCCAACCCGCCTAATCAGTCAACATACCCGAACTATTGGGCATCTCCCCCTTGCCCCTACCTTCAAACCCTCGGCCCACAAATAGTTCGAATGGAGCAGGAATCCTCGGGTCGCGACCAGGCCAGGCTCATCATACCGCCTACACACCCACTGACATTGATCAAGCACTTCAGGCTATGTCTCTAACTCCGCCACAGGAACCAACCGGTTACATGGACATAGGTGCCACAGGTAACATTAGGGATGAGCATTTGGTACCGGGTACCGGTACCGAACCGTACCGGGTATATTCGGTACCGGTACCCACTTTTTTCATTTTTCTACCGGTACCGGTACCGGTACGGTACCGGTATTTACGGGTAAAACACCGGTAAGTACCGGTACCGAACCGGTGTATTCGGTACCGGTACCGGTAACCACCACCTGTGATTGCGTTTAGAAATTTACCGAAGAAATTTCAAAACATATGAAAATTTTTATCCCCCCATTTCTTTGGTAAAATCTCTAACCCTTAACAAATTCCCTCCTCTGAGCGGAACTGTCGTCAACTTCACTGAACAGATTCTCTCCACTGAGCAGAATCTTTCAAACATTCTCGGTTTTTCTAAAAATCACGAAAGAAACTTTCTTCTTTGCATATTCTATTTGATAATGAAAGTCCCCTAGCCCCGTAGGATCCGACTTGTATCCCCCCAAAGTTCTGCAAACACCTAATCCGAAAGCTTCCATCATAGGCATAACTCTTCGACTTTGTGAACTCGTTAGAACCGGTCTTGGCTCTCTAGGTTCCTCCAATCATTACCAAATGCGAGAATATGACAATAAACAAAATTCTTTCGAACATTAACGAACACCGATAACATAGCAAATTTTCATGTGCGGAAGAAAAATATACCGTTTTTGGCTGATAATAGTCACGTCACCAATTTTGACATTTGCACCGGTAGCCGTGACTACCCCATGTTTAACAAGAATCAAGTTTTCATCATCCTCATCATTTCGCGCGCTCCCGAACTTGTACGAAATTGACATTGAGCAATAGAAGCTCGGTTCATATAAATTCTGCGAACACCCTACCCTACTTTGCAACTCACGAATAGAAACGGGTCCATGACTCCATGTTTCATCTAAACATTGGGACCAATAGATTCCATCTTTAATCATTTGCCCAAAAATAAGTTGGCCCACCTTATATCGCTATATCCATACTTGACTCGACCAAATTAAACCAAACCAAAGGAAATATTCCAACACTGTTGAAAAATTAATCCATCAGTGAAGCCACTTGGTAATTCGATGGGGCTAATTTTGCCATAAGAATAAGACCCACTAAAACCTTTTATTGGGCCCATTCGAAAAGTGTATGGCCCTAAACACACTGTACCATCCAAACTACTCCAAAATCACAAACCTATGCAACTTAATCCCAGCCGCTACTTCCTCTCCTACCTCATCCAACTTCAGTCGACAAGAATATCATAGCCAGTCGCTGCATAATATTCTGATCGACCTTTTCAGCTATCAACTCCTTCCCATCTGTCGACATCTTCTTTGTCTGACCTCTTCTCCTTCTTTGATACCCAGGAACAGCCGGACATCACCACATCTGCCCCTGCCCACGAAGATTCTTCCACCGGCGAAGACTCCAAGTCGACGAAGAGTCATGGGTCGACGAAGAGTCATGGGTCAACGAAGATTCATTCTTCGTGGAGGATAAGTGGGCCGGCGAAGATTCATTCTTCATGGAGGGTAAGTGGGCCGGCGAAGATTCATTATTCATGGAGGGTAAGTGGGCCGAGGAACAATTGGAGGTTAATGATTTCTCGATGCTGCGAACAAGAGATGAACTTTGTTAAGTAGGCCGACGAACAACTAAAACCCAGGTTCACCGCCTGTACTCCCCTACGGACACTCCATGGCCGATGAAGACTCATGTGGGCCGATAAAGAATCACACTGGGCCGACGAAGACTAAATATGGACTAAACACAGTTAAGCCCAAATTGAAACCCAGCGAAGAATGGGAGTCTTCGTCGAACACCAATCCAGCGAACAATTAAAGTTTGCAAACAATGCATGTCAATGAAGACTATGATTCTTCGTGAGACTTGTCACCCACGAAGAATGATCCTTCGTCAACAGATTCTTCGTCAATGGATTGTTCGCCATTCATGGGAATTCTTCATCAGGGGGTGTTCGGCATTGCATATTCTTCGTGGATGCAGATATGAAGAAACCCTAGTGTTTCTTCAACAGCCGCCACCCATCTTCATGAACACAGCCACTGTTCTTCTACAGATCTGATGAAAAACCTTCAAATGATGATGAAAACTTGACTTTCTTAGTGTAAAACAGAAAACCCAACTCTTTGGTATGAATCGATTCATCTCAGACCCGTGTATATGGTCTAAATCTGGGTGTTCTTCATTTTTACCCACTTTTACATCTCGAACAAAAATCACAAAAATCACAGATCTAGAGCTCATGTGACTTAGCAAACTGTTAGATACACTAAATCGGGCACCATGGCTCTGATACCAATTGTATGTTCATGGTTTCGGACCGAAACCCGTGATTAGTGTGTTATTATGTTCAAGATGGGAGAGATTATAGACTAATAAACAAAACTTCCTTGTATAAATTCGGTATTACAACGTTACAAAGCGACCCGATTACAAGCTAACCGAACACACCCGATTACAACGTTACCAAGTGGTGATCTCTCCCCCAGGGTCTAAAACCTTCCTCACATTTTCTGCTAATTCTCTCTCCAGTTGCAAATGAACCAAAGGGGTGGTATTTATAGCCACACCCACTTCACTTGCACACACACACAGGGTCAAACAAATAAGCCTCTCGTTTGACCACTTCAAACGAGCGGGTCAATACACGTTCGTTTGACCGTTTCACTAACTGTTACATAATCAGCATAAAATAAAACTAATCTATTCGAACAACATCGGACACAAAAACTGCACCAACACCTTATCCACACCATTGTTGAACCCGGCAAGAACCACACCGCCCATCAAGCATGGACCACTCTTGAAAATCTTTTTCAAGACAACAAGAGTGCCCGTGCTCTCCACCTGCGCCACCGATTTACTAACACCCGTCTTGAGAACTTTCAAAGCGTCTCCACCTACTGTCAAGAACTCAAAACCCTCTCCGATAACTTGGCTAGTGTCGGCCACCCAGTTGACAATGATGGACTCATCCTGCAACTTATTGAAGGACTCACTAAACAATACCAGAGCATTGGCACCATACTTCAAGGACAAGAACCCCTACCACCATTTTATACGGCCCGATCAAAAATGTGCATGGTTGAGTCACGCAAAGCAGAACAGGCCCTTCATGCATTTAAAACAGCTAGCACAGCCCTCAATACCTCTACTCGCCCCACCTCATCCTAACAGATCACCGAGCCCACATATGACTGTTCCCGAGGGCGAGGTCGATCCCGCGGTCATGGGCGTGGACGAGGCAGACAGACATGGGGACGCGGACAACCTGGTTACAACTCCTAGTCCCATCCCTTCCCACCCTATTGGCAACCGCCCTACGGCCCTTGGCCCAACCCGCCTAATCAGTCAACATACCCGAACTATTGGGCCTCTCCCCCTTGACCCTACCCTACTTCAAACCCTCGGCCCACAAATAGTTCGAATGGAGCAGGAGTCGTCGGGTCGCGACCAGGCTAGGCTCATCATACCACCTACACACCCACTGACATTGATCAAGCACTTCAGGCTATGTCTCTAACTCCGCCACAGGAACCAACTGGTTACAGGTGCCACAAGTAACATTAGGGATGAGCATTTGGTATAGGGTACCGGTACCGAACCGTATCGGGTATATTCAATACCGGTACCGGTACCCACTTTTTTTGTTTTTCGGTACCGGTACCGGTATTACGGGTAAAACACCGGTAAGTACCGGTACCATACTGGTACCGGTACCTAACCAGTGTATTCGGTACCGGTACCGGTACCCACTTTTCCCATTTTTCGGTACCGGTACCGGTTTGGTACCGAACGGGTACCGTGCTCATCCCTAAGTAACATGTTTAAGACCTTTGTTAATTTTGATACTTTTTCTGATAATAGCATGGGACAACAAATACTTGTTGGTGATGGCTTAACCATCTCGATTCTTGGACATGGCAACGAAACACTTCCACCCTCTTCCCCCACTTGTTCTTAAAAACGTCCTTTATGCACCCAAACTACTTAAAAACTTAATTTCAGTTCGTCGGTTCACAACCGACAATTCTGTTTCTATCAAATTTGACCCTTTTGGTTTTCTTGTGAAGGACTACAAGATCCGGATCCCTATCCTCCGGGGCAACAGCAGCGGTGATCTATACCCACTTGTGCTCGGGCCCGGAACCACCACTTTTCACTCCACCTTTACTGCTATCACTTACAGTCTATGGCACCAACGTCTTGGACATCCTAGGCGAGCACCTTTACATTCGTTAAAATCATCTAGTTACATTAATTTTCCAAGTTTAAATAAAGGCGATTGTCAATCTTGTGTACTTGGTAAAAGTATTAGACTACCCTTTGCTAGTTTTGATACTCGTATTTTCTTTCCCTTTGATCTCATTCATAGTGATTTATGGACTTCTCCTATTTTGAGTTCTAATGGTCATCGATATTACATATTATTTGTTGATGACGTTATTAATTTTTTATGGACCTACCCCTTGTCGAACAAATCACAAGTCTACACAATTTTTTGTCAATTTCATAAACAAATTACAACTCAATTTGAACGACCCATTAAACCTTTCCAATGTGATAACGACACCGAATACATAAATACATCCTTTCAAACCTTCTTTTCCTCTCATGGCATCCTTTTTAGACGCTCGTGTCCACACACTTCGTCTCAAAATGGTAAAGCGGAACGTATGATTAGAACTATCAATAATATGGTCCCCACCATCCTCACCCATGCCTCACTACCCAACACCTTTTGGCATCATGCCCTTGAAACCGCTACTTACATCCTAAACATTTTACCCGTCAAACACCTTCAAAATCAAACATCTACCAAACTCATATACCGACGCACACCGTCCTATGAACACTTGCGTGTCTTCGGGTGCCTATGTTATCTCTTGACCCCCACCACCACTATCCATAAACTCGACCCCAGATCCACACCTTGTGTCTTCTTGGGTTACCTGTCCACCCACCGCGGTTACAAATGCCTTAATCTTAAAACCAAACAACTTATTATATCTCGACATGTGGCGTTTGACGAGACAACCTTCCCCTTTGCTAACACCATTCACCCGCCACCATCCTACGACTTCATATCCGTTTTTCACCTGCCCTATGGCCCCACATCGATCCAACTACCCATAACATTACCTCACACCACCCCAATGTTCCTTTGTCCCACTCACCTTCGGCCCAAACCACCCCACCCAACACCCCGTCACCTGCAGCCCAAACATCCCCATCCAATAACCCTCCACCTTCGGCCCAAACATCACCACCCAACAACCCGTCCGCCAACAACCCACACCCGAACCTCCATACTTCACCGACCCAACCAGCCGCACCCTCACAACATCATAAACCTCCTACCCCTAACCATGATCAACCATCCCAAACCGTCCCACCTCCCACCCGCACCATGCGCACACACGCCATGGATGGCATAACCAAACCCAAAGCTCGCCTAAACCTCAACGTCTCAACCATTGTCCCCATTCCTAAAACCCCGCCGATGCCTTGTCCATACCGGTTTGGTATAAAGCCATGGCTGATGAATACCATGCTCTTATCAAGAATGAGACATGGGAATTAACACCGAGGTTGCCAAACATGAATGTCATTCGAAGCATGTGGTTATTTAAGCACAAGTTCAAATCTGATGGGTCGTTAAAACGTTACAAGGCGAGGCTAGTTTGTGACGGTCGCCTTCAGCAGGTCGGTATTGATTGTGGAAACACTTTTAGTCCGATTTTTAACCGACAACCATACATACGGTACTCTCCATTGCTTTGTTACATGATTGGAAAATACATTAGCTGGATGTTACGAATGCATTTTTGCATGGTCACTTACATGAGACTGTATACATGTATCAACCCATGGGGTTTTGAAATAAAGATTTTCCGAATCATGTATGTCGGCTTAAGAAGTCCTTATACGGTTTGAAACACGCACCGCGGGCGTGGTATTAACGGTTCACTGATTATGTTATCACTTTGGGGTCTGTGCAAAGTAAATGTGATGTGTCTCTTTTCACTTTTCACCAAGGTTCACAGGTCCATATCTTCTTCTCTACGTGGATGACATAATTCTTGTCACTTCCACAGACATCTTACGGGCCATGGTGTTTTTATATCTCTTTACTGAGAGGTCTGGTTTACTGTGACAATGTCAACGCGATCTATTTATCGGGTAACCTAGTTAAGCCAACGCACCAAACACATCGAGCTCGACATACACTTCGTTCGGGAAAAAGTTCAGAAAGGTCAAGTTCTAGTTCTCCATGTTCCATCTCGTTACCAAATTGCACACATCTTCACCAAAGGCTTGCCACATACACTTTTTGAGGATTTTCGATCCAAGCTTAGTTCGGACTCGGGCACCGATTTCCACGACCCTACTCTATATCATAGCCTCGCAGGTGCTCTTCAGTATCTGACCTTCACCAGGCCAAACATCGTTATACGATCCAACAAATATGTATCCACATGCATGCCCCTAAAACCGGTCATTGGAACGCCCTCAAACGAATCATTCGGTACATTCGTGGCACTACTAGCTTCGGCATCACACTTGGTCCCTCTAACGACCCACACTTAATTGCTTATACTGATGCCGATTGGGTCGGTTGCCCTGACATACGACGTTCTACTAGTGGGTTCTGTGACCAGCAAATTTAACTAACCGACCAGCGAAATTAATTGCTTCCCAGCGAAATTAACAGCAAATTTAAAAGGGTAATTTTTGTTGGCAAGCGTCGAGAAAATTTGACTGTTTTGCAAATAGAAATTGATCCGTAGCTCGTTTGACAAAATCGTCTGCACCATTGAATTCCTTGCATTTTTAGGACAAAAAAAAGACCAAAGAAAGTGCAAGACTACATGAAGAGTGCGAGAAGACTGAAGACAAAGTTATTTTATGAAGCTATTGTCAAGGGGGAGTTTGTTGGTGCATATTTGTGACAACAACTTAGATTTAGTCTTTGGATATCTTGTAATTTTGATTCCAAGAAGCATTATTGTTGTAATTTCTAAAGTCATTGTTATAAAAAGTTCGACCACCATTATTTTGGTATCGATTTTGATATTGACCTTGACTTCTGAAATTATTAGAATTATGATTGTTCATTCTCGGTGAACTGCTTCTAGGTCTCTCATATCTGCCTGCCTGGTGGAGATGTAGGCTGAAATCTTGGTTGATTTCTTTGAAAACGAGGAACTTGTGGAATTCCTTTTTGAGCCTTATCTACACCAACAGCAACATTCTCTGGTTGCTTAGGAGCAGATTTCTTTGGAGAATTTGCAACCTTCTCCTCATTATCACCTTTCTTCTCAGGTGATTTCTCTTTCTTCCTTTCACTAACTTGTGCTTCATTCTTTTTGTTAGGACAACAGCTAGCTACATGTACTGTGGTGTGACATTTGAAGCACACGATCTCTTTTTCGAAGACTTCTTATCTGAAGCCTTTGAACTAGATTCAGGTTTTGATGATGATGCCTTAGAAGAATTTGGTTCAGTTTGCTTAGTTTCAGAATTTTCTTTGTTCTTGTTTTTAGCAAACTCTACATTAGATTCATTTTCAATAACAGCTGTTTCGTTTTTCATGTCACTTCCTTGAACAAAATTAATCTGTTTAACAACAGTTGGATTCTTATTCTTAGGATTGGAAGTTTTGTAGGTCCCCTTGATTCGTATGGATCTTTCACAGAATTGTCAATCCAATCAAGAGTGCGGAATCCCCTTGATCAGAATGTCACAGAAAACGTGTAGAAACAGAAATCAGCATTTCACAATCAAACCGG
Source organism: Helianthus annuus (assembly GCF_002127325.2). Taxonomy (NCBI): domain Eukaryota; kingdom Viridiplantae; phylum Streptophyta; class Magnoliopsida; order Asterales; family Asteraceae; genus Helianthus; species Helianthus annuus. The sequence goes on along the minus strand of NC_035446.2, from coordinate 150,655,541 downwards.
ATCTTTATTGATTATCTATCAAACTGATTACAATCAATCAAGATCCTAACCAACTCCAAATTCGTCCAAGCCCTAAGCACTCTCACGAATTCTCTCTAAAATCTGTTTTGGCTGATTAACCTGAACCCTAAAGCCTAACCTTGTTTATATAACACAAGGTTTGCAACTTGGGTTAGGTTAAACCTCATGGACTGCAAATTGGTGTAAGCCCAATTCACCCCCCCAATAACCCAATTCGTTGGGTTTGGTTAGCCCAAACATTACAACTAACTATTACAAAGCTAAACCCGCTAACTGTTTATCGTTTAACTAATTACAAGATATCCAAAGACCAAATCTAAGTTGTTTTCACAAATATGCACCAACAAACTCCCCCTTGACAATAGCTTCATAAAATAACTTTTTCTTTAGTCTTCTTGCAATCTTCATGTAGTCTTGTTCAGCTTCAATAGCTTCTGTCAGCAACAGATTCCCCCTAAGCTGATGCATCCAATCACCAAATCTTCAAAAACGTTAGCACTTGAGTAAACTCCAGTTTAGCATTTGCACAACAATCTTCAAACTCTTTAATCTTGTCTGCAATGTAGAAAGGAGGTTCTACCATGCATCCAATCAAGCTCTCATCTTCTCAGCAACTTCTCAGCAACATACCGCTTCAATCTATATACTATAAAACAAACATCTCGAGAAACCATAAGAATTTTTCAACAAAGTTAAATAAATTATTATTATTCAAGAGATAGTTAAACTGTATCACAGATTAAGTATTTTCAATTTATCACCAACACGCAAAAATTTTTGTTCAACGCATAAGAACCTGCATGATTTAAAATTTTGAACTCACTTTCTAGCACCGTCTCCCCCTATCAGTAACAATTCCTCCAAGAATAACAGTTTCCGTACGTTAAGAATTTTAAACAGAAAATGACACTATTTTTGGATTTTTATATTTTTCTGAAAGCAAATAAATAACAAAAGCAATAAACACTCTATTTTTGTGAGAATCACCGGTAAGAAGATCATATCAACAAAATCAAACTGTTTTCACACTATTAGATAATTCTTTAATTTTTCATGAAAAACAGTCCAAGACGCTTACCAGTATGTTTGTCCACTTAAACAAAATGCATGAACATTTCAAGTACCATTACCATATGATACGTTAAGGTAATTTTAATTACTGATATATTAGTGTGTCCCACTTCAGGATATACCCCCACGATCAAGGTATGCACAAAGATTCATCGTAGTAGGTGAGTATACTGAATTCATCCGTTTTGTTTTTCAACATTTAGATAATTGGTGATCAGGTTAGTACTTCCGTATAACAAAGAGACCAAAATATCTAACGAGGGCTATGACAAATACCATTTTTGGTACGATTTATGCATTTTGCACTTTTTGAATGACTCTCTAGGAGTGCTTCTTCATTTATGGGATTTGGCATGTGTTTGCTCTTTTAAGATATCCTGGTTGTGCCTAGGTCAGCAAGTATCTGGATGCAGCAGAAGGACAACCCTGATATCCCAGATGAAATAACAGTATAAAGACCCAAAACCTTAGATTTTGGCAATCTATCAACGCAAGATTTAAGGTCATTAAACCATACACCACTGATGTGTTCCCCACTCATACACAGTTCATTTAGGTTTATATCACATTGGTAAGTTGATTATTTCATGCTTTTGCCTACTGGTACATCGTATGATGAAGCTGCTATCACACTTAAGCAATTTAATTTCAGTTTCAGTGTGACAGTCTCACTTGTTGATGTATTATCATCTCTTCTTTTTCACACAGTGATAACTCATTTTTTATTTTCTATTTTTTATGTTTTTGATTTTTTAATGTTTTTGTATTTTTGATTTTTAAGAAAAGAAGTAAACTATTTACAAAATTCTTATGAAAAACCAGTTATTTAGGATTCCTCATCCCGTTGAGTTCGACTAAATGTTCAAAGCGAGCCATGTCAAATGCTTTAGTATAAAGATCTGCCAGGTTATCTTCTGTGTCGACTCGATGTAATTCAATTAGTCTCTTTTCAGCACAATCCCGTATAAAATGATGACGAATGTCAATATGTTTTGGTGCGACTGTGTTTCACGGAATTATTAGTTATAGAAATTGTGGCATTATTGTCTATCATAATAGGAGTACGAGTGAAATCCAAACCGTAATCGCGCATCTGCTATTGTATCCAGAGAACCTGAGAGCAGCAGCTACCTGCAGCAATATATTCAGCTTCACACGTAGAGATAGACACACAAGATTGCTTCTTGCATTGCCAAGAGACAATCCTACCTCCTAAGAACTGACAACCACCTGTTGTAGACTTCCTGTTAGACTTGCATCCTCCAAAGTCTGAGTCAGTGTAAGCAACAAACGTCAAATCACTATCAGCTGGATACCACAACCCAAGTTTAGGTTTCCCCTTCAAGTAACGAAGAATCCGCTTCACTGCTTTCATGTGTGACTCTTTTGGATTAGCCTGATATCTGGCACACAAGCATATGACAAACATAATGTCGGGTCTTGAAGCAGTCAAGTACATTAGAGAACCAATCATTGCCCTGTATTGAGTTGGATCAACGTCTTCGGTACTTTCATGATCTGGGCCAAGATTGTGATTTTCACATATGGGTGTGTTGAAAGTAGAGCAATCATTCATTTTGAACCGATTCAAAATGTCATACACATACTTTGTTTGATGAATAAACATCCCATCCTCCTTCTGTTCAACTTGTAATCCCAGAAATTAAGGCAGCTCACCCATAGCATACATTTCGAACTTGCTCTTCATCACCTGCTCGAACTCTTTACACATGCTTTTATCTAATGACCCAAAGATGATGTCATCCACGTATACCTGTACCAGAAGAAAATCTTCCTTCTTCCTCTTGATGAACAATGTACTGTCAATCTGACCTCTTTCAAAACCACTCTTGATCAGATGTGTTGACAGTGTCTCGTACCATGCCCTGGGAACTTGATGTAGTCCATACAAAGCTTTATCAAGTTTGTACACCCGATCTGGATAATCTGGATCAACGAACCCATCTGGTTGTGAGACATACACCACTTCTTGGACTTTCCCATAAAGAAACACACTCTTCATGTCTAGTTGGTAAACTTTCAAGCCCTTGAATGAAGCGAAGGCTAGGAATAAACGAATTGCTTCCAACCTTGCCACTGGTGCAAACACTTCATTGTAATCTATCCCTTCTTGCTGATTGAAACCTTTGACAACCAATCGAGCCTTGTTTCGCGTGACTATTCCTCTTTCATCCTTCTTGCACCTAAATACCCATTTAGTGCCAATCTCTCTTTCACCTTTAGGAAGGTCAACTAACTCCCAAACCTTCAACTTTGCAAACTGGGCCAATTCCTCTTGCATAGCCACAACCCAAGAATTGTCTTTTAGAGCCACATGAATGTTCTTCGGCTCCTCTTGAGAAATAAAGCAACTATACAAGCACTCATTCGCTATCCCAGTCTTCTCAATCGACACAAATAAACCAGTATTCGCTGCTATGCTTCTCCTTGTCTGAACACCTGCAATAGGATCTCCAAGTATCATGTCAACTGGATGATCTCTATTTGCTCGTGTAGTAGCAACGGTATCAACTTCTAAATTGTCACCCAGGTTTGATCCAATCTCCCCCTGCATATTCTGATTTGCAAACGGATTAATGAAATCCTCCCCCTAATTGGGTTCAGGTTCACTATCGCTTGAATCAGTATCAGCAGCACCTTGGGAAGTTTCTGGAGCATCTGTCATATCAACATTCGATCTAGGCATGAACTCGCCTTCATCGTCTTCACTAATCATTGTCTGAATCAGCTGAGAATCATCTGCATTGGAAAACTCAGGAATATTAAATGATTTAAAAACACTTTCATAATCATATAATATAGCAGGTCCATTCGTTGATTGGATTGTTGAGGTTTGTATGAAGTAATTTCCACATTAAACACAACCTCAATTTTACCAGTTTTTAGATTAAAAACCCTTTTATTCGGTGCGCCAGGTACATAACCTAAAAAGTAGCCTTCGTCAGCCACCTCACCGAATTTTTGTTTATCTTTATTACGCACAATGGTGCAGGGTAATCCAAATGGTTCAAAGCCTTCTAAGTTTGGCTTTTTGTTAAACATTAACTCATGACAAGTTTTGTTAAAACGTTTAACAGTCAAAACTTTGTTTAGGACGTAGCAAGCTGTATTCACAGCTTCTCCCAAGAAAAGAACTGGTAGCTTTGAATCTGAAAGCATCGTCCTAGCGGCTTCAATCAACGTCCTGTTTTTCCTCTCAGCGACTCCATTCTGTTGAGGTGTATAAGGAGCAGAATATTGATGTTCAATTCCCTTACGAAGACAATAGAGATCCAGAATACGATTCTTGAACTCCGTGCCATTATCACTCCTTATCCTCTTGATCTTTGCATCATGGACATTTTTCAATTTTGTAAAAAGATCTATCAACATCTCTGCTGTCTCATCTTTTGTACCTAAAAAGAAAACCCATGAATAACTTGAGTAATCATCAGTGACAACAAGGCAATAGTACTTTCCACCTATGCTCCTCACGTTCACGGGACCGAATAAATCGATGTGAAGTAATTCATAAGGGGCATCTATGGAATTTACTGTTTTAGACATATGAGGTTTCTTGTGTTGTTTTCCCTTTTGACAGGGTAGACATTTATCTTCCACTTGAAGCCTCTGTATTGGAACCCCTTTCACTAGCTCATTTTTAACAAGGTAATTCATTTTTCGATAGTTAATATGGGCCATGCGTCTGTGCCACAACATCGATTCAGCTTCAGATACTTTTGATAGGAAACACACCACCACAGCAGTCGGATCCTTAGCACCCATGTCAATGACATAAGTGTCATTTCTCCTTGGCGCACACATTACTATCCAATCGTCCGGAATCTCCAAACCTGGTTTCAACACTAATGCTTCAGTCTTGGTAAAATGGACCGAGTGACCCTTGTCGCAGACTTGAGACACGCTCATCAGATTGTGTTTAAGCTGCTCAACATGGTTCACTTTGTCTAGTGTGATCTTCCCATTGGTCACTTTTCCTCGACCTGTAATTCTACCACCTTTAGCACCCGCAAAATTCACATGTCCACCATCATAATCTTCAAACTCAGTCAACAATCTTGCATCCCCCGTCATGTGCCTGGAGCAGCCACTATCAACATACCATAAGTTGATAATCCTCCTTAGCAGCTCCTGCACACACCAACCAAGAAATTAGTTAGATTGGGGGACCCAAGCCTTAATGGTCTTGGGTTGTCCAAATTTACCAACCACTGGAACATCCATCCAATATCCATTACTCCTAACATGAGTCTTGGATCTCAGACCTGTTGATGGAATTTGATTTTGATTTCCACTAGGTCCTTGGTCCTGAGGGTTCCTATATGTGTTTGGACTATTTGACCTTTGAAAATTTTGATTTTGATACCTTGAATTTTGATTCCAAGACAAAGTTATTTTATGAAGCTATTGTCAAGGGGGAGTTTGTTAGTGCATATTTGTGACAACAGCTTAGATTTGGTCTTTGGATATTTTGTAATTACTTAAACGATAAACAGTTAGCGGGTTTAGCTTTGTAATAGTTAGTTGTAATGTTTGGGCTAACCAAACCCAACGAATTGGGTTAATAGGGGGCGAACTGGGCTTACGCCAATTCGCAGTCCATGAGGTTTAACCTAGCCCAAGTTGCAAACCTTGTGTTATATAAACAAGGTTAGGCTTTAGGGTTCAGGTTAATCAGCCAAAACAAATTTTAGAGAGAATTCGTGAGAGTGCTTAGGGCTTGGACGAATTTGGAGTTGGTTAGGGATCTTGATTGATTGTAATCAGTTTGATAGATAATTAATAAAGATCCGGTTTGATTGTGAATTGCTGATTTCTGTTTCTACACGTTTTCTGTGACATGCTGATCAAGAGGATTCCGCACTCTTGATTGGATTGACAATTCTGTGAAAGATCCATACGACTCAAGGGGACCTACATCTATTTATCGGGTAACCCAGTTCAGCATCAACGCACCAAACACATTAAGCTCGACATACACTTCGTTCGGGAAAAAGTTTAGAAAGGTCAAGTTCGAGTTCTCCATGTTCCATCTCGTTACCAAATTGCAGATATCTTCACCAAAGGCTTGCCACGGACACTTTTTGAGGATTTTCGATCCAGTCTAAGCCTTCGCTCACCTCCGACTTCGACTGCGGGGGTGTAATAGACAATATATTTGTAGATATAATTCTGTATTTATCATTGTTTGCTTGTCATTGTAATATTCCCTAATTTACGGGATTGTAACTTTTCTATATAATGGAAACCCCAAGAGGGCGAGGATCAAGGATCCATTCGTTTCATAAACTTAGGATATAACTAAATTATTTCTAACAAAAATTGTCTTGGCAGGTCTCTAAAGGTCTGAATGAAAGTAATCCAATATCCCTTGTGTTGTATGTTGCCTTTTCTTGTTGAACTTCACACTGTGTGATTTACCCATTACAAAATGTTCACATAATCTCACACCGCTTTCTATAAACTCACCAATAACAATTCTTGCTTTTTTAACTCTACCAGCCCCCTGATATCTGATGTGGCCTAACGTCTTGCACTATAACATTAACATTGCTTCATTCGCTGGTAACTAATCTGCAACACAGTCCCCAAGTATCACCTTTCCATCTAACACCTAAATATTATTGTCCTTTATGGTTCCTAACGACATGACCATTAAGCCTTTCACAACCTTTGCTTTCCATATTTTGGGCTATCACAATATCTGTACTATGGCCATTCTACCCGAACAACGTGAGTACCGGTGTCAATTCTACCCAAACCCTTACTAATATTCGGGGTTTTTTTTTTTTCGATCAATGCATATAAAATAATTACTGACATAATTTTTTGGTATATCAAGACTTTTTTGTTTTGGATTTTCTCAATCAATATCAACCGAGTTCTAGCCACCCACCGCGAGTTCATTTTACCATTTTAGTTTATTTATTAAACAATTACATTAAAAAATAGGGAGAATTACATATTTCCCCTTACAAAACACCCTTAATTGCATATATCCCCTCCCTTATTAACATTTTAGATAAAGACAAAATTGCCCCTTTAAAACTAAAAACCCCATTAACCGTTATCTCATCGGTTGCTTTTAGATTCAAACACAGCGACGACTGTTTAGCTTCCTCTTAGCGTTTCGATCTTTAAAGTCTGGTTCTAGGCTGTTTGATTTTGTAGTCAACGATTCCATTATGTAGAGAAAATCTGGTAATTTAAATAGTATATTATATGAACCTATTTTTCGTAATGGGTGTTTTATCATTGCTGCTGCAATTGCAATGGATGTTTTGACATTGGCCATTAAAATAAAAATTTTGAACCTTTTGTTGGTAATGGGCATTTTGAATTTGCAAAATCTATTAAAAAATTGGTCAACTGATAATATTTTTTCCTTTTTTATGGATACTGTAATAGGTGTTTTTAATGGCAAGTGTAACAATTGATTGATTCTTATTTTACTTGATAATTGATGAACCGATTCATCCACAGTCATGAAAAATCAATTATTAACACGTAAAAATGACAAAATGTTAAAATTGGGTAAAAGCATAAACATTTGGAATTTTTAGTTAAAATAGGGGTAAAGTAGTCATTCTATAATTTAGTTTTAATAAATTAAATTAAAATAGGTAAATTTGGAACTTTATTTAAAAAGTAAGGGAAGATATGCAATTTTATATTTGGGTTAGGTAAATATGCAATAAATGAATTTTATAAGGTGATATATGCAATTCACCCTAAAAAAATATTGTAAAAAAAAAAAAACACTATAAAAGGGCGGGAACTTTATAGGTGCCGCTACTGGTCTACTTCCGTCTCTCCCAAACCTCAACTGATCCGCCAGTCCGATCGAAACCTCATTAGATTCACACAATCCGACATGGAAAGGGATGCGATTCAGATCGGTGCAAACACTACTAAGCCTGTTACAAGGTAGACTCTCGCTTAATTAATTCTGGGTGTTTTAATCAGTCACCATATAGCTAATTGTTTATCATCTGATCTGACTCAAGGTCTCGCTGGAAGAGGGAACTCATTCAACTGAACGGAAAACCTGATCGGAATTACATCCACCAGGCCTCTCAGCTGCTAATGCAGTCGTATGCCCAGGTATATTAATTTATGAATTGTGGATATATTTAGTTAATTTTGTTATTCACTAACCCTAGATTTGTTTTCTTTGGGAAGGTCGGGTCATTTCGCCACAGATATCACATCTCGGAATCACCTTGTGTTACATATGTCTTATCCCGTATCTGTTTTCATGTTAGCATCCTTTCCCAAGCCAAACAAGCCTAGTTCATGGTTTAGTTTTGGACTAAGATATCATAAATAACAGGAGTTATTGCTTATATTTAATATCCATGTTTTGCAGATGCGAAGCATCCTTTATCATGAATCTGAACCAGACTACCGCTTTCGGTCAGTGTTACTGCTCTATATTCATATTAAGTTGCTTCATTGTAAACAAATAGGTTATCTGAATAAATATATGTTTGGGTGTGGGTGTGTTTAACTTGATGACAAATACTTCAAACAAAAGTGCCTAAGGAACTTCATATACATAGGGCCTAGTAATCCCACTCGCAACCTCTGTTGTCAAGGCTCAAAAGCCTCACTTTTAGACCCTCGAGCACATTTTTCAGGCCAAGTTCTAACGAAATGCCAGCTAAAAATTGTCTATACAAGTTTGAACAAATCTAAAACAATTATACCAACTCTAAACAATCCTGGAATCAACCTTAAACAACCAAAACTAACCCAAAAGAAGCCTAAAACGCGTCTAAGCCCCTAAAAATTGTATTAATATACCACACCTTGCCTAAAATAACTCTTGCTTTTTAAGAGCCTTGCACTATGGCCCAAGGCTCACCCTTTGTGCCTTGAGTGAGCCTTGCGCCTTCGATAACTATGCTCACAACAATCATTTGTTATGTGGCTGAGACCATCCACATCTCTTAAATTCAAAACTTATATTGCTTTCTTTATTTTTGAGTTGTGTTCTAATGGAATGATAATGGTTCTTTTCTTTTGATTTAATTTCAGAAGTCCAGCTGGATCCCCTTACGTACCAGATATATTCACTAAAATCGGTGTCTCTGCTTTAGAATTTGACACAAGGGTATGGTATGGTTTTGTTTCAGTGCTTGGGAAAACATAGCATATGTGATTAATATAGTAAACACCATGGTGAAGTACCATATGTATCTAAGAATATAGCAGTTAATTAATGATCATGACGTCATGTGTATGTTTTATTTTCACTCATCCATAGCTGGAAATGGGAAAACCATTCAGGTCTCATTTCGCTATCTTTTTCCGTGGACTAGGAATAGCACATACGACTTATTAATTATTTATTTTTAACAGGGAACTTGTTTGGCATCAGCAACAAGAACAGGGTGCTTAACGGTGCATAACTTTGAATCTCTATACAGAAAAAAAATGGTAACATTCGCATTAATACAAGTGGTGTTAATCGGTGAATCTTTGTGTGTTTGTGTTTGTGCTTGTTTCATCCCGGTTTGCTCACTAGCTTGGATTCCGCACTTGCTAGTGGGTTAGTATAACAAGGTTAAGGTTGAACCTCATCCTCCGAGAGGGACCTACAAGTGGTATCAGAGCTAAGGCTCTTTACCTTGTTTAAAACCGGGTTTTGTTCAAGTTCTTGGTGTGTTTGGACACTTGGTTTAGCACCCGTTTTTGGTGGTTTTTCTTGCATTTTTAAACATAAAAACGTGTTCTAAACCAACCGAGTGTGTTAAAAAGCGGGTTGGGTAACTTAAAACTTGTTTTTAAGATATTTGGTGATTTCCGGCCATAATTCCGGTGGGTTCCGGTGATCGGATTTTCTGGATAAGGTTTTCCTTTTTGGGCATATCTTATTTGAAAATCTGAGTTGGTAGAGAAAGTACAATCTGACCATCCCTTTTGCCGAAAGTTGACCTTACCTACCCATCACCTTTTCACCAACCTGTCACATCAGTGTCAGTGTGTCAGAAGCATTCGAAAGATATCCTTCGACATCGAAAGACCATCTTTCGATCAAAGACAGCTCGATAGATAAGCATCTTTCGAGTAGTCTTTCGAAGTCTAAGCATTATCTTTCGTTCCAGGAATCTATTCGAAGGATAGTTGTTTGAAAGATAAGGATTTATCTCGAAAGATAAGGATCTTTCAAGTGTGAATCTTTCGAAATTTTGAATCTTTCGAAACCATTGCTCGAAAGTCAACAGTGATCTTTCGAACACTGTTGATCATTCGAACAAGTGTTGATCCTTCGTTTGTGGTCTGTTTATTGTTAAAAAGTTTCTGTTTTTCAGATCTTTCGAACCAGGATCTTTCGGCTGTGTGTGATCTTTCGGAATATTCATTTAGCATTTATTTTTCTTATAAATCATGAATCCGAATTGGTGGAATCCGGCTCCAGACAGTGGGAAATATACAAGTTCAGGTTCCACTCCCTCATGGTGGGGTACACCGGCTCCAGATAGTGGAAAGTACACATGTACAAGTCTATCACCTTCATGGGCCGAGTCTCCAGTATCAACATCTTCACAAGCAAATGCCATATCATCAAGTCAATGGGCATTAGTATCGAATCAAACTCCGAGCATTCAAAGTATCTTATTGAGCGAAAGTGAAACCGGAAGTTTGAATCGACCTCCGAAGTTGATGCATCTAAATGAATATCCGGGCTGGGTTGATAGATTCCGTACATATGTTCTTGGTCAAAACACCGAGCTGTGGATACGTTTCACCACAGATTTCGATCAAGCTATAGAAGTTGCTGCTTCAGATACTGTTACGTTTGCCGATCTTCCTGAAGATCAAAAGAAAACGTATGATCTGGAAAAGAAAGCATACGCCATTCTCACTCAGGCGTTGAGCAAGGATATTTACCACCAGTTTGTCAGTTTCAAGACAACTAAGAAGTTGTGGGACGGGTTGAAAACCAGAGGAGTAGGGAATGAAGCAACACGTCAATTGCGTCATGATCTTCTCAAGAAAGAATTCGACTGTTTCACGTGCATGGATAAGGAGTCTTTGGGAGACATGACAAGCCGGTTTTATCATTTGCTTACTGAGTTGAATAATTTTGGTGTAGCAACAACTCAAGCAGAAGTGGTGAAGAAGTTTGCTGATGCTTTGCCTCCCCAATGGAGCAGTTTCTTGGAAATCCTAAAGTATAACGGAGTGTTGAGAACTACAAATATCAACGACTTCGTGCAGCTTTTGGAAAACAAGAATCAGGAGGAAACATTAAAGGCGAAGAGAGTTCCACTGCCACAAAATCCAGAAATGTATTATGGAACTTCCAGTACTTCGTCTGCAAGAACCGGTCCACATGCTCCACTACAAACGGCGTTTGTCACAAGTACAGATATGTATGGCAATCCGGTGCAAGTTCCTGTTAAGCCACCTCCCACCACAGACATGTATGGAAATCCAATACAACCACCTCCTCCTCCTCCTGCTCAACAACAACGTGCATGTTATGGAGGAACATCATCTGCTGGTCAGCAATCAAAGCCAAGTACAGTACAGCTCGACACTTCAAGCTTCTCTAAAGTCAGTGTAGAAGTAGCTAAGGAACACATGGAGCTGCTTAACACTGTAGTGAGCGCGTAATGTGGGTTAATAGAAGGTCAGATTGGCAACATTAATATGACACAAGAAGACTATCGGCAGATTGATAAAGAAGAGATGGACTTGATGGATATCAAGTGGGCCTTTGCTAGTGCTGTGAGAAGAGCAAAGGATTGGATGGAAAGTACTGGCAGAACCAGCGTGGAGAGTAAGAGAGACACCAAGTATGGGTTCGATAAACAAGCAGTGAAGTGCTTCAACTGTGGTGAACGGGGTCACTTTAAAAGGGAATGTACAAAGCCAGCACAGCACGGGAACCAAAACCCCTTCAGAAATCAAGGCAACCAGCAGAACAGAAACAATGAGCGTACATTGGTGCCCGTCAACAACCAAACCAACCGGGCACTTGCGGTTCAGGTGGATGAAGGTTGTGACTGGTCAATCCAGTTGGGTGGTGAAGCTCCAGATGGAACAGCATGTTTTGCTCAAGTTGTGAAGCATGTTTTGGTGCGACTGTGTTTCACGGAATTATTAGTTATAGAAATTGTGGCATTATTGTCTATCATAATAGGAGTACGAGTGAAATCCAAACCGTAATCGCGCATCTGCTATTGTATCCAGAGAACCTGAGAGCAGCAGCTACCTGCAGCAATATATTCAGCTTCACACGTAGAGATAGACACACAAGATTGCTTCTTGCATTGCCAAGAGACAATCCTACCTCCTAAGAACTGACAACCACCTGTTGTAGACTTCCTGTTAGACTTGCATCCTCCAAAGTCTGAGTCAGTGTAAGCAACAAACGTCAAATCACTATCAGCTGGATACCACAACCCAAGTTTAGGTTTCCCCTTCAAGTAACGAAGAATCCGCTTCACTGCTTTCATGTGTGACTCTTTTGGATTAGCCTGATATCTGGCACACAAGCATATGACAAACATAATGTCGGGTCTTGAAGCAGTCAAGTACATTAGAGAACCAATCATTGCCCTGTATTGAGTTGGATCAACGTCTTCGGTACTTTCATGATCTGGGCCAAGATTGTGATTTTCACATATGGGTGTGTTGAAAGTAGAGCAATCATTCATTTTGAACCGATTCAAAATGTCATACACATACTTTGTTTGATGAATAAACATCCCATCCTCCTTCTGTTCAACTTGTAATCCCAGAAATTAAGGCAGCTCACCCATAGCACACATTTCGAACTTGCTCTTCATCACCTGCTCGAACTCTTTACACATGCTTTTATCTAATGACCCAAAGATGATGTCATCCACGTATACCTGTACCAGAAGAAAATCTTCCTTCTTCCTCTTGATGAACAATGTACTGTCAATCTGACCTCTTTCAAAACCACTCTTGATCAGATGTGTTGACAGTGTCTCGTACCATGCCCTGGGAACTTGATGTAGTCCATACAAAGCTTTATCAAGTTTGTACACCCGATCTGGATAATCTGGATCAACGAACCCATCTGGTTGTGAGACATACACCACTTCTTGGACTTTCCCATAAAGAAACACACTCTTCATGTCTAGTTGGTAAACTTTCAAGCCCTTGAATGAAGCGAAGGCTAGGAATAAACGAATTGCTTCCAACCTTGCCACTGGTGCAAACACTTCATTGTAATCTATCCCTTCTTGCTGATTGAAACCTTTGACAACCAATCGAGCCTTGTTTCGCGTGACTATTCCTCTTTCATCCTTCTTGCACCTAAATACCCATTTAGTGCCAATCTCTCTTTCACCTTTAGGAAGGTCAACTAACTCCCAAACCTTCAACTTTGCAAACTGGGCCAATTCCTCTTGCATAGCCACAACCCAAGAATTGTCTTTTAGAGCCACATGAATGTTCTTCGGCTCCTCTTGAGAAATAAAGCAACTATACAAGCACTCATTCGCTATCCCAGTCTTCTCAATCGACACAAATAAACCAGTATTCGCTGCTATGCTTCTCCTTGTCTGAACACCTGCAATAGGATCTCCAAGTATCATGTCAACTGGATGATCTCTATTTGCTCGTGTAGTAGCAACGGTATCAACTTCTAAATTGTCACCCAGGTTTGATCCAATCTCCCCCTGCATATTCTGATTTGCAAACGGATTAATGAAATCCTCCCCCTAATTGGGTTCAGGTTCACTATCGCTTGAATCAGTATCAGCAGCACCTTGGGAAGTTTCTGGAGCATCTGTCATATCAACATTCGATCTAGGCATGAACTCGCCTTCATCGTCTTCACTAATCATTGTCTGAATCAGCTGAGAATCATCTGCATTGGAAAACTCAGGAATATTAAATGATTTAAAAACACTTTCATAATCATATAATATAGCAGGTCCATTCGTTGATTGGATTGTTGAGGTTTGTATGAAGTAATTTCCACATTAAACACAACCTCAATTTTACCAGTTTTTAGATTAAAAACCCTTTTATTCGGTGCGCCAGGTACATAACCTAAAAAGTAGCCTTCGTCAGCCACCTCACCGAATTTTTGTTTATCTTTATTACGCACAATGGTGCAGGGTAATCCAAATGGTTCAAAGCCTTCTAAGTTTGGCTTTTTGTTAAACATTAACTCATGACAAGTTTTGTTAAAACGTTTAACAGTCAAAACTTTGTTTAGGACGTAGCAAGCTGTATTCACAGCTTCTCCCAAGAAAAGAACTGGTAGCTTTGAATCTGAAAGCATCGTCCTAGCGGCTTCAATCAACGTCCTGTTTTTCCTCTCAGCGACTCCATTCTGTTGAGGTGTATAAGGAGCAGAATATTGATGTTCAATTCCCTTACGAAGACAATAGAGATCCAGAATACGATTCTTGAACTCCGTGCCATTATCACTCCTTATCCTCTTGATCTTTGCATCATGGACATTTTTCAATTTTGTAAAAAGATCTATCAACATCTCTGCTGTCTCATCTTTTGTACCTAAAAAGAAAACCCATGAATAACTTGAGTAATCATCAGTGACAACAAGGCAATAGTACTTTCCACCTATGCTCCTCACGTTCACGGGACCGAATAAATCGATGTGAAGTAATTCATAAGGGGCATCTATGGAATTTACTGTTTTAGACATATGAGGTTTCTTGTGTTGTTTTCCCTTTTGACAGGGTAGACATTTATCTTCCACTTGAAACCTCTGTATTGGAACCCCTTTCACTAGCTCATTTTTAACAAGGTAATTCATTTTTCGATAGTTAATATGGGCCATGCGTCTGTGCCACAACATCGATTCAGCTTCAGATACTTTTGATAGGAAACACACCACCACAGCAGTCGGATCCTTAGCACCCATGTCAATGACATAAGTGTCATTTCTCCTTGGCGCACACATTACTATCCAATCGTCCGGAATCTCCAAACCTGGTTTCAACACTAATGCTTCAGTCTTGGTAAAATGGACCGAGTGACCCTTGTCGCAGACTTGAGACACGCTCATCAGATTGTGTTTAAGCTGCTCAACATGGTTCACTTTGTCTAGTGTGATCTTCCCATTGGTCACTTTTCCTCGACCTGTAATTCTACCACCTTTAGCACCCGCAAAATTCACATGTCCACCATAATAATCTTCAAACTCAGTCAACAATCTTGCATCCCCCGTCATGTGCCTGGAGCAGCCACTATCAACATACCATAAGTTGATAATCCTCCTTAGCAGCTCCTGCACACACCAACCAAGAAATTAGTTAGATTGGGGGACCCAAGCCTTAATGGTCTTGGGTTGTCCAAATTTACCAACCACTGGAACATCCATCCAATATCCATTACTCCTAACATGAGTCTTGGATCTCAGACCTGTTGATGGAATTTGATTTTGATTTCCACTAGGTCCTTGGTCCTGAGGGTTCCTATATGTGTTTGGACTATTTGACCTTTGAAAATTTTGATTTTGATACCTTGAATTTTGATTCCAAGACAAAGTTATTTTATGAAGCTATTGTCAAGGGGGAGTTTGTTAGTGCATATTTGTGACAACAGCTTAGATTTGGTCTTTGGATATTTTGTAATTACTTAAACGATAAACAGTTAGCGGGTTTAGCTTTGTAATAGTTAGTTGTAATGTTTGGGCTAACCAAACCCAACGAATTGGGTTAATAGGGGGCGAACTGGGCTTACGCCAATTCGCAGTCCATGAGGTTTAACCTAGCCCAAGTTGCAAACCTTGTGTTATATAAACAAGGTTAGGCTTTAGGGTTCAGGTTAATCAGCCAAAACAAATTTTAGAGAGAATTCGTGAGAGTGCTTAGGGCTTGGACGAATTTGGAGTTGGTTAGGGATCTTGATTGATTGTAATCAGTTTGATAGATAATTAATAAAGATCCGGTTTGATTGTGAATTGCTGATTTCTGTTTCTACACGTTTTCTGTGACATGCTGATCAAGAGGATTCCGCACTCTTGATTGGATTGACAATTCTGTGAAAGATCCATACGACTCAAGGGGACCTACATCTATTTATCGGGTAACCCAGTTCAGCATCAACGCACCAAACACATTAAGCTCGACATACACTTCGTTCGGGAAAAAGTTTAGAAAGGTCAAGTTCGAGTTCTCCATGTTCCATCTCGTTACCAAATTGCAGATATCTTCACCAAAGGCTTGCCACGGACACTTTTTGAGGATTTTCGATCCAGTCTAAGCCTTCGCTCACCTCCGACTTCGACTGCGGGGGTGTAATAGACAATATATTTGTAGATATAATTCTGTATTTATCATTGTTTGCTTGTCATTGTAATATTCCCTAATTTACGGGATTGTAACTTTTCTATATAATGGAAACCCCAAGAGGGCGAGGATCAAGGATCCATTCGTTTCATAAACTTAGGATATAACTAAATTATTTCTAACAAAAATTGTCTTGGCAGGTCTCTAAAGGTCTGAATGAAAGTAATCCAATATCCCTTGTGTTGTATGTTGCCTTTTCTTGTTGAACTTCACACTGTGTGATTTACCCATTACAAAATGTTCACATAATCTCACACCGCTTTCTATAAACTCACCAATAACAATTCTTGCTTTTTTAACTCTACCAGCCCCCTGATATCTGATGTGGCCTAACGTCTTGCACTATAACATTAACATTGCTTCATTCGCTGGTAACTAATCTGCAACACAGTCCCCAAGTATCACCTTTCCATCTAACACCTAAATATTATTGTCCTTTATGGTTCCTAACGACATGACCATTAAGCCTTTCACAACCTTTGCTTTCCATATTTTGGGCTATCACAATATCTGTACTATGGCCATTCTACCCGAACAACGTGAGTACCGGTGTCAATTCTACCCAAACCCTTACTAATATTCGGGGTTTTTTTTTTTTCGATCAATGCATATAAAATAATTACTGACATAATTTTTTGGTATATCAAGACTTTTTTGTTTTGGATTTTCTCAATCAATATCAACCGAGTTCTAGCCACCCACCGCGAGTTCATTTTACCATTTTAGTTTATTTATTAAACAATTACATTAAAAAATAGGGAGAATTACATATTTCCCCTTACAAAACACCCTTAATTGCATATATCCCCTCCCTTATTAACATTTTAGATAAAGACAAAATTGCCCCTTTAAAACTAAAAACCCCATTAACCGTTATCTCATCGGTTGCTTTTAGATTCAAACACAGCGACGACTGTTTAGCTTCCTCTTAGCGTTTCGATCTTTAAAGTCTGGTTCTAGGCTGTTTGATTTTGTAGTCAACGATTCCATTATGTAGAGAAAATCTGGTAATTTAAATAGTATATTATATGAACCTATTTTTCGTAATGGGTGTTTTATCATTGCTGCTGCAATTGCAATGGATGTTTTGACATTGGCCATTAAAATAAAAATTTTGAACCTTTTGTTGGTAATGGGCATTTTGAATTTGCAAAATCTATTAAAAAATTGGTCAACTGATAATATTTTTTCCTTTTTTATGGATACTGTAATAGGTGTTTTTAATGGCAAGTGTAACAATTGATTGATTCTTATTTTACTTGATAATTGATGAACCGATTCATCCACAGTCATGAAAAATCAATTATTAACACGTAAAAATGACAAAATGTTAAAATTGGGTAAAAGCATAAACATTTGGAATTTTTAGTTAAAATAGGGGTAAAGTAGTCATTCTATAATTTAGTTTTAATAAATTAAATTAAAATGGGTAAATTTGGAACTTTATTTAAAAAGTAAGGGAAGATATGCAATTTTATATTTGGGTTAGGTAAATATGCAATAAATGAATTTTATAAGGTGATATATGCAATTCACCCTAAAAAAATATTGTAAAAAAAAAAAACACTATAAAAGGGCGGGAACTTTATAGGTGCCGCTACTGGTCTACTTCCGTCTCTCCCAAACCTCAACTGATCCGCCAGTCCGATCGAAACCTCATTAGATTCACACAATCCGACATGGAAAGGGATGCGATTCAGATCGGTGCAAACACTACTAAGCCTGTTACAAGGTAGACTCTCGCTTAATTAATTCTGGGTGTTTTAATCAGTCACCATATAGCTAATTGTTTATCATCTGATCTGACTCAAGGTCTCGCTGGAAGAGGGAACTCATTCAACTGAACGGAAAACCTGATCGGAATTACATCCACCAGGCCTCTCAGCTGCTAATGCAGTCGTATGCCCAGGTATATTAATTTATGAATTGTGGATATATTTAGTTAATTTTGTTATTCACTAACCCTAGATTTGTTTTCTTTGGGAAGGTCGGGTCATTTCGCCACAGATATCACATCTCGGAATCACCTTGTGTTACATATGTCTTATCCCGTATCTGTTTTCATGTTAGCATCCTTTCCCAAGCCAAACAAGCCTAGTTCATGGTTTAGTTTTGGACTAAGATATCATAAATAACAGGAGTTATTGCTTATATTTAATATCCATGTTTTGCAGATGCGAAGCATCCTTTATCATGAATCTGAACCAGACTACCGCTTTCGGTCAGTGTTACTGCTCTATATTCATATTAAGTTGCTTCATTGTAAACAAATAGGTTATCTGAATAAATATATGTTTGGGTGTGGGTGTGTTTAACTTGATGACAAATACTTCAAACAAAAGTGCCTAAGGAACTTCATATACATAGGGCCTAGTAATCCCACTCGCAACCTCTGTTGTCAAGGCTCAAAAGCCTCACTTTTAGACCCTCGAGCACATTTTTCAGGCCAAGTTCTAACGAAATGCCAGCTAAAAATTGTCTATACAAGTTTGAACAAATCTAAAACAATTATACCAACTCTAAACAATCCTGGAATCAACCTTAAACAACCAAAACTAACCCAAAAGAAGCCTAAAACGCGTCTAAGCCCCTAAAAATTGTATTAATATACCACACCTTGCCTAAAATAACTCTTGCTTTTTAAGAGCCTTGCACTATGGCCCAAGGCTCACCCTTTGTGCCTTGAGTGAGCCTTGCGCCTTCGATAACTATGCTCACAACAATCATTTGTTATGTGGCTGAGACCATCCACATCTCTTAAATTCAAAACTTATATTGCTTTCTTTATTTTTGAGTTGTGTTCTAATGGAATGATAATGGTTCTTTTCTTTTGATTTAATTTCAGAAGTCCAGCTGGATCCCCTTACGTACCAGATATATTCACTAAAATCGGTGTCTCTGCTTTAGAATTTGACACAAGGGTATGGTATGGTTTTGTTTCAGTGCTTGGGAAAACATAGCATATGTGATTAATATAGTAAACACCATGGTGAAGTACCATATGTATCTAAGAATATAGCAGTTAATTAATGATCATGACGTCATGTGTATGTTTTATTTTCACTCATCCATAGCTGGAAATGGGAAAACCATTCAGGTCTCATTTCGCTATCTTTTTCCGTGGACTAGGAATAGCACATACGACTTATTAATTATTTATTTTTAACAGGGAACTTGTTTGGCATCAGCAACAAGAACAGGGTGCTTAACGGTGCATAACTTTGAATCTCTATACAGAAAAAAAATGGTAACATTCGCATTAATACAAGTGGTGTTAATCGGTGAATCTTTGTGTGTTTGTGTTTGTGCTTGTTTCATCCCGGTTTGCTCACTAGCTTGGATTCCGCACTTGCTAGTGGGTTAGTATAACAAGGTTAAGGTTGAACCTCATCCTCCGAGAGGGACCTACAAGTGGTATCAGAGCTAAGGCTCTTTACCTTGTTTAAAACCGGGTTTTGTTCAAGTTCTTGGTGTGTTTGGACACTTGGTTTAGCACCCGTTTTTGGTGGTTTTTCTTGCATTTTTAAACATAAAAACGTGTTCTAAACCAACCGAGTGTGTTAAAAAGCGGGTTGGGTAACTTAAAACTTGTTTTTAAGATATTTGGTGATTTCCGGCCATAATTCCGGTGGGTTCCGGTGATCGGATTTTCTGGATAAGGTTTTCCTTTTTGGGCATATCTTATTTGAAAATCTGAGTTGGTAGAGAAAGTACAATCTGACCATCCCTTTTGCCGAAAGTTGACCTTACCTACCCATCACCTTTTCACCAACCTGTCACATCAGTGTCAGTGTGTCAGAAGCATTCGAAAGATATCCTTCGACATCGAAAGACCATCTTTCGATCAAAGACAGCTCGATAGATAAGCATCTTTCGAGTAGTCTTTCGAAGTCTAAGCATTATCTTTCGTTCCAGGAATCTATTCGAAGGATAGTTGTTTGAAAGATAAGGATTTATCTCGAAAGATAAGGATCTTTCAAGTGTGAATCTTTCGAAATTTTGAATCTTTCGAAACCATTGCTCGAAAGTCAACAGTGATCTTTCGAACACTGTTGATCATTCGAACAAGTGTTGATCCTTCGTTTGTGGTCTGTTTATTGTTAAAAAGTTTCTGTTTTTCAGATCTTTCGAACCAGGATCTTTCGGCTGTGTGTGATCTTTCGGAATATTCATTTAGCATTTATTTTTCTTATAAATCATGAATCCGAATTGGTGGAATCCGGCTCCAGACAGTGGGAAATATACAAGTTCAGGTTCCACTCCCTCATGGTGGGGTACACCGGCTCCAGATAGTGGAAAGTACACATGTACAAGTCTATCACCTTCATGGGCCGAGTCTCCAGTATCAACATCTTCACAAGCAAATGCCATATCATCAAGTCAATGGGCATTAGTATCGAATCAAACTCCGAGCATTCAAAGTATCTTATTGAGCGAAAGTGAAACCGGAAGTTTGAATCGACCTCCGAAGTTGATGCATCTAAATGAATATCCGGGCTGGGTTGATAGATTCCGTACATATGTTCTTGGTCAAAACACCGAGCTGTGGATACGTTTCACCACAGATTTCGATCAAGCTATAGAAGTTGCTGCTTCAGATACTGTTACGTTTGCCGATCTTCCTGAAGATCAAAAGAAAACGTATGATCTGGAAAAGAAAGCATACGCCATTCTCACTCAGGCGTTGAGCAAGGATATTTACCACCAGTTTGTCAGTTTCAAGACAACTAAGAAGTTGTGGGACGGGTTGAAAACCAGAGGAGTAGGGAATGAAGCAACACGTCAATTGCGTCATGATCTTCTCAAGAAAGAATTCGACTGTTTCACGTGCATGGATAAGGAGTCTTTGGGAGACATGACAAGCCGGTTTTATCATTTGCTTACTGAGTTGAATAATTTTGGTGTAGCAACAACTCAAGCAGAAGTGGTGAAGAAGTTTGCTGATGCTTTGCCTCCCCAATGGAGCAGTTTCTTGGAAATCCTAAAGTATAACGGAGTGTTGAGAACTACAAATATCAACGACTTCGTGCAGCTTTTGGAAAACAAGAATCAGGAGGAAACATTAAAGGCGAAGAGAGTTCCACTGCCACAAAATCCAGAAATGTATTATGGAACTTCCAGTACTTCGTCTGCAAGAACCGGTCCACATGCTCCACTACAAACGGCGTTTGTCACAAGTACAGATATGTATGGCAATCCGGTGCAAGTTCCTGTTAAGCCACCTCCCACCACAGACATGTATGGAAATCCAATACAACCACCTCCTCCTCCTCCTGCTCAACAACAACGTGCATGTTATGGAGGAACATCATCTGCTGGTCAGCAATCAAAGCCAAGTACAGTACAGCTCGACACTTCAAGCTTCTCTAAAGTCAGTGTAGAAGTAGCTAAGGAACACATGGAGCTGCTTAACACTGTAGTGAGCGCGTAATGTGGGTTAATAGAAGGTCAGATTGGCAACATTAATATGACACAAGAAGACTATCGGCAGATTGATAAAGAAGAGATGGACTTGATGGATATCAAGTGGGCCTTTGCTAGTGCTGTGAGAAGAGCAAAGGATTGGATGGAAAGTACTGGCAGAACCAGCGTGGAGAGTAAGAGAGACACCAAGTATGGGTTCGATAAACAAGCAGTGAAGTGCTTCAACTGTGGTGAACGGGGTCACTTTAAAAGGGAATGTACAAAGCCAGCACAGCACGGGAACCAAAACCCCTTCAGAAATCAAGGCAACCAGCAGAACAGAAACAATGAGCGTACATTGGTGCCCGTCAACAACCAAACCAACCGGGCACTTGCGGTTCAGGTGGATGAAGGTTGTGACTGGTCAATCCAGTTGGGTGGTGAAGCTCCAGATGGAACAGCATGTTTTGCTCAAGTTGTGAAGGAGTTAGTTCACACCAGTGGTGGAGAATCTTCCGCCAATGGTGGTGAATCTTCTGAGGATGAAGACTCTTCGGGATATAGCAGGAGTTCAGATGAAGAATCCTCAAGTTCAAGTGATGATCATGTGGGTGAGACATCAAATGCAGCAATCGATGCAGATATTGATAAGCTTTTGGAGGAAGCTGCAGCAGAAACTCAAAGAAGATCTATTCTGGTGGATCAAGCTGCTTATGCTTCGTCTTCTCTCCATTCAGCCTTTATGGCTAATGTCGACGGTTCATCAAGTCAGGTATGTGTCGATGAACCCACTGTTGTAACTTGTGATGAATGTGCTAGGTTACATGCTAGATGTGCTGATTTAGAGAAAAGTATGTCTGAGTTGCAAGACAAACATGATGCTTTACAAGCTAGTTTGTTTGACTTGCAAGACAAACATACTACAGTGAATGAGAATTTGAGTGACTTGCAAAGTAAGCATGAAGCTTTGCAAGAAAAGTATGATGTGACTTTTATCCACAATCAGAAATTGACTGTGGACCTTTCCAAATGCACTGAAGCCAACATGTTTTACGAAAACCATGAAAAGGAATTTAAGTCGGTAATCGAAAAATTAAAGAAAGATAAAACCGAACTAACTAAAATGATTTCCAGAAAACAAACTGACATTAATTTGTATATCTCTCGTCTTGAGACAATGCAAAAAGAAATGGCTTGTGTAAAAACGGAAAGTGAGGCAATCCAACTCAAGTTAGATAGTTATTTGAGTTCTAGCTATGTGTTGGATCACTCATTGATGTCCAAAAGGAGAAAAGGGACGTCACGTGCATAGGTTATAAGAACTGTCCACCACCAGTGAGACATAATTATGATGTCATGCCGGATGAGGAGGACAGGGTGTTCTTTGAACCATCTGTGCCTCTAGATGTGAAAGAGTTTGCAGCAGGACTTGGATACCAGAAAGAAGTATCCTCAGATTCAGATGGGTCAGCAGATACATTTGTTACTGCTGAACAGAATCAGGATCCTCCAGTTGTGATTGAGGATGCTGATTCTTCTGATGATGAATCTGATGATGCTGTCCCAGCAAAGTCTGATGCGGTAGCCAAAAATGAGGACATACCTCTCGAGAATCATATTCTATGTGATCCTCCTGCAAAACCCGCTAAGACTGTTGCAATCGAGTCCTCGTCTGAAAACGAGTCGGAGAGTGTGAATTTGCTGTACACTCTTGTTGGTGATGATAAGATTTATTCAGACAAAGATTTTCCTATTAAGAATGTTAATCAATCCTTAATCAGTAAAGTCTTTGAGAATTCGACTAGTAAGTTTTTGGGAAAGACAGGACCACGTGTTACAGTTACACAGTGTCCTCCTATTCCAAAGGACGAAATTCGAAAACAATATGGCAACAAGAAATTACCAACAGTGCAGAAACAGCAAAATCACACCAAGCCTAAAGGAAAATCACCGGCTCAAGCGCAAAAGAAGCCGAATCAGAAGAAAAACAAGAATGTAAACTTTGTGAAATCGACGGGAACAGACAAAATTGAAACGTTTGAAAATAAATCTAACTTAGATTTTGTCAAGAAAGCTACAGTTCTGAAAAGAAATGAACAAAACAGTTCAAAGCCTAGTACCTCGGGTTCACAAAGTTCAACATCATCGGCTAAACGATCACATGATACTTCGGGGTTTGTTGAACGAAGATCATGTTTTGAGTGTGGAACAATTGGACATATAATTAGAAATTGTCCATATCTTCATAAGCAAAAAGAAAAAGTTGATGTTCCCCGTGACCAAACTGACCGAAGGCAAACTGTTTCTGCAAAACAAGATCCCCGCCTTGTAAAAGAAAGGGAAGAGAAACAGAAACGCCAACAGGTCAAGAAAATTGAAAAGGCAATTAAAACCGATGTGGTTAACAAAACATCTGTTTCTGTAAAACCAGAAAATTCAAAAACTTCAGACAACCATGAAGTTAAAATTTTAAAGAACAACACTGGTAAAACAAAACAGACCTGGAAACCAAAAACGGTTAATGAATCAGGGGGAACATCACAATTCACCAACCATCAAAGACAAGAAGTTATTGTCATTGATGAAAATGGAAGACACAAGACCACAATGGCTTGGGTCCCCATCTCCAACTAATTAATTGAGTTCATGTGCAGGGTGTTCCAGGAGGAACTATCAGTAGTCATTGGATTGTTGATAGTGGGGCATCCAGGCACATGACAGGCGACATGAAGCTTCTCTACGATGTCAAATCTATTAGAGGAGGTTATGTTTCTTTTGCTGGAGATAAAGGTGGTTATATTACGGGTGAAGGAATGATATCCAACGGGATTGTCAGCTTTGACAAGATCAACTTTGTGCAACAACTTGATCACAATCTTCTTAGTGTTTCTCAAATCTGTGACAAGCAGTTCTCAGTACACTTTGATGCTAATGGATGTTATGTGCTGAAGCCCGGCTTCAAAATTCCAAAAGAATGGATTCTCTTGTCAGCTCCAAGGATAAATGATTTGTACGTCCTTGATATGAGCCAAGCTATTACTACGTCTGCACAAGCAACTTGTTTCGTTTCCAAAGCCACAGAAAAAAGACACTATCTCTTGGCACAGACGAATGGGTCACATTCACTTACGCAAAATGAATCATTTGGTTTCAAATGAATTGGTGAATGGTGTTCCTCTCAAAAAATTCCATCTTCAAGACGTCTGTGTTTCGTGCCAGAAGGGAAAACAAACGAAGAAGAAGCACCCTACAAAGAAGATCAACACGGTGGCAGTTCCTCTTGAACGTTTGCACATGGATTTGTTCGGTCCTGTCAAGCACAAGAGTATTCGGGGTGATCAATACTGCCTCGTGATAACTGATGATTATTCAAGATTTTCTTGGGTGGCGTTCATGGCACACAAGAGTGAAACCTTTGGCATTATCAAAAACTTGATCATTCAGATTGAGAATTTGTATAAGTTGAAGGTTAGGCGGATACGTAGCGACAATGGTACTGAATTTAAAAATCAT